>NC_135233.1:821656424-821979674 GCF_051348905.1 Ranitomeya variabilis
TATATTCGCTCATCACTAATTGTGATGTAATTTCCTTGTCCAACCTCTTATTTTACATACTCTATTGAAGAATAATGTTTACACACAGATAGACAGATGATAGATAGATAGATAATAGATAGATCTATCTATCTATCTATGGCTATATCTATCTATCTATCTATCTATTTATATATCTATCTATATCTATTGCTATCTATATATATCTATATCTATCACTATCTATCTATGTATCTACAGATATATCTATATATTTATAGTTCTAGCTATCTATCTATCTACTGATATATCTATCTATCGATCGATAGACCTATCGATCGATAGACCTATCTATCTATTGATCGATCGATCGATAGATCGATCGATAGATAGATCTATTGATCGATCTGTCAATAGATAGATCGATCTTTCAATAGATCTATCAATAGATAGAATAGATCTATTGATCGATTTATCGATCGATAGATCTATCAATAGATAGATCAATCGATCGATAAATAATATCGATCAATAGATAATACCAAGCCTGATATTTAGTAATAAACATAATAAAATGGTACATAAAGAGTTAGGCCGGGATCACACATGAGAGAAACTCGGACGGGAGCATGTGGCTGCATGAATTTCTATGCAGCCTCACGCTCCACTCCCAAGTGACGGCGGCTGTTCCGAGTGTTAAGATGCGAGACTCAACCGAGTTTCTCGCATGTGTGATCCCGGTCTTAAATAAAGACACACACACACGAAATCTGCTTTAGGCCGAGGTCACACTTGCAAGAAACTCGCATGAGTCTCCCAACTCAATACCTGACACTGCTTCTGGCACTCAGGACCGGAATGTGCGGCTGCATGTATTTCTATGCAGCTGAAGACTCCGGTCTGAGTGCCGGCACTGAGGTGCAAGACTTGTGCGAGTTTCTTGCAAGTGTGATCCTGTCCTGAAATGCAATATCTACTTAATTTAAAAAATGGTTAAATAAACATGTGCATGCAGAATAAAGTATTTCAATTAAATAAAAGACCACACATTTTTCCCATTTTATTATACTGGAAATCTGTGCACCGCCCTCGATCTCCTGAAAAAAAATTAAACAAACACAAATACTTCCTGTTCCGACGCAGTCCTTAATAGGGTTGAGCGAAACGGATCAGACAAATTCAAAAATCGCCGACTTTCGGCAAAGTCGGATTTCATGAAACCCGACCCAATCCTAGTGTGGGATCGGCCATGAGGTCGCCGATCTGCGCTCAAAAGTCGCGTTTCATATGACGCTTTCAGCGTCATTTTTCAGCCAATGAAGGAATACGCAGAGTGTGGGCAGCGTGATGACATAGGTCTCGGTCCCCACCATCTTAGAGAAGGGCATGACAGTGATTGGCTTCCTTTGTGCGGCGTCACAGGGGCTATAAAGGGGCATGCACGCCGACCGCCATCTGACTTCTGCCGATCTTAGCATAGGGAGAGGTTGCTGCAGCTTCATGAGAAGAAGGGATATAGTTAGGGAGGGAAGATTAACCCCCAAACCGCTTGTGCAGTAGTGATTTCCACTGTCCAACACCACTTTTTTTTTAGCAGGGACAGTGGAGGCTAGATTTTTGTGCATCAGCTCTGTAGCTTATTAGGCTGCCTTATAAGGCTCCCTGATAGCTGCATTGCTGTTTGCACGCTGCTGTGCAAACCAACTGCTTTTTTAAAAGCAAAAATCCTGCTGCTCCTTTATGCACAGTTATCTTGTTTATTTGTCCACACTTTTGTGTGCAGCAGTCCTTTTTATTGCTGCCATACTTGTCCTGAGATCATTGTAGGGAGATTGAAATTGTACTACAGTCCTTGTATTTTTTCATATATCTTCCAGCCACTTTCTGCCACTTATATTGTGTTGTTATTTACACTGCGCCTGAGTTTTGGTTCAGTCTCCAAAAAAAAAAGTGAGATTCAAATTCTCACAAAGTGGATATACTTCAGTCCTGTTAGTTTGTCGTATGTCAGCCAGCCACTTTCTGCCACTTAGATTGCGTTGTTATTTACACTGCGCCTGAGTTTTGGTTCAGTCTCCAAAAAAAAAAGTGAGATTCAAATTCTCACAAAGTGGATATACTTCAGTCCTGTTAGTTTGTCGTATATCAGCCAGCCACTTTCTGCCACTTACATAGTGTTGTTTTATGCACAGGGCCTGAGTTTTGGTTCAGTCTTCCAAAAAAAAGGGAGATTTAAATTCTCAACAAGTTTATATACACCTTCTACCTTGTTTTACAGTACCATATAACGGTTGTTATTTTGGTTAGATTTTCCAAAAAATTAGGAAGTCTGGTTGAAGAGCCCGTGGGCAGTGGTTGACAGCTGGTACTGTTGGTCATGGTGGTGGTGCATCTGGTGGTAGTGGCAAAAGCACAATAGCACCTAAGGCTGAAGGTGTTGAGCCAGCGTCATCGTCTGGCTACACAAGGCCTCGAAGGCTCCCTTATCTGGGAGTAGGAAAACAGCTTTTAAAGCCGGAGCAGCAGGAAAAAGTTTTGGCTTTCCTTGCTGACTCAGCCTCTAGCTCTTTCGCCTCCTCTTCAGAAAGTTCCAAATATAAAAGCAGCGAGTCGTCAGTGGATGCTCCCGGTCAGGAACAAGATGTTTCCTTGTGTCCTTCACCCAAACCAAAAGTGAAGGATGTGTCAGGTGACACTACAGGTTACTCCATGGAGCTGTTTACACATACCGTGCCTAGGTTAGAAAGGGAAATTGTTATCTGCCCATTACAAGATGAATCGGACATGGAGTGCACTGATGCACAGCCACAGCTAGATTAATATGCTGTTCCATTGACTCAGATCACTACATTGCCCTTGCAGTGTACTGAGCCAGACTCTGACCCTGATGAGACTATGGTGCCCAGTCCCGAACGCTATAGCACCTTACACAGTGACACAGAGGAAGGTGCACATGATATTGAAGAGGAGGTGATAGATGACCCAGTTGTTGACCCAGATTGGCATCCATTGGGGAAGAGGGTGCTGCTGCCAGTAGCTGAGAAGCGGAGGAGGATGATCTGCAGCAGCCATCTACATAGCAACAGCTGTCATCTGGCAGGCCCGTATCAGGCCAAAAACATTTGTCAAAAACAAAAACAGTTTTAGGACAGCGTGGCCATCTGGTGAAAGTAGCACAGCGTGCAATGGCTGAAAAGGTATTCCATAGTAGGATGAGTGTAGTGTGGCAATCTTTTAACCAAGATCCAAATGATCAGTCAATGAAATGCTCAAAGACCTTTAGCAGAGGGAAGAATCTTCAAAATGTAAATACAACATGCATGCTTAGACATTTAACTAGCATGCACTTGCAAGCCTGGACTAACTACCAAATGTCCCGTACCGTTGGTGCAGCTGCTCAGAATGAAGGTAGTCAGCAACGCTACATTGCTTCCCTCACTGTAAGCCCACCGGTTAGGACACCACCAGCAGCAAATGTGGAGGTATCGTCGCAAGGCCAAAGCAGTCAGGGAATCACAAGGTTATTGGTAGGAAACACTGTATGTAGGCCAACATCAAGAATACCATCACCAACCCTCTCTCAATCTGCCATGTCCACCACCACCCCCGCTAGTTACACCATATGCAGCTCTCCAGTCCAGCTCACCCTGCAAGAGACTCTCATTAGGAAAAGAAAGTACTCATCCTCTCATCCGCGTACACAGGGTGTGAACGCCCACATTGCTATACTAATCTCCTTAGAGATGATGCCCTACCGGTTGGTTGGAAGTGAAGATTTCAAAGACCTGATGGCCTACGCAGTACCACGTTATGACCTACCCAGTCGGCACTTCTTTGCGAGAAAAGCCATCCCAGCCCTCCACCAGCATGTCAAAGACCGCATTGTCCATGCACTGAGGCAATCAGTCAGTGGAAAGGTGCACCTCACAACAGATGCATGGACCAGTAGGCATGGCTAGGGACGTTACGTGTCCATCACGGCACACTGGGTTAATGTGGTGGATGCAGGGTCCACAGGGGACAGCCATAGTGGGACAGTTCTGCCTAGCCCACGGTCTAGGAAACAGTTGGCTGTAGGCGTTTGCCACCCCTCCTCCTCCTCCTCCTCCAGAAGCAAAAGCTCATCCACAGAGCGCAGTCGCACGACCACTCCATCCGCAGCTGCCAGTGTTGCACACGAGGTGTCCCATTATCGAACAGCTAGTGGTAAGCTGTTGTGAACTCCGTTTTCAGGCTCCCTCTTGTGGTCACAGATGGTATTGTGTGACTTTGGTTTTTTGGCTCCCCCTGGTGGTTTGGTTTATTATCCTGCGGGTCTGGCTGGATCAGCTGCCTCGTTATTCACCAGGGAGGCTCCTATTTAGCTCTGCTTCACTTCCACTTGTTGCCGGCTGTCAATGTATTCAGTGCTATTCTGATTACTCCTGACTATCTCGTTTTCTGCCTCTTCAGGATAAGCTAAGTTCTGTTTGAATATTCTTTGCTCATCTGCCTGCAATATGATTTCTGTGTATGATGAGTCTAGTCTAGCTTGCTAATATGTGATTTCTTTTTGCTGGTAAGCTCTGGGGTACGGAGTTGCTTCCCCCGCACCGTTAGTTGGTGCGGGGGCTCGAGCAATCTCTGCGTGGATATTTTGAATAGGGTTTTTTTATTGACCGCACAGTTCCCTTCCTATTTTCTGCTATCTAGTATTAGCGGGCCTCATTTGCTAAATCTGATTTCATCTCTGCGTTTGTGCTTTCCCCTTAACTCACCGTTAATATTTGTGGGGGGCTATTCTATATCTTTGGGGTCATTCCACTGAAGCAAGAGAGGACTTTCTTTCCCTCCAGGAATAGTCAGTTTCTCAGGCCGTGAAGAGACGTCTAGGATTTTTAGGTAACGTTCCACGGCTGCCTATAGTTGTGTTTGCGGATAGGATCAGGTTGCGGTCAATCTAGTTACCACTTCCCCAGAGCTAGTAGTCTGTTCAGTTACTTAGCTAGTCCGACCTGCGATCCTTGCCACTAGGATCATAACAGTATAGCCGACCAATAAAGTGTTAATTGCATGGCAGAAGCAGGAGAAAAGAAGCTTGGAGATATTTTTTTTTTTTTTTTGCTGCCGTGTGTCTAGCTGCTGTGTCTAGCTTCTCTCCTCCTCTTAATCTTGGTGTGGCTCTGAGTTCAGCTGCTGATATGGATATCCAGATTTTAGCCTCCAGTGTAGATCATCTTGCTGCAAGGGTACAAAGTATTCAGGATTTTGTTGTGCACAGTCCTATGTCAGAGCCTAGAATACCTATTCCGGAGCTGTTTTCTGGAGATAGATCTAGGTTCCTGAATTTTAAGAACAATTGCAAGTTGTTTCTTTCTTTGAAACCTCGTTCCTCTGGGGATTCTGTTCAGCAAGTTAAGATTATTATTTCTTTCTTGCGTGGCGATCCTCAAGATTGGGCTTTCGCATTGGCTCCAGGGGATCCTGCATTGCTCAGTGTGGATGCGTTTTTTCTGGCCCTTGGATTGCTCTATGAGGAACCTAATCTTGAGAACCAGGCTGAAAAAGCGTTGTTGGCCCTCTCTCAGGGGCAAGATGATGCAGAGGTGTACTGCCAGAAATTTCAGAAATGGTCGGTGCTTACTCAATGGAATGAGTGTGCCCTGGCTGCAAATTTCAGAAAAGGTCTTTCTGAAGCCATTAAGAATGTCATGGTGGGGTTCCCTACGCCTGCAGGTCTGAATGAGTCAATGACTCTGGCCATTCAGATTGATCGGCGTTTGCGGGAGCGCAAACCTGCGCACCATTTGGCGGTGTCTTCTGAACAGACACCTGAGTCTATGCAATGTGATAGAATTCTGACCAGAAGTGAACGGCAAAATTATAGACGGCAAAATGGGTTGTGCTTTTACTGTGGTGACTCAGCTCATGTTATCTCAGCATGCTCTAAGCGCACAAAAAAGATTGATAAATCTGTCACCATCGGTACTTTACAGCCAAAGTTTATTTTGTCTGTTACCCTGATTTGTTCCCTGTCATCTTACCCGGTTATGGCTTTTGTGGATTCAGGTGCTGCCCTGAGTCTGATGGATTTGTCATTTGCCAGGCGCTGTGGTTTTGTTTTGGAGCCTTTAAAATTCCCTATTCCACTAAGGGGAATTGATGTTACACCATTGGCTACGAATAAACCTCAGTACTGGACACAAGTGACCATGTGCATGACTCCTGTTCATCAGGAGGTGATTCGCTTTCTTGTGTTGCATAATTTGCATGATGTTGTCGTGTTGGGCCTGCCATGGTTGCAGACTCATAATCCAGTCCTGGATTGGAAAGCAATGTCTGTGTCAAGTTGGGGTTGTCAGGGAATTCATGGCGATGCTCCTTTGGTGTCAATTGCTTCATCCACTCCTTCTGAGGTCCCTGCGTTTTTGTCAGATTACCAGGATGTATTTGATGAGCCCAAACTCAGTTCTCTACCTCCTCATAGGGATTGTGATTGTGCTATAAATTTGATTCCTGGTAGTAAATTTCCTAAGGGACGACTTTTCAATTTGTCAGTGCCGGAGCATTCTGCTATGCGGAGTTATATAAAGGAGTCTTTAGAGAAAGGACTTATTCGCCCCTCCTCCTCCCCTCTTGGTGCGGGGTTCTTTTTTGTGGCTAAGAAGGATGGTTCCTTGAGACCTTGTATTGATTATCGCCTTCTAAACAAAATCACGGTCAAATTTCAGTGTCCTTTGCCATTGTTATCTGATCTGTTTGCTCGCATTAGGGGGTCTAGTTGGTTCACCAAGATAGATCTTCGTGGTGCGTATAACCTTGTGCGTATTAGGCAGGGTGATGAATGGAAAACTGCATTTAATATGCCCGAAGGCCATTTTGAGTACTTGATGATGCCTTTTGGACTTTCTAACGCTCCTTCTGTCTTTCAGTCCTTTATGCACGACATCTTCCGCGAATATCTGGATAAATTTATGATTGTGTATCTGGATGATATTCTGGTTTTTTCGGATGATTGGGAGTCCCATGTTAAGCAGGTCAGGATGGTGTTTCAGGTCCTGCGTGCCAATGCTTTATTTGTGAAGGGCTCAAAATGTCTTTTTGGAGTCCAGAAGGTCTCTTTTTTGGGTTTCATTTTTTCTCCTTCTGCTATTGAGATGGACCCAGTCAAGGTTCAGGCTATTCATGACTGGACTCAGCCTACATCTGTTAAGAGTCTTCAGAAGTTCTTGGGTTTTGCTAATTTTTACCGTCGCTTCATCGCTAATTTTTCTGGTGTTGTTAAGCCATTGACGGATTTGATCAAGAAGGGTTCTGATGTTACCAATTGGTCTCCTGCAGCTGTGGAGGCCTTTCGGGAGCTGAAGCGCCGGTTTTCTTCGGCTCCGGTCTTATGTCAGCCAGACGTCTCCCTTCCTTTCCAGGTCGAGGTTGATGCTTCTGAGATTGGAGCGGGGGCTGTTTTGTCGCAGAGAAGCTCTGATGGCTCTGTGATGAAGCCATGTGCTTTCTTTTCAAGAAAGTTTTCGCCTGCCGAGCGGAATTATGATATTGGTAATTGAGAGTTGTTGGCTATGAAGTGGGCATTTGAGGAGTGGCGACATTGGCTCGAGGGAGCTAAGCATCGTGTGGTGGTCTTGACTGATCACAAGAATTTGATTTATCTCGAGTCGGCCAAGCGGCTGAATCCTAGACAGGCTCGTTGGTCGTTGTTTTTCTCTCGTTTTGATTTTGTGGTCTCATACCTGCCTGGTTCGAAGAATATGAAGGCTGATGCTCTTTCTCGGAGTTTTGTGCCTGACTCTCCTGGTGATTCAGAGCCAGCTGGTATCCTCAGAGAAGGGGTGATTTTGTCTGCCATCTCCCCAGATTTGCGACAAGTGCTGCAGGAGTTTCAGGCGGATAGACCTGACCGTTGTCCACCGGAGAGACTGTTTGTCCCGGATAGATGGACCAGCAGAGTTATTTCCGAGGTTCATTCTTCGGTGTTGGCAGGCCATCCTGGGATTTTTGGTACCAGAGATTTGATGGCTAGGTCCTTCTGGTGGCCTTCCTTGTCGCGGGATGTGCGTTCCTTTGTGCAGTCTTGTGGAATTTGTGCTCGGGCTAAGCCTTGCTGTTCTCGTGCCAGTGGCTTGTTGTTGCCTTTGCCTGTCCCGAAGAGGCCTTGGACGCACATTTCCATGGATTTTATTTCAGATCTCCCTGTCTCTCAGAGAATGTCGGTCATTTGGGTGGTGTGTGATCGTTTTTCTAAAATGGTCCATTTGGTGCCCTTGCCTAAGTTGCCTTCCTCCTCCGAGTTGGTTCCTCTGTTTTTTCAAAATGTGGTTCGTTTGCACGGGATCCCTGAAAATATTGTTTCCGACAGAGGATCCCAGTTTGTGTCTAGATTTTGGCGGAGATTTTGTGCTAAGATGGGCATTAATTTGTCTTTTTCGTCGGCTTTCCATCCTCAGACGAATGGCCAAACCGAGCGCACTAATCAGACTTTGGAAACCTATTTAAGATGTTTTGTTTCTGCTGATCAGGACGACTGGGTGACTTTTTTGCCATTGGCCGAGTTTGCCCTTAATAATCGGGCTAGTTCTGCTACTTTGGTTTCGCCTTTTTTTTTGTAATTCAGGGTTTCATCCTCGTTTTTCCTCGGGTCAGGTGGAGTCTTGTGACTGTCCTGGAGTGGATGTTGTGGTGGATAGGTTGCATCAGATTTGGAATCATGTGGTGGACAATTTGAAGCTGTCACAAGAGAAGGCTCAGCGCTTTGCCAACCGCCGTCGCTGTGTGGGTCCCCGACTTCGCGTTGGGGATTTGGTGTAGTTGTCTTCTCGCTTTGTTCCTATGAAGGTCTCCTCTCCTAAGTTTAAGCCTCGGTTTATCGGTCCTTATAAGATTTTGGAAGTCCTTAACCCTGTGTCATTTCGTTTGGACCTCCCGGCATCGTTTGCTATTCATAATGTGTTCCATCGGTCGTTGTTGCGGAGGTATGTGGTGCCTGTGGTTCCTTCGGTTGAGCCTCCTGCCCCTGTGCTGGTTGAGGGAGAATTGGAATACGTGGTGGAGAAGATCTTGGATTCTCGTAATTCTAGACGGAGGCTTCAGTATTTGGTTAAGTGGAAAGGCTATGGTCAGGAGGATAATTCCTGGGTTGTCGCCTCTGATGTTCATGCGGCCGATTTGGTTCGTGCCTTTCATGTGGCTCACCCTGATCGCCCTGGGGGTTTTGATGAGGGTTCGGTGACCCCTCCTCAAGGGGGGGGTACTGTTGTGAACTCCGTTTTCAGGCTCCCTCTTGTGGTCACAGATGGTATTGTGTGACTTTGGTTTTTTGGCTCCCCCTGGTGGTTTGGTTTATTATCCTGCGGGTCTGGCTGGATCAGCTGCCTCGTTATTCACCAGGGAGGCTCCTATTTAGCTCTGCTTCACTTCCACTTGTTGCCGGCTGTCAATGTATTCAGTGCTATTCTGATTACTCCTGACTATCTCGTTTTCTGCCTCTTCAGGATAAGCTAAGTTCTGTTTGAATATTTTTTGCTCATCTGCCTGCAATATGATTTCTGTGTATGATGAGTCTAGTCTAGCTTGCTAATATGTGATTTCTTTTTGCTGGTAAGCTCTGGGGTACGGAGTTGCTTCCCCCGCACCGTTAGTTGGTGCGGGGGCTCGAACAATCTCTGCGTGGATATTTTGAATAGGGTTTTTTTATTGACCGCACAGTTCCCTTCCTATTTTCTGCTATCTAGTATTAGCGGGCCTCATTTGCTAAATCTGATTTCATCTCTGTGTTTGTGCTTTCCCCTTAACTCACCATTAATATTTGTGGGGGGCTATTCTATATCTTTGGGGTCATTCCACTGAGGCAAGAGAGGACTTTCTTTCCCTCCAGGAATAGTCAGTTTCTCAGGCCGTGAAGAGACGTCTAGGATTTTTAGGTAACGTTCCACGGCTGCCTATAGTTGTTTGCAGATAGGATCAGGTTGCGGTCAATCTAGTTACCACTTCCCCAGAGCTAGTAGTCTGTTCAGTTACTTAGCTAGTCCGACCTGCGATCCTTGCCACTAGGATCATAACAGTAAGCGTCAGCAGGCTGTGTTACAAATGAAGTGTTTGGGCGACAACAGACACACCGCGGAAGTACTGGCCGAGTACTTGCAGCAACAAACTCAGTCATGGCTGGGCAGTGTACATCTTGAGGCAGGCAAGGAAGTCAGTGATAACGGAAGGAATTTTATGGCTGCCATAGTGTCACGGGGATACAAGGAGGGCGAGAGCTAATAACCCGGGCCCCTGCAATTTCCCTCAGACTAGGGTAACCCTGTCTGACCCTCTACCTGAAGTTTACACTGAAGGTGTGCATGTTCAGGCCTCCACCCTCACCCTGATTCCTGATACAGCCCTAGACTGAGCACCACCGCCCACCACCCAGTGAATGCAATAGACCAATACCCACAATTATAACAAACAAGGATAAAGGAAAATATACACCACGCCGCTGTCAATCAGGAATACACTATAATGGTGCAGGGCAAAATAAATACAAATATAGGAAGGAATAAATAAGACAAAGGAAAATACACCACCAGCAAAGATTCTCCAACAACCAGCTCTCCACTCTGGACCGAGATAACTACGGATAAGACAGAAGCTATAATCGGTGACGCCCATAGATCAGGAGAACCATTTAAAGGAAATGGGCATGGCCCAGCTTCCAATCCGAGGATCAGATAAATTAACCCCGGAGCAGCCAGACGAAAACTAGCCGATGCCAATGAGCAAACAGTGGTCAAATGCAGAATTACCGCTGTTTGTCAGACGACCTGGTCTGAACAGTGTCCGACATGACAGTACCCCGCCTTCTACGAGGGACCCCAGGGCCCTCATGGCTTATAGGACCTGGCTTGTCCGGATGGCGACGATGAAAACACCTGACTAGCCGATCCGCATGAATGTCCGAGGCTGGTACCCAGGACCTCTCCTCAGGCCCATAACCATGCCAGTGTACCAAATATTGTAAAGTGCGGCGCACCACACGAGAGTCAACCACCCTGGAGACTTCAAATTCTAGGTTACCATCCACCAAGACTGGAGGTGGCATAGGCGCCGCGTCCACAGAACCCACCACCTTCTTAAGAAGAGACCTGTGGAACACGTTGTGTATTTTATACACCGCAGGGAGCTCCAGTCGGTACGCTACTGGGTTAATGACGGCGGTGACTCTAAATGGACCAATAAACCGTGGACTGTTGTGAATTTGGATTCTGGGCTCCCCCGGTGGCCGCTTGTGGAATTGGACTTGTCATCCTCTTTCCTGTTTCACCTGGTTCCATCAGTAGTGGGTGTCGCTATTTAAGCTCATTTCTCTGGTGGTTTCTTGCCGGTCAACAATGTTATCTGATGCCTCTCAGTGCTTGTTCCTGCTTCTGACAACTACTAGATAAGTTGGACTTTTGTCCATGTTTCGTTTGCCTATTTGTTCCAGTTCACAGCTGAAGTTTTGTTACTGTGTCTGGAAAGCTCTCGTTGATCAGGGATTGCTACTCTGGTGTTATGAGTTAATGCCAGAGTTTAAGGTAATCTCTGGATGGTGTTTTGTTAGTGTTTTTCTGCTGACCATGAAAGTATACTATCTGTCTTCTGCTATCTAGTAAGCGGACCTCAAATTTGCTAAGACTATTTTCCTGCTGCGTTTGTTGTTTCATCTGAACTCACCGTCATTATATGTGGGGGGCTACTGTCTTCTTTGGAATATTTCTCTAGAGGTGAGCCAGGTCTTATATTTCCCTCTGCTAGCTATTTAGGTCTTAGGCCAGAGCTGGGCATCTAGCAATAAATAGGAAATGCTACCTGGCTATTTCTAGTTGCGCGGCAGGCTTAGTTCATGGTCAGTATAGTTCCATCTTCCGAGAGCTTGTCCCTCTATAGGCTTGCTATGATCTCTGCTTGCAGAGATCATGACAGTTTGACCGGCCCATAAAGTGTTAAAGACCCAGGTTGAGAAAGGAGAGTTATAAGAAGTCTGCTGGAATTTTTTTTTTTTTTTTTTTCCCTCCAGTTTGCCTTGCTGCAGTCTTTTTTCTCTCTCTCCTCCTCATCTCTGTATGGCTCTGTGTGCACCTGACAATAATGGATTGGTCCTTTGCCAATCGTTGTGGTTTTGATTTAGAGCCTTTGGAGACTCTTATTCCTCTGAAGGGGATTGACTCCACCCCATTGGCTAATAATAAACCACAATACTGGACACAAGTAACCATGCGTATCAATCCGGATCACCAGGAGATTATTCGTTTCCTGGTGCTGTATAATTTACATGACGATTTGGTACTGGGATTGCCATGGTTGCAGTCTCACAATCCAGTCTTGGACTGGAGAGCAATGTCTGTGTTGAGCTGGGGATGTAAGGGTATTCATGGGGACTTACCTTTGGTTTCTATTTCGTCGTCCATTCCCTCTGAAGTCCCTGAGTTCCTCTCAGATTATCAAGACGTCTTTGATGAACCCAAGCTTGGGTCGTTACCTCCGCACCGTGAGTGCGATTGTGCCATAGATTTGATACCGGGTTGCAAATATCCAAAGGGTCGTTTGTTTAATTTGTCCGTGCCGGAACATGCTGCTATGCGGGAATATATAAAGGAGTCTTTGGAAAAGGGACATATTCGTCCATCTTCTTCTCCCTTGGGAGCTGGGTTTTTCTTTGTCTCAAAAAAGGACGGCTCTTTGAGACCATGTATTGATTATCGGCTTCTGAATAAGATCACTGTTAAGTACCAATACCCATTGCCATTGCTTACTGATTTGTTTGCTCGTATAGAGGGTGCTAAGTGGTTCTCTAAAATTGATCTTCGTGGGGCGTATAATTTGGTGCGGATCAGGCAGGGGGATGAGTGGAAGACCGCATTTAATACGCCCGAGGGCCACTTTGAGTATTTGGTCATGCCTTTTGGTCTTTCTAATGCCCCTTCAGTTTTCCAGTCTTTTATGCATGATATTTTCCGCGATTTTCTGGATAAGTTTATGATAATATATCTGGATGATATTCTGATTTTTTCTGATGACTGGGACTCTCATGTCCAGCAGGTCAGGAGAGTTTTTCAGGTTCTGCGGTCTAATTCTTTATGTGTGAAGGGGTCTAAGTGCGTTTTTGGGGTCCAGAAAATTTCCTTTTTGGGGTATATTTTTTCTCCCTCTTCCATTGAGATGGATCCCGTCAAGGTGCAAGCTATTTGTGACTGGACTCAGCCCTCCTCTCTTAAGGGTCTTCAGAGATTTTTGGGCTTTGCTAACTTTTACCGCCGATTTATTGCTGGTTTTTCGGATGTCGTTAAACCACTGACTGATTTGACCAGACATGGCGCTGATGTTGCTAATTGGTCCCCTCATGCTGTAGAGGCCTTTCAGGAGCTTAAGCACCGTTTTGCCTCTGCCCCTGTGTTACGTCAGCCTGATGTGAATCTGCCTTTTCAGGTTGAGGTTGACGCTTCGGAGATCGGAGCTGGGGCAGTGTTGTCGCAGAAAGGTTCCGACTGCTCCGTCATTAGACCTTGTGCCTTCTTTTCTCGCAAATTTTCGCCCGCAGAGCGGAATTATGATGTTGGGAATAGGGAGCTTTTGGCCATGAAGTGGGCGTTTGAGGAGTGGCGCCATTGGCTAGAGGGGGCTAAGCATCAGGTGGTGGTATTGACTGACCACAAAAATTTGATTTATCTTGAGACTGCCAGGCGCCTGAATCCTAGACAGGCGCGCTGGTCTTTATTTTTTTCTCGCTTTAATTTTGTGGTGTCATACCTACCGGGTTCTAAGAATGTTAAGGCAGATGCCCTTTCTAGGAGTTTTGACCCGGACTCTCCTGGTAATACTGAACCCACAGGTATCCTTAGGGAGGGAGTAATTTTGTCGGCCGTTTCTCCTGATCTGCGGCGGTCCTTGCAAGAGTTTCAGGCGGATAGACCGGATCGTTGTCCGCCTGATAGACTGTTTGTTCCGGATGATTGGACCAGTAGAGTCATCTCTGAGGTACATTCTTCTACATTGGCAGGTCATCCCGGAATTTTTGGTACCAGGGATTTGGTGGCAAGATCCTTCTGGTGGCCTTCCCTGTCACGAGATGTGCGAGTCTTTGTGCAGTCATGTGACATTTGTGCTCGGGCCAAGTCTTGTAGTTCTCGGGCTAGCGGACTGCTGTTGCCCTTGCCTATTCCTAAGAGGCCTTGGACACACATCTCGATGGATTTTATTTCAGATCTGCCTGTTTCCCAGAAGATGTCTGTCATCTGGGTGGTCTGTGACCGTTTCTCTAAAATGGTCCATTTGGTTCCTCTGCCCAAGTTGCCTTCTTCTTCTGAGTTGGTTCCTCTGTTTTTTCAGAATGTTGTCCGATTGCACGGTATTCCTGAGAATATTGTTTCTGACAGAGGTACCCAATTTGTGTCTAGATTTTGGCGGGCATTCTGTGCTAGGATGGGCATAGATTTGTCTTTTTCATCTGCTTTTCACCCTCAGACTAATGGCCAGACCGAGCGGACTAATCAGACCCTGGAGACATATCTGAGGTGTTTTGTCTCTGCTGACCAGGATGATTGGGTTGCTTTTTTGCCATTGGCAGAGTTCGCCCTCAATAATCGGGCCAGCTCTTCCACCTTGGTGTCCCCGTTTTTCTGTAATTCGGGGTTTCACCCTCGATTTTCCTCCGGTCAGGTGGAATCCTCGGATTGTCCTGGAGTGGATGCGGTGGTGGAGAGATTGCATCACATCTGGGGGCAGGTTATGGACAATTTGAAGTTGTCCCAGGAGAAGACTCAGCGTTTTGCCAACCGTCATCGTCGTGTTGGTTCTCGGCTTTGTGTTGGAGATTTGGTCTGGTTGTCTTCTCGTTTTGTCCCTATGAGGGTCTCTTCTCCTAAGTTTAAACCTCGGTTCATCGGCCCTTATAGAATATTGGAGATTCTTAATCCTGTTTCTTTCCGTTTGGACCTCCCTGCGTCCTTTTCCATTCATAACGTTTTTCATCGGTCGTTATTGCGCAGGTATGAGGTGCCTGTTGTACCTTCAGTTGAGCCTCCTGCTCCGGTGTTGGTTGAGGGTGAGTTGGAGTACGTTGTGGAGAAAATTTTGGACTCTCGTGTTTCCAGACGGAGACTCCAGTATCTGGTCAACTGGAAGGGTTACGGCCAGGAGGATAATTCTTGGGTCAATGCATCTGATGTTCATGCTTCTGATCTTGTTCGTGCCTTCCATAGGGCTCATCCTGGTCGCCCTGGTGGATCTGGTGAGGGTTCGGTGCCCCCTCCTTGAGGGGGGGGTACTGTTGTGAATTTGGATTCTGGGCTCCCCCGGTGGCCGCTTGTGGAATTGGACTTGTCATCCTCTTTCCTGTTTCACCTGGTTCCATCAGTAGTGGGTGTCGCTATTTAAGCTCATTTCTCTGGTGGTTTCTTGCCGGTCAACAATGTTATCTGATGCCTCTCAGTGCTTGTTCCTGCTTCTGACAACTACTAGATAAGTTGGACTTTTGTCCATGTTTCGTTTGCCTATTTGTTCCAGTTCACAGCTGAAGTTTTGTTACTGTGTCTGGAAAGCTCTCGTTGATCAGGGATTGCTACTCTGGTGTTATGAGTTAATGCCAGAGTTTAAGGTAATCTCTGGATGGTGTTTTGTTAGTGTTTTTCTGCTGACCATGAAAGTATACTATCTGTCTTCTGCTATCTAGTAAGCGGACCTCAAATTTGCTAAGACTATTTTCCTGCTGCGTTTGTTGTTTCATCTGAACTCACCGTCATTATATGTGGGGGGCTACTGTCTTCTTTGGAATATTTCTCTAGAGGTGAGCCAGGTCTTATATTTCCCTCTGCTAGCTATTTAGGTCTTAGGCCAGAGCTGGGCATCTAGCAATAAATAGGAAATGCTACCTGGCTATTTCTAGTTGCGCGGCAGGCTTAGTTCATGGTCAGTATAGTTCCATCTTCCGAGAGCTTGTCCCTCTATAGGCTTGCTATGATCTCTGCTTGCAGAGATCATGACAGTGGACCCAATTTAAGGGATGGTATTTTGAGTCTTATGTTTTTTGTGGATAACCACAATTATAACAAACAAGGATAAATGAAAATATACACCACGCCGCAGTCAATCAGGAATACACTATAAAGGTGCAGGGCAAAATAAATACAAATATAGGAAGGAGTAAATAAGACAAAGGAAAATACACCACCAGCAACGATTCTCCAACAACCAGCTCTCCACTCCGGACCGAGATAACTACGGATAAGACAGAAGCTATAATCGGCGACGCCCAAAGATCAGGAGAACCATTTAAAGGAAATGGGCATGGCCCAGGTTCCAATCCGAGGATCAGATAAATTAACCCCGGAGCAGCCAGATGAAAACTAGCCGAAGCCAATGAGCAAACAGTGGTCAAACGCGGAATTACCGCTGTCTGTCAGACGACCTGGTCTGAACAGTGTCCGACATGACACATAGCCCTTTCAGAACTGAAACACATACCTTGCCTGGCTCACACCTTGAACCTGGTGGTGCAGTGCTTCCTCAAAAATTATCCAGAGTTACCAGCCCTGCTCCTGAAGGTGCGAAGACTTTGCTCGCACATCCGCTGGTCGCCCGTACACTCCAGCCGTATGCTGAACCAACAGCGATCGCTGAATCTTCCCCAGCACCGCCTAATAATCGGCATTGCAACAAGGTGGAACTCCACATTGCACATGGTTCAGAGGCTGTGCGAACAGAGGCGTGCTGTAATTTATTTGTGGGAAGATACACATACACGGGCAGGCACTTGGATGGCAGACATGGAGTTGTCTGATGTGCAGTGATCGAAGCTACAAGACCTCTGTCAAGTCCTTCAGTGTTTTGAGGAATGCACATGGCTGGTAAGTGCAGACGACGCCATCATAAGCATGAGCATCCCACTAATGCGTCTGCTGATGCAAAATTTGATGCACATTAAGGAGCAGGCATCTGCAGCCAAGGAGGAGGGAAGCCTTGATGACAGTCATCCATTGTGTGCTCAGGGAACTCTCCTGGACGAGGTGGTGGACGAAGAGGAGGAGGAGGAGGATGATGGGGATGAATATTTATGGGAGGAGGATGCTTCTCATGGGGCAAAAGAAACTGGTGGCGTTGCAAGGTCAGGTACAGGGTTTTTGAGGGACACAAGTGATGTTGATTTGCAAGAAAGTGCTCCTCAACCCAGCACAAGCAGTGAATTGACACCTAGAACATTGGCCCACATGGCTGATTATGCATTGCGTATCCTTAAAAGGGACCCCTGCATTATCAAAATGATGACCGATGACGATTACTGGTTGGCCTGCCTCCTGGATCCACGATGTAAAGGAAAAGCACAAAATATCATGCCATATAAGAACCTTGAGCAAATATTGGCTACCAAACAAGCAACTCTTGTAGACTGTTTGGTTCAGGCATTCACAGCACACAGCGGTGGTGATGGTTCTCACACGAGCCTTAGGGGGCAACATGGCAGAGGTGTTAGAGGTGCACAAATCCGAAGTGGCGTTGGACAGAGGGGTTTTATGACCAGGTTGTGGAGTGATTTCACAATGACCGCTGACACGACAGGTACTGCTGCATCGATTCAAAGTGACAGGAGACAGCATTTGTCCAGCATGGTTACGAACTACTTTTCCTCCCTTATTGATGTTCTCCCTCGCAGGTCATTCCCCTTTGATTACTGGGCATCTAAAATAGACACCTGGCCTGAATTGGCAGAGTATGCATTACAGGAGCTCGCTTGCCCTGCTGCTAGTGTGCTATCAGAAAGAGTCTCCAGTGCTGCTGGTTCAATACTGGCCAAAAAAAGGACACGTCTGGCTACCCAAAATGTTGATGATCTAACCTTCATTAAAATGAACCAATCATGGATTTCAAATTATTTTGCCCCACCTTCCCCTGCTGACACGTAGCTTGCCTGAAAAATGTCTTGCTTTTGGCCTCCTCTTACTGACTTCTCCAATTCCTCCATTTGCAGCTGCTGAATGTCCACCATAGGCCATTTTTATACCTCCCTAAATGGGCTGACTCCCCCCTCAGGAGCGTGGTCACCACCTGGCGCAAGCACCCGTGCGAGTGGCGTTTGCCTGGACAGGTGGGTGGGCCCACTCTTGGGCGACGGCACTGGCCCAGGCTCCCTCATAGTACAATGAAGTATCTCTGACGGTGGTGGTGCACAACCAACATCAGACACACTGTCGTAATATGAGGGGCCCTGTCCAAGTACCGCCACCCACGAGAGAGTGTCCCCCCCAGCTCGAACAGTGCTCTACCACTTGCAATACTTACCTCTCCTTGCTCCACCACTGTGTAGTCTGTGCTGTTTAATCCTTCAATGGCACTGCCAATACAAATTTGTTGAAATGATAGATGATAGTTAAAATATACAGGGGCCCTGGCCTCCATTTAGACCAATTAATACTTTGCGCCTACTATCACTGTCTGTTACTCAGCAGAGGAGCCCACCCCTGTACCTAGCTATGCCACCTGTTTATTTATGAACAATTGTTTGGCAGACATTTAGCCCACTTTATTATTTGGGCCTACTAACTGTGTCTGCCACTCATTACAGTTTTCCTCCACTGAACAAAGCAATGCCGCCTGTTTAGTCCTGTTACCACATTTGAACTGCATTTAGCCTACTTTATTATTTGGTCCTACTAACTGTGTCTGCCACTCATTACAGTTTTCCTCCACTGAACAAAGCAATGCTGCCTGTTTAGTCCTGTTACCAATTTTGAACTGCATTTAGCCTACTTTATTATTTGGGCCTATATCTGTGTTTCATCCTCATCTGTTATGATCCTAGTGGCAAGGATCGCAAATCTGACTAGCTAAGAAACTGAACCGACGACTAGCTCTGGGGAAGTGGTAACTGAATTGACCGCAACCTGATCCTATCTGCAAACAACTATAAGTAGCCGTGGAACGTTACCTGGAAATCCTAGACGTCTCGTCATGGCCTGAGAAACTGACTATTCCTAGAGAGAAAGTAAGTCCTCACTTGCCTCAGAGAAATGACCCCCAAAGATATATAAAAGCCCCCCACAAATATTAACGGTGACTTTAGGGGAAAGCACATACGCAGAGATGAAATAGATTTAGCAAATGAGGCCCACTAACACTAGATAGCAGAAAATAGGAAGAGAACTGTGTGGTCAATGAAAAACCCTATTCAAAATATCCACGCAGAGATTGCTCGAGCCCCCGCACCAACTAACGGTGCGGGGAAAGCAACTCCGCACCCCAGAGCTTACCAGCAGCAAGAAATCACATATTAGCAAGCTGGACTAAACTCATCATAAACAGAAATCATATTGCAGACAGATGAGCAAAAAATAAACAAACAGAACTTAGCTTCTAATGAAGAGACAGAAAACCAAGATAGTCAGGAGTAATCTGAATAGCACTGAATACATCGACAGCCGGCAACAAGTGGAGGTGAAGCAGAGCTAAATAGGAACCTCCCTAGAGAATAACAAGGCAGCTGATCCAGCCACAGACCCGCAAGATAACAAACAAAGCCACCAGGGGGAGCCCAAAAATAAAACTCACGCAATACCACCTGTGACCACAAGAGGGAGCCCGAAAACAGAGTTCACAACACTCATCCTGCCCATTGCCCAGCCACTGCTAGATGAGTCTGCTGGTACATTGACACAGACCACTACATTCCCCTTGCACTCTACACAGCCAGAATCTGACCCTGCTGAAAGTCAGGTTCCCCTTCCCGCATACTATACCACCTTACATGGGGACAAAGAGGAAGGTGCAGAAGAAAGTGCAGGTTCCTTCATCAGGTGGGGGGGCATACTCGTTGGCAACATCACTGGCATAGGGCCCCTCATAGTACGCAAAAGTGTCTCTGCCAGTGGGAGGCGCCACCCGCCGTCAAACACACCGACGTACTTTGAGGGGCCCTGTGCCAGTGCCAATGAGTGGGCCCCCCCTGCTTGCTCAGCATTACAGCACTTGCAAAGTTGAAATACTTACCTCTCCCTGCTCCACCGCCGTGATGTATTCCACGTGTCCTAGGCCCACGAAAATCTTGAGCCAGCCCTACCCCCGACAACTTTAGCCAAATGACCCCTAGTTTTCAATGCCTAACTATTATTATAAAGTAAATTAAGATTGACAAGCTTAAGTAATAAGAATTGATGTTTTGGCATTAAAATGGGCACTGTAGGTGTTTTCCTGTCCTCCACTCACTGCCGTCTTTGATTCCCCATTGACTTGCATTGTGTTTCGTGTTTCAGTCGGCCCCCGACTTTTCGCAATAATTGGCCGATTTCACCCGACCCGACTTTTGACAAAGTGGGGTTTCGCGAAACCCGACTCGATCCAAAAAAAGTAAAAGTCGCTCAATTCTAGTCCTTAATAACGAGCATCTGCTACATCTGGATGCATGACATTCAGACAGAGCAGAGCTTGTAGATGACCACTGGAGATCTCCGGCGATCACCTACACTCTAGTTCTCGTGGTCAGCTGACGGTGAGAAATATCCTAGGTTGACCTGAGATAACCCCTGGTCACGTGCACGGCAGTTCTCGTGGTAAGCTAAATTATCACGAGAACTGCAGTGGACATAGACTTACGGTGGTGTGACAGGTACGACCTTATTTAAATTAGTAGACATGCATAGTAAGCTGCATTTTCTCAGTTATTACGCATGTGACTAATCATTAGATGTGGTTTTTCTGCATCTAATGATAATCTATGGGAAATTTATGCTGCGGGGACAGAGCATCTCCGCATTGTAAATAGACATGCTGCGGTCTATAAAGACATGCGCCGCATGTCCAGATACGCAGGTCTGCCACCTTCATCTCCAAATGTATAGTGGAGATGGGATTTCATGAAATCCCCTACACTATGCTGTAACATCTGGACGCTGCGGGTTTGACACTATGGATGTACGCAGCGTCAAACCCGCAGCGTTTACTGACCGTGGAAACACAGCCTTAAATGTCTACTCTCCTTCATGTTTTTTTTACAAAATTCAACCCACTTCCCAAAAATGACAGTATACTGCTGTGTGACTACATCTTAAAGATGGTGAGTGGATTGCAGATTTACTTCTCCCTTGCTTCATTATATAAAATCCTATAGTGCAGTACCTCTCACCTTAGCTCCGCTACAGAGGTTCCATCTGCAGTACGTTGCTCATCAGTCTCTGTATACTGCCTCCATATGCAGTACAAGGCACTTCAGCCCCTCTATATACAGCTTCCAGATGCATTGCATTGCTCCTCAGCTCCTGTATACAGATTCCATCTACAGTACATGACACCTCAGCCCCTCTATATATATTTCCATAAGCAGTGCATTGCTCTTCAGCCACTGAATAAAGCCTCCATCTGCAGGACATGGCACTTCAGCCCCCCTATATACAGTTATCATATGCAGTACATTGCTCCTTAACTCCTGTATACACCCTCCATATGCAGTTCATGTTCCTCAGCTCCTGTATACAGCCTTCATCTGCAGTACATGGCACTTCAGCCCCTTTCTATACAGCTTCTGTAGGGGATGTGAAATGCATAATGTTCCCTTTTCTCCCCAACCCCTTTAAGAATGCAAAAATTGTATATTATTAATGTGTTTATACATGATGGATGGTACTGCTAAACATAAAGTGTATTACCACTATGTACAAGAGCATTGCTATACCTCATGTATTTTTCTCTCTCTCTCTCTCGCTCTCTCTCTCTCTATATATATATATATGTTTACATGTTTTGCACACATATATTTGTAGGGAAAGTTTGTCCCCAGGCCCAGTATATTAATAGGGGCATAGTGTCCATAGTTGGCCACTAGAGGGAGGCACTATAGTGCACAGTTAGAATAGGAGGGGTACAGTGGGAATAAGAATAGGAAGCTTCCTGTATTACAGTCAGTCAGGGCCTGGGCACCCGTGCAGCTCACTGGGCTGCCTATCCAGAAGTATCTGTACCCCACAACGTTAAGGAAGGGGCCCAGCATAGAACCGGACACCAAAGAATTCCTCTAGGAGGAAAGGAGTATTGGAATGCTGTGAATGCAGCTGAAAGGATCTGTCCCCATAGAGAGAAGTTTGTTCAGCAGGGCAGCACAAGCAAGATGTGGCAGGTCTTTGCCTGGGCAGCTGTTCTTAGAACCGGGGCGTAGCAGTGTAGGACTTCCCCATGTGAGGCAAGAATTCCGGATGGAATAGATCCTGTGGGACCGGAAGATTCGGTCCGACCCAGGGCTGAGCATAAAGAAAGAATGGACAGAACAGGGATAGAAGAGAAGACACTGAATGTGATACCCAAAGTGCCTGTACTGGAACAGACTGTGCTGAGTAAACAAGTTGTTATTGAAGTTAAGCCGGAGTGTGTCTCCTTTGTTGCGGAACCGTCTATGAGGAATACACCCCCATACCAGGCAAGTCCAGATGGAGCAGAGAGTCAGCACAGAGGTAACGCAGCAGAGAAATATGAACTTTTACTGGGAAGGGACCAGGGAGTGATCCAAGGATTGCTATCGGCCATGACTACCTCCCTGGCTCCCCCTTCCTACACTTCCATATGTAGTGCATTGCTCCTCAGCTTCTGTATACAGCCTTCACGTGCAGTACTTTTTTCCTCAGCCCCTGTATACAGCCTCCTTATCAGTACATCACTCTTCAATCCCTGTAAACAGTCTTAGGGTACATTCACACAGGACTTTTTTGCTGCGTATTTTTGCTGCGTTTTTTTATGCTAATTTTCAGCTGCTTTTTACAGTACCAGCAAAGCCTATGAGATTTCAGAAATCTCATGCACACACATTGGGTTTTTGTTTGATCAGTATTTTCTGCTTTGCTGCGTTTTTTGGACATAGGGCATGTCACTTCTTTCAGCGTTTTTGCTGCGTTTTTGCAGCGTTTTTTCACACATTGACTTGAATGGGTGATGGAAAAAACGCTGCAAAAATGCAGCAAAAATGCATGTAGCATTATTTGCTGCGTTTTTTGTGCAGAAAAATCATGGCCAGCAGGAAGTGATCTCACAGCCAAGAGCTTAGGGGTGTGGTTAGTGAGGTCTGAAGAGCCATTGTGAGCCATTGTGAGGTGTGAAGAGCCATTGTGAGGTGTCCTGATTGTGATCTATTGTGAGGGAGTTCCTGGTAGTGAGGTGTGAAGAGCCATTGTGAGCCATTGTGAGGTGTGAAGAGCCACTGTGAGGTGTCCTGATTGTGATCTACTGTGAGGGAGTTTCTGGTAGTGAGGTGTTAGCCATGTCTTGGTATAGGAGGATGAGCATTAATGTTTCCCAACTAATCATGGAGGTATACCAACAGAACATCAGTACAAATAACAATCAAAATATCCTTAATGGCGACTCAAAATTAGAAGTATCAAAACTAAGGAGAACTATAAGTCATAAATAGCCAGAAAAAAGTTTTTTAATTAAATAATCTAAATTTTATTGAAAATTGTTTACATTAAAAAGTATATGCCATAATCAATACATAAATGTGATGAATTCATAGGTGCATCAATTTCCAAGGCACATAGAACGAGATACTGCTGACCATGTAACAAAGTGCATCTATACTATTGCTATCGGATCTGACCGCAGATGGATGGGCTGTGACACTCTGACTATAGTAAGATCAGTGCATTTCATGCATGTAACTTGGCCACAAGCCCAATACTAATCAGATTGTGATGTACATACTAATAAATAAATAAAGCATAATTACCCATGATAGTACAGCAGATCCAGTTCCAGTGCCAAAGGGTTACCCCAACGCGCGTTTCGCGTGCTAATAATAGCCTCGCTTCCTCAGGGGGCGTGGCTTAATCTGCATCTTGGTCCCATATAAATACTGAGCCGTTCCGGTCATATGACCTTGCGGCGACCTATCAGTGCCCGATTGTAGTGCGCAAGCGCTAAATCAGCGTTCTGCAGCCATGGTAACCCATGACCACAGCCGCCATAAGTGTGCAATGGTATAAAAATATACAATGTGCATTTAAGTGAGTTCGGCGTACTAACGCCGTAATGAACCATAGCGCTAAAGCACCGCTAGTGTCCGTTTCTGAAAAAGGTGAATGTATCATATCCATCTGCGATTACGCAGACCTTGCATCCCTCTGTTTCGTCGATCCACATAATGGAGCTCCGCCCACCCAGGTCACGTGAGCGGGCCGGCGCCAGGTCCGCACCACGCCCCCGGAGCGACGGAGACTCCACCATGCAGAAAGAACCGCAGCAAATGGATATATTAAAAGTGCTAAATAGTGCGCATAAGTGACAAAAGTGCTAATAGTGCCACTAATGGGATACTGTCTACCTAAACCAGTAGGATTATATACCATTATATTTGATGTCAAAAACCAAAAAGCACGATATATATCAGGCTAAATAAGTGAAGAGTGAACATAAAAGTGCATATAATACAATTATGGCAAATATACCACAACATTAAACCATTTTAAAATGTACATGTATATACATATAATATAATTGCCCCAATCACTGCATACCCGGCTTACATGGGTATTATCTATGTATATATATAAATACTCACATAAATATATATAATAATGAACAAGAACATGATATTTACATCCACATGCAGAGATGGCTCTTAAGGCCAGAAGTCCAAGTTTATATTAATATTCTCTAGAAAAAGTGATGATCTCATAGTATGTAGTCCAAAAAATATTCCCATACTCGATGATTTCCTTATTCTAGATTCCTGTACTTCCTTCTTCTAGAACACAGTAAGATCATGTCCAATATTCACAGTATTCCCATCTTCGGATAGCATATGAATAGGGCCAAAATATGAACACTCTAAAATCAAAATAATAATAAAATTTAGTAACAGACAAAGAAACAAATTAAAACCGATGGGAAATGGCAGAGAAAGAGAACCTCAACAAGGTTTATAGAAAGGATGAAAAATCTTGGGCCTCATTTAGGCCCATAGGAGCCATAGTGCCCAACAGAGTGATCCAGCGACATTCTCGCTAGGCCAGTATTCATTTCACATTTCCTCCCCTTATTCCACAGTGGACAAGGTCAATGCCACGTGCCCGGAACGATTTAGGATTACACCCATGATGTTGTCTAAAGTGATAAGGTATTGTTTTCAGACGTGTAATGTCTGTCTCATTTTTTGCGGCCACTATGTCACGTACATGTTCCCGTATGCGGGTGCCCAAACGGCGGGATGTTAGGCCCACATACACCTTTGGACACCCGCATACCGCATAATATACTACCTGAGTCGTATTACAGGTTATATGATAATTGATGGTATAAGTTCTACTTCCATCAACCGAATCAAAGGTAGTAGTCCGACTAATATTCGGGCACGTGACACAGTTTCCGCATGGAAAACATCCACTGGGTGGTCCGCCTGAGCCAAAATTGTACATAGTTGTTTTTGGAGCATAGTGACTAGAGACCAACAGGTCTCTCAGATTTTTGCTCTTCTGGCAGTCATTGTCGGGTAATTGGTAAGACATTTTGCAAGTGTAAGGTCACTTTTGAGGATGCCCCAATGTTTTTGAAGGCATTTCCTCATTGTGGACCACTCACCATTGTAGGTCGAGATAAATCGTGTAACATCTTGCTGCTGGTTTCTTTTCAGATTGCTGCCACCTGAACATAATAGTTCATTACATGGTGCGCGTTTAGCTCGCCTATATCCCTCCCTAATGCTCCTGTTGCTATATCCCCTTGTTTGAAATCTGACCCTTAGGTCAGCCGCCTGTGCCTCAAATCTAGCAACAGAAGAGCATATCCGCTTCATTCTAAGATGCTGCCCTACAGGGATGGCTTTTATGGTACTATATGGGTGACCCGAGTCCGCATGCAGCAGTGAGTTAACCGAGGTGGACTTCCTGAATACATCAGTCTGTAAGTATAGATTATCATCCACCTCGACCTTAATGTCCAGAAAGTCCACCTCAGTCCTGCTCACCTGGTGTGTCAATTTGATGTTATACACATTATTATTTAGTTGTTTCATAAATTCTTGCAATGCGTCCTCGGGTCCCTGCCATATGATGAACAGGTCATCAATGTAACGCAGCCAGCACTGCACATGGTCCGCGGCCTGCGGCCCCCCCCCACCAAAAATCTCCCTCTCCCAGTATCCCAGGAAGAGATTGGCGAAGGAGGGCGCACAGGCCGCGCCCATTGCAGTACCACATCGCTGCAAATAAAAAACATCTTTAAAGACAAAGAAATTCCTTGTCAAAATAAAAGTCAAAAGTTCCATGACCAGTTCACATATGGCCCCATCCCAATTGCTAGCATCCAAGAAGAAGCGAACTGCCTTCAATCCTTGTTGGTGGTCAATACAAGTGTACAATGACTGCACATCGGCAGTGACCAGACACATGTTATCCTCAAGCTGAATCCCATCGATCCGACGAAGCACGTCAGACGTGTCCCTGACATAAGAGGGGAGCGACTCAACAAGGGGTTTTAAATAATAGTCAATAAATTTGCATACCGGGTCACTCAATCCCCCCATGCCAGAGACTATCGGACGGCCCGGCGGATCGATGGGATTTTTGTGAATTTTTGGGATAAAGTAGAGGGTAGGAACCCTGGGGAATTGAGTAAGTAATCCATCCAGAACATTCTTAGGTATAATACCTCTATCATGGGCATCTTTTAATATCCCTTCTAATTCATGATAGAATGAATTGGTAGGATTAGAATCCAATTTTTTGTACGTTTCCCTATCTTTTAGATGTTTTTATGCCTCTTTTTCATAGAGAGAGTTAGGCCACAGGACCACGTTTCCCCCCTTGTCTGCTGGTTTGATTACCAAATCATCATATTTTTGAAGTTGATCTAAAGCTACTCTTTGTCTAGATGTCAAATTATCATTATTTCGTCTTGTGGATATTTCTTGAAAATCTTTTATTACCAATTTGGTAAATATATCCACTGCAGGACATAGAGACAAGGGGGGAAAGTTGGTGGACCTGGGCCTACAATCTCGTGGAAATGTACTTACCACAGATGATGTCTGTTCATTTAATAGATCCTCCAGTGCCATCAATGCCTCCCTCTCGATATCTTCGCTTGTTTGTATCGAGCCATCTTTTTCATAAAGTTTTTTAAAAATCAATTTCCTAGAGAAGAGGAACAAGTCTTTGACGGCTGTGAAAAAATCGAATTTGTTAGTCGGAGAGAAGGTCAAACCCTTTTGTAACACTTCCAATTGATCATTAGTAAGAGTATGTTCAGAAAGATTTATTACCTCCAATCCTTTTTTATTCTTCTTAGCTGGCTGATTGGTCTGGGGGTTTTTGCGTTTGACCGCACTCTTATCACGATTGAAGCCAGAATTACGTAAATCATAATATCTTGGAAGTGTTGGGTTTGACTCTTCACTTGATGCGACCGACAATGTGGAGGCAGATCTGGCACGGGAGGATCCCCTCACCCGGTTATTCCTTCTATTCCATCTATAGACCATGTTTGATTGTTGGTCATTCAAATCACGCTGGAATTTTTTGGATTTGTTATCACATATTCCTTTCTCCCATTTGCTAAATTCACTATCTAATTCAGCATTAAATTGGGCCAAGGTTTCACTAGACGAGTCCTGTTTAAGCCTTGTCTGTAATTCTTCAATTTTTTGATCAAGCGTCTCCAAATTATTCAAATTACTTTGGACTAATAGCTCCATAAATCCTCTGGAACACGTGGTTGCTAGTTCTTCCCATTTCAACCGGAATTCAGTGTCATCCACCTCAAATGACGGGAATACTTGGACTACATACTAGTAGTATGGGAATATTTTATGGACTACATACTATGAGATCATCACTTTTTCTAGAGAATATTAATATAAACTTGGACTTCTGGCCTTAAGAGCCATCTCTGCATGTGGATGTAAATATCATGTTCTTGTTCATTATTATATATATTTATGTGAGTATTTATATATATACATAGATAATACCCATGTAAGCCGGGTATGCAGTGATTGGGGCTATTATATTATATGTATATACATGTACATTTTAAAATGGTTTAATGTTGTGGTATATTTGCCATAATTGTATTATATGCACTTTTATGTTCACTCTTCACTTATTTAGCCTGATATATATCGTGCTTTTTGGTTTTTGACATCAAATATAATGGTATATAATCCTACTGGTTTAGGTAGACAGTATCCCATTAGTTACACTATTAGCACTTTTGTCACTTATGCGCACTATTTAGCACTTTTAATATATCCATTTGCTGCGGTTCTTTCTGCATGGTGGAGTCTCCATCGCTCCGGGGGCGTGGTGCGGACCTGGCGCCGGCCCGCTCACGTGACCTGGGTGGGTGGAGCTCCATTATGTGGATCGACGAAACAGAGGGATGCAAGGTCTGCGTAATCGCAGATGGATATGATACATTCACCTTTTTCAGAAACGGACACTAGCGGTGCTTTAGCGCTATGGTTCATTACGGCGTTAGTACGCCGAACTCACTTAAATGCACATTGTATATTTTTATACCATTGCACACTTATGGCGGCTGTGGTCATGGGTTACCATGGCTGCAGGACGCTGATTTAGCGCTTGCGCACTACAATCGGGCACTGATAGGTCGCCGCAAGGTCATATGACCGGAACGGCTCAGTATTTATATGGGACCAAGATGCAGATTAAGCCATGCCCCCTGACGAAGCGAGGCTATTATTAGCACGCGAAACGCGCGTTGGGGTAACCCTTTGGCACTGGAACTGGATCTGCTGTACTATCATGGGTAATTATGCTTTATTTATTTATTAGTATGTACATCACAATCTGATTAGTATTGGGCTTGTGGCTAAGTTACATGCATGAAATGCACTGATCTTACTATAGTCAGAGTGTCACAGCCCATCCATCTGCGGTCAGATCCGATAGCAATAGTATAGATGCACTTTGTTACATGGTCAGCAGTATCTCATTCTATGTGCCTTGGAAATTGATGCACCTATGAATTCATCACATTTATGTATTGATTATGGCATATACTTTTTAATGTAAACAATTTTCAATAAAATTTAGATTATTTAATTAAAAAACTTTTTTCTGGCTATTTATGACTTATAGTTCTCCTTAGTTTTGATAATCATGGAGGTAATAGTTTTTTTAAATTTGTGATATATCTATCTATCCGATTGTTTGCAATGGTACACTTTGCGATGCTCATGTGCTGTTATGTACATGTTCATGTGTTCTGCATGTGTATGTTTGTATCTTCCTTGTCATGAATGTTGGCTTCATTTCATCTTGCATTTGGTAATTACTTTTTCATTTATTTTTCCAAGGTGGAAGCAATGCCTGTAATTTGGGATGTAGCTTGCCCAAACTACAGTGATCGTCAAAAAAAGGCCGATGCATGGCATGTAATTCGCCGTAAATTGTTCCCCCGCTGGGATGAAGGCGATGCTAAGCTCCACTGGGGTCACTCAACTTTATTATCATGCACAAATAGACAAAAAAACGGACCAAAACCGCACAAAAAACGCATCTATTATCAGCAGCTGAAAATTGGCATAAAAAACGCAGCAAAAATACGCAGCAAAAAAGTCCTGTGTGAACTTACCCCAAAAACGCACCAAATACGCACCAAAAAAACACACCTAAATTAGCATAAAAAAACGCAGCAAAAATACGCAGCAAAAAAGTCTTGTGTGAACTTACCCTTAATGTGTAGTACATCACTCCACAGCCTCTATGCACAGCTTCCATATGCAGTACACTGCTTCTCAGGCCCTGTATAGAGACTCCATGTGCAGCACGTCAGTCCTCAGCCACCATATATAGCCTCTACATGCAGTAAATTGCTCCTCAAACTCCGTTTTCAGACTCAATCTGCAGTACATTGCTCCCCAGCCCTTGTATGCAGCTTCCAAGTGCAACACCTCTTCTCAGACCCTGTATACAGCCTCCATGTGCAGTACATCACTTATCTGCACCTGTGTACAGCCTCCATATGCAGTACATCATTCATTAGCCCTTGAATACAGCCTCCATATGCAGTACGTCATTCCTCAGCTCTTGTATACAGCTTTCACATGCATTATATCACTCATCAGCTCCTGTATACACCCATCATATCCTTCATATGCAGTACATCACTCCACAGTCCCTGTAAATAATCTCCATATGCATCATATTACTCCTCAGCCTCTGTATACTGTCTTCATATGCAGTACATCATTCCTCAACCCCAGTATATAGCCTTCAAATGCACTAAATCGCTCCTCAGCACCTGTAGAACCTCCATATGGAGTATATCATTCCTCAGCCCTTTATATACACTGTTGTGAATTCCGTCTGGGCTCCCTCTGGTGGCCTTTAGCGATACTGCGGGTCTGGAGCTGGGCTCAGCTGCCTCATTTCCTGCTATGCTGGTTCCTATTTAACTCCACCTGGACCTTTACTTGTTGCCTGCTGTCATTGTATTCAGTACTGGTTCTGACCTTTCCTGGATTTTCCTGTGACCTGTCTATTTCTGAGAAGCTAAGTCTTGCTAGTTCATGTTTGCTCATTTTTCTCTTGAAAATGTTTCTCAATATATGATGAGTTCAGTCCAGCTTGCTTATATGTGATTTTTCGCTTGCTGGTAGCTCTGGGGAGCAGAGTGCGCCCCTCACATCGTGAGTCGATGTGGGGGTTCTTGTACTTTCTGCATGGATAGTTTTTGATAGTTTTTGTACCGACCGCACAGATCCCTGCTATCTTCTGTCTATTTAGTGTTAGCGGGCCTCATTTGCTTAAACCTGTTTTTCATTCCTACGTTTGTATTTTCCCCTTAACTCACCGTTATTATTTGTGGGGGGCTGTCTAAAACTTTGGGGTTATTTCTCTGAGGCAAGTGAGGCTTTGCTTTCTCTCTAGGGGTAGCTAGTTTCTCAGGCCGTGAAGAGGCGTCTAGGTTTTTAGGTAACGCTCCACGGCTGCCTTTAGTGTGTGTGGATAGGATCAGGATTGCGGTCGGTATAGTTCCCACATCCCCGCAGCTTGTCCTACTATTCAGGTTTACCTATCAGGTCAGTTTGGTGATCCTACCACCAGATCATAACAGTACAGCAGGCCAGTAAAGAGTTAATGCATCGCAAAAGAGGGATAAGAGAAATCCTGAGTTCATTTTTATTTATTTTTTCCTCTGCAGTGTGTCTAGCCTCTCTCCTCCCCTTAATCTCTGGGTGGTTCAGAATTCAGCTACAGCTATGGACCTTCAGAGTCTGTCTTCTAGTGTGGATCATCTCACTGCTAGGGTACAAGGCATTCAGGATTATGTAGTCCGCAGTCCTATGTCAGAGCCTAAGATACCTATTCCTGAGCTGTTCTCCGGAGACAGATCTAGGTTTTTGAACTTTAAAAATAATTGCAAATTATTCCTTTCTCTGAGACCTCGTTCCTCTGGTGATCCGGTTCAGCAAGTTAAAATTATTATTTCTTTGTTGCGTGGTGACCCTCAAGATTGGGCATTCTCTCTAGCGCCAGGAGATCCTGCATTGCAAAATGTGGATGCGTTTTTTCTGGCACTTGGAGTGTTTTATGAGGAACCTAATCTGGTAGACCAAGCAGAAAAGGTTTTGCTGGCTCTCTCCCAGGGTCAGGATGAAGCAGAGGTTTTCTGTCAGAAGTTTAGGAAATGGTCTGTGCTCACTCAATGGAATGAGTGTGCCCTGGCAGCGATTTTCAGAAAGGGTCTTTCTGAAGCCATTAAGGATGTTATGGTGGGGTTCCCCACGCCTGTGGGTCTGAATGAGTCAATGTCTTTGGCCATTCAGATTGATCGGCGTTTACGGGAGCGCAAACCAGTGCACCATCTGGCGGTATTTTCTGAGCAGAAGCCTGAGTCTATGCAATGTGACAGGATTCTGACCAGAATTGAACGGCAGATTGTGATTGCGCCATAAATTTGATTCCTGGTAGTAAGTTCCCTAAGGGACGACTTTTTAATTTGTCTGTACCAGAACATGCCGCTATGCGGAGTTATATCAAGGAGTCTTTGGAGAAGGGGCATATTCGCCCGTCCTCGTCCCCTTTGGGTGCGGGGTTCTTTTTTGTGGCCAAGAAGGATGGTTCTCTGAGACCCTGTATAGATTATCGCCTTCTAAATAACATCACGGTCAAATTTCAGTATCCTTTGCCACTGTTGTCCGATCTGTTTGCTCGGATTAGGGGGGCCAGTTGGTTCACCAAGATAGATCTTCGTGGAGCGTATAATCTTGTGCGTATAAAGCAGGGCGATGAATGGAAAACAGCATTCAATACGCCCGAAGGCCATTTTGAGTACTTGGTGATGCCTTTTGGGCTTTCTAATGCCCCTTCTGTGTTCCAGTCCTTCATGCACGACATCTTCCGAGAATATCTGGATAGATTTATGATTGTGTACCTGGATGATATTTTGGTCTTTTCTGATGATTGGGAATCTCATGTGAAGCAGGTCAGGATGGTATTTCAGGTCCTGCGAGCCAATGCCTTGCTTGTGAAGGGCTCTAAATGTCTCTTTGGAGTCCAGAAGGTTTCCTTTTTGGGCTTTATTTTTTCTCCTTCTACCATTGAGATGGATCCAGTCAAGGTCCAGGCTATTTATGACTGGACTCAACCTACATCGGTAAAGAGTCTTCAGAAGTTCTTGGGTTTTGCTAATTTTTACCGTCGCTTCATCACTAATTTTTCCAGTGTGGTTAAGCCTTTGACGGATTTGACCAAGAAGGGTTCTGATGTGACGAATTGGTCTCCTGCGGCCGTGGAGGCCTTTCAGGAGCTCAAACGTCAGTTCTCTTCAGCTCCTGTCTTGCATCAGCCGGATGTCTCTCTGCCCTTCCAGGTCGAGGTTGATGCTTCTGAGATTGGAGCTGGGGCTGTCTTGTCACAGAGAAGCTCTGATGGCTCTGTGATGAGGCCATGTGCTTTCTTTTCAAGAAAGTTTTTGCCTGCCGAGCAAAATTATGATGTTGGTAATCGGGAGTTGTTGGCAATGAAATGGGCATTTGAGGAGTGGCGACATTGGCTTGAGGGAGCCAAACATCGTGTGGTGGTCTTGACGGATCACAAGAATTTGACTTATCTCGAGTCTGCTAAACGGCTAAATCCTAGACAGGCTCGATGGTCGCTGTTTTTCTCCCATTTCGATTTCGTGGTTTCATACCTTCCGGGTTCGAAGAACGTAAAGGCTGATGCTCTTTCTAGGAGCTTTGTGCCTGACTCTCCGGGAGTTTCTGAACCGGCTGGTGTCCTCAGAGAGGGGGTGATTTTGTCTGCCATCTCCCCTGATTTACGACGGGTACTGCAGGAATTTCAGGCCAATAGACCTGACCGTTGTCCACCGGAGAGACTGTTTGTCCCGGATAGATGGACCAGTAGAGTCATTTCTGAGGTTCATTCTTCGGTGTTGGCGGGTCATCCTGGGATTTTTGGTACCAGGGATTTGGTAGCTAGGTTCTTTTGGTGGCCTTCCTTGTCGCGGGATGTGCGTTCCTTTGTGCAGTCCTGTGGGATTTGTGCTCGGGCCAAGCCTTGCTGTTCTCGTGCCAGTGGTTTGCTTTTGCCTTTGCCTGTCCCGAAGAGGCCCTGGACGCATATTTCCATGGATTTTATTTCGGATCTTCCGGTCTCTCAGAAGATGTCTGTTATCTGGGTGGTTTGTGATCGTTTTTCTAAAATGGTCCATTTGGTGCCCTTGCCTAAGCTGCCTTCCTCCTCCGATTTGGTTCCACTGTTTTTTCAGAATGTGGTTCGTTTGCATGGTATTCCTGAGAATATTGTGTCTGACAGAGGATCCCAGTTTGTGTCCAGATTTTGGAGGTCCTTTTGTGCTAAGATGGGCATTGAATTATCTTTTTCATCAGCCTTCCATCCTCAGACGAATGGCCAAACCGAACGAACTAATCAGACCTTGGAGACTTATCTGAGATGTTTTGTTTCTGCGGATCAGGATGATTGGGTGACTTTTTTGCCATTGGCTGAGTTCGCCCTCAATAATCGGGCTAGTTCTGCTACTTTGGTTTCGCCTTTTTATTGCAATTCTGGTTTTCATCCTCGTTTTTCCTCGGGTCAGGTTGAGCCTTCTGACTGTCCTGGGGTGGATTCTGTGGTGGAAAGGTTGCAGCAGATTTGGAACCACGTGGTGGACAATTTGACGTTGTCACAAGAGAAGGCTCAGCGCTTTGCTAACCGCCGTCGCTGTGTGGGTCCCCAACTTCGTGTGGGGGATTTGGTATGGTTGTCTTCTCGTTATGTTCCGATGAAGGTTTCCTCTCCTAAGTTCAAGCCTCGTTTCATCGGTCCTTATAAGATTTTGGAAATCCTCAACCCTGTGTCATTTCACAGGGTTTGGACCTCCCAGCATCATTTGCCATTCACAATGTGTTCCATAGGTCATTGTTGCGGAGATATGTGGTGCCTGTGGTTCCTTCTGTTGACCCTCCTGCTCCGGTCTTGGTCGAGGGAGAATTGGAGTATGTGGTGGAGAAGATCTTGGATTCTCGTTTTTCGAGACGGAAGCTTCAGTACTTAGTTAAATGGAAGGGCTATGGTCAGGAGAATAATTCCTGGGTTGTCGCCTCTGATGTCCATGCGGCCGATTTGGTTCGTGCCTTTCATTCGGCTCGTCCTGATTGGCCTGGGGGCTCTGGTGAGGGTTCGGTGACCCCTCCTCAAGGGGGGGGAACTGTTGTGAATTCCGTCTGGGCTCCCTCTGGTGGCCTTTAGCGATACTGCGGGTCTGGAGCTGGGCTCGGCTGCCTCATTTCCTGCTATGCTGGTTCCTATTTAACTCCACCTGGACCTTTACTTGTTGCCTGCTGTCGTTGTATTCAGTACTGGCTCTGACCTCTCCTGGATTTTCCTGGTGACCTGTCTATTTCTGAGAAGCTAAGTCTTGCTAGTTCATGTTTGCTCATTTTTCTCTTGAAAATGTTTCTTGATATATGATGAGTTTGAGTTTAATCCAGCTTGCTTATATGTGATTTTTCGCTTGCTGGTAGCTCTGGGGAGCAGAATGCGCCCCTCACACCGTGAGTCGGTGTGGGGGTTCTTGTACTTTCTGCGTGGATAGTTTTTGATAGTTTTTGTACCGACCGCACAGATCCCTGCTATCTTCTGACTATTTAGTGTTAGCGGGCATCATTTGCTTAAACCTGTTTTTCATTCCTACGTTTGTATTTTCCCCTTAACTCACCGTTATTATTTGTGGGGGGCTGTCTAAAACTTTGGGGTTATTTCTCTGAGGCAAGTGAGGCTTTGCTTTCTCTCTAGGGGTAGCTAGTTTCTCAGGCCGTGAAGAGGCGTCTACGTTTTTAGGTAACGCTCCACGGCTGCCTTTAGTGTGTGTGGATAGGATCAGGATTGCGGTCGGTATAGTTCCCACATCCCCGGAGCTTGTCCTACTATTCAGGTTTACCTATCAGGTCAGTTTGGTGATCCTACCACTGGATCATAACAATACACCCTCCATTTGCAATATATTGCTGCTCATCCCCAGTATACAACCTCCACATGAAGTACATCGCTCCTCAGCATCTGTATACAGCCTACAGATTTGCTCTTTAGCATCTGTATACTTACACAATATGTAGCCTTCCTCTGCACCTCATTCTGTCTTTTGACCTTGTTGCACAGCTCGGGTACCTCAGCCATATTGTACCTTGCAATAATTCATCTGCCGTCACATCATAATAACATCTTATAAATAGTGATGAGACAATAAGTGTTTAAATGCAAGGTATGGTGCCGCTGAAACCCCCAGCATTCGGTCAGCCCCTGTTATTCATAGACTGGTCTGGGGGGTATTTGTCTCTGTACCCAGCTGGCACAGACGACCCTTGGTCATTTTTGTGGTGCTATCTTGCTTCTGAATTTATTGCATTTAGAATAAAGAAGAAAAATGTGTTAATGCAATTCAAATACAGCAGGAGAGATGCGAGGTATACCATGTTACTGATCAATCACACTGTAGCTACTATTGGCACCTTTCCTATTTCTCTTTCTCCCTCTATTAATTTAATTTCTATATTATTTGAAGACTATTACGCTCAACTTCTTTTCTGCTGCAGTTAGTCAACATATTACTATATAGTATAATTGTCCAAGTTTCAGGGTTTTGTCTTCTTCTTCCACTATCCTAAGTCAATGTAATATGGCTGCTGCATTCCCTGCCACCACTTTTATACAGAATTTGAAAGTTTCTGCTTATTGGCTGCCCTATACCATGGACTCATTACCCGCAGGCCATAGAAATGTCACATGTACAAATACCCTTTAGTCTTTACAGAGATGCTTAGGTTCTTTATAGTATAAAGGCAAAACCATTAAAGATTTAGACTTTAATAAACAAAATATACAGTGCTAATGAATAAAAAATAAGGAAATCATGGATATACATAACATATGCAAGAACAGTTATAAAAATAACAAGGGGAAAAATCTGAACATTCCTATACTTAACAATCTGGTAAGAGAATCCTTTTCTTCTCGTAGGGAGATGGGAAAGAGTGTACAAAAATCCAACTGGCTTGGGTCCCCAACTTCTGTCACCAAAGGAGGAACAGTTCAATGTTATTTTACAGTCCATTATTGGGGATACGTATAATCCTTCTCCTTCATGGGTCCACCAATGGGGAGGGTGCTTCATTGTTCATGCACACCATCCATTAACCCTTTAAAGCATTGAATATGAGATGACACTGATGAATATCAACCTTGTAGAAATATGTTAGTCACAGAATGTAGCTCATTTCAGGTTGAGCCATTTGTTTCCACTAGATTACACGCAGAATTACCATCATAACGGTGGTGAGTGAGTTGCCAGAGGTAGAAGTCATGTTCTAATTGTGTTACCAAAAGGTAGAATGTGGGATACATTTTATAAGCTTTATTATACATACAGGAGTCAATGGAAGACGTTGGGATTTAACAATGAAATATTTCTATATAAGACATTACACATTCCTTACAGTCTTGCTTACTTTTCTATTGTTAGTTTCACACTGCATTTAGGAATTCAAATTTGCAAGATCAATTGAAGAGTATCTCCAAATATATTCATCAGAAATATTCAACTTTATTTTGCCTCCCATATTTTTCGAACTAATAAGACGCACTTTTTTCCCCAAAAATTAGAGTCTGAATGTAGCTTACTGGGTGATTGTGGCAGTGGTGGAACGGAATCACAGGATGCAGCGACAGTAATAGTGTGATGCTGCAACGGGCCCGATGTTGGTGGTGAAGCAGAGCGGAGTGCGTTGCTTTCCCGGTGGCCATTTTCCTGAAGTTGAAGGCGACTGGAGCCATGCTGAAATCCAAGTCTGTGCATGCACCATATCTGGCTGCCCACGGATTCAAGAAAATGGCTGGTGAGTAAGCAATGCCCTCTGCTCTGCCTCACCGCCGACACTGGGAACACAGCATTGTACTGCTGAAGCACTCCCTTATCCCACCCAGTGCCCACAGCATTGCCCCACTTCTGGCTTAGCCGCAATCCTGAGAACAGGACCATGCCTCCTGTGACCCCACTCAACAGGTAAGAAACTTTAAATTCAGACTACAAGACGGACCCTCATCTTATAAAGAAATCTTTTTTTTTCCTATTTTCCTTCCCAAAATTTGGGGTGCGTCTTATGGTCCAGTGCATTTTATAGTAGGAAAAATACAGTACATAGAGATATTGTTTTCCACAGCACTTTTCAGAAATTATCATCAATATTCCTATTGGGGCTCACAATCTAAATTCATAGTCTACATGTCTTTGGATATGTTAAGCCAAGAGAAAAATTAAACAAAGATACTTTTGCTTATTCCTCAGTACAGTTGAGACTTGCATATTGGCCAAAAGTGTGGCAAAAGATGCTTATATATGTTTTAGTAAATCCTCATTTATGAACTGATTACATCTGTTTGCAGAATATACTTTAGCCTTAGCACGAGACAATGAAAAATTGATTTATCATATATTGGGTGAAATAATTATTGAACACATCACCTATTTTCTAAGTAAATATATTTCTAAAAGTGCTATTGACTTGAAATTCTTACCAAATGTTGGTAACAACCCATCCGATCCACACAGGCAAATAAATGAAAATATAGATGTTCAGAAATTAAGTTATGTGTAATAATGAAAAATGACTCAGGGGAAATGTATTGAACACATCAAGAAAGAGAGGTGAATACAGCCATGGAAAGTAATGACACCAGCTGAAATCTATAAGCAATTAGAAATCAATCCTACCACTTAGCGAAAAATAACATCAGCTGGTTAAACTGGTGGTCTATAGAAAGGTGTCTCATTACCAAGGTGCCACACAAGAAACATCTCATGGTAAGTAAAATCAGTGAAGTGTCTCAAGACCTTTGCAACTTTAATGCTGCGAAACATACTGATGGCATTGGTTACCGAAGAATTTCTAAACTATTGAAGGTTCCAGTGAGCACTAATCTGCAAGTAGAAAAACTCATACCCTCTGGTAATAAATTATCAAGGAATAAAAAGAAACCATTATGGATGAACAGGACAGTACAAAGTTTAATAAGACAATAAAAGGGCATTCAAAATCTTGAAAGCTGAGAATACTGATATAGCATTTAAGCAGTGTAAGATCTAAATAAGAAATGTAAAAAAGAAATCAAGCTGGAAAAGTTATCTACAGAGAAACAAATCGCCAACGACATTAAAATAAATTCAAAATTTTTTACAAAATACATCAAGGCCAAAAATAAATAAATAGATGGTATTGACCCATTAAAAGATGACAATAACAAGATAATCACAGAGGACAAAGGAAAGGCAGAGATATTAAACAGGCACTTTTCATCCGTGTTCATCAATGAACTGTCTGTTACAGGGATCATTCAACAAGGCAAAAATCAAAATTCACAACCTGATATAGCTAGTTTATCACAAAAAGAAGTGCAATTACATCTGAGCAATTTAAACATTGACAAATTATCTGGCCCAGATGGTATTCATCCACGGATGCTGAGCAAATTGAGATCAATAATTGACAGACCGCTGTATCTCGTATTCTTAGACTCGCATATAACAGGTGTGGCGCCACAATATTGGATATTGGACATCAGTAGTGTTAAAGAAATGGTTAATCTTCATCTTTTTAATAACAGAAAAATAACAGAATTATAGAAAAACAAGTATTGTGCAAGATGTTATCATCTGGGTCTCCTTGTGGACGATTTCCCGGACATTCCACATAGCAGTGGTCAATAATTCCCAGAAATTGCCAAGGACATCTTGTTGTTTTTGCCTAGATTCTGTTTTTGTCCAAATCCACCCAAAAATGTTGAATGTTCAGCCAGAATCTCATAAAACCGCAGACATGTGCAAAACCTCCCTGCATTCCTTCACCTAATCTATCTTGTATCCCAGGATGTATATGACAACCCATTGAATAATCCATACAAACGTGCCAATTTACTATGTAACTCTATATTTCCTTTTGATCTTGGGGCTTTAAAACCCCAGCCCTGAAAATAAAGATTATGAGACTACTTGAACAGACAACGAGCGTGTGTCTCTCTGATTATTGCTTCATCGCTTAGGTACCTAAAAGACAGAACACCTGAGTAGGTTAGAAATCCCTTCTCTAACAACTTGGAGGCCCCAGCGAGATATAATTTCTCCTTCGACATTCATCTTAGACTGAACAATTGACTGCCTCCCTCCTGAACAGAAAACCAGATCCCGGGTAAGTGAGTAGATTTATTACTCACACAGTTTTCTCTCTGGGAAAGGAGGGTTTCTAGAGTCAGTCTTTGGGGATTTCTAATGGGAAAGCCCTCAGGTAAAAGAGTGTCTGTTATTTGTTTTGTTGTCTCTTGCATGTCTGTTTTGTATGTTGTTTGTTTAAGTGCTGTTAACAATTGGTTTTGTTTCATTATGAAGTACGATGATTTTCCATCATTTGTTTTGTCTGTACCTATAATAAGGGTTCCTTTCTGTCTGTTTGTAACAATGTCAATGTTTGTTAATACTATAAATATTGTAATTGAAGTGTATTGATTCTGCTCTGCTATGCTCTGTTATACTTGTACTATGATTGCTCTATATTTCTTTCCTTCTTTATTACTCTTATTCTGCTTTGGGTTAGTTAATTATAATAGTTGAGTTTATTGGTGTCTGGTCAGTTGTTAATTGATAAGTAGTACTGATAACGCAGTGCTGAATTGTTCTGATTATACTCTCGTTCCTGATATATTGCTAAATATGTGTTGTGGTGTACGGAGCAGCGCTCATGATGTATGGAGACTAAATGATGTGTGCTCAGTATGTAAATAGCCTTCTCATTAAAAGCAGTGAGTAAGATAAAACTCTCCAGTTAGTTGCTACTTGAAAAAAAACTTACAGGAAGGTCTCGGGTGGGAGTTTGTAGTGAAGTGGGAAAGAGCACGTGAAGACAATCTATGTGAACATAAATAATAATAATTTTAATTTATATAGTGCCAACATATGCTGCAGCACTTTACAATTGAGCGGGGACATGTACAGACAATAAATTCAATACAAGGTAGGACAGTTAAACAGTGACAATAGGGGTGAGGTCCCTGCTCACAAGCTTACAATCTGCAATGCTCATTTTTGTATACAATCCTGTACTCAGATAGGAAATGAATTAGAGGATATAGTGAAACAAGTAAGAGATTACACAGATAGATGTGATTTATGTTTTTGTCCATTGGCACTAGAGCATTTTGATAAAATGTGAGGAGCGAGAAAGTACAGAAGTACTGTGTGTATATATGTGATTGAAAAATCAGACAAATGCTTCCCATGTGTGCACCACATGCTGTGTGAAAAGTGTCTATGTTCAGTTCACCAGTTTAGGCGCAGAGAGTACTCTTGTCATATATTAACTCATCCTCATGGATTGATCAGAAGCTGGGTAGATATATTAGACTCTAGATGGTATATGCCAAGGTGGAAAGAAAATGTCACAAACGAATATTATCTTATTGAACCCAGAGTGGGTTCAGGAATAGACCTTGCATATTCAGAGTCTAGTGAGGACTCAGATCCAGATGTATGAGGAAGGAATATATAGCGCTTGTGGTTGGAACTGCATTGTTCATAGTGATCTACTTTTTCAGGAGTGTGCATCAGCCTCAGGACAGAACAGAGAGTTGAGGTTCAGCTTATTGCTTTGGAAGCAGGATTGCTGGCTATGATAGTAGACCAGTGGGATCCAGCTTATACATAACAGGGCTGAAGATAGGGGTCGCTACCTTTGACAGCTGTTATGGGTGATAGATTAACCAGGTCAGGACAGATTATGGATCCGAGATATAAGATAAAGGACCTGGTGGAAAATAAAGCAGATAAGGATACCGCTAATTCTAGAAAAGGCAGGAATGCCAAGGAATGGATGTTTGGATGCTGAGAGATGGAAGCATTTAAGTAAGAAGCATGCCTCATGGATTGATAAATATGATTATGGGATGCAAGTTGCAGTATGGATCAGAACCTCTGAACGACATGATCCGTATTTTAATACTGAGAAGGATGATGGGGATGATAGTGATGAAGTACACTTGAGAAGCAGGATGTATGTAAAGAAATCTGCAGCTTCACCCCCCAGGCACAGGCAGCCCCTCCTTTACTGAGTCAGTCTGTGTCTTCGCAGCTCCCTCCACCCCTGTAACAGGGGGGATGAGATCAGCCCCCTTCCAGCAGCAGCCCAGTAAAGAGTGAGGCTGCATGTGAAAAGGAAGGTTGATTCCACCATCATGAAGCCCTTACCTAAGGAAGTGAGGACAGGTTTCACTTACAGACTACCCCTACCCCTACACCTCCTCCGGGTGATAATAAAGCAGGGAAAAAAACTTGGTCCTAAGCAGAGTAGACAGCAAATGGATGTGTATAGGAGATGACCAGTCCAGTGAAGAGTTGGTGGGGGCTACAGAAAGTAGTCCCACACACCCACAAACCCCAGTGCATGCAGGCAATCAACAGGATAGGCAGAGGGATAAAAGAGCCATGGGATCCACTACCTGGATCTGTAATAAATGTAACAAGCCACAAGATAAAGGAAAAACCCAATGTGACTTCTGTGCTATGACTGAGAGGGGTGACACCGCAATAACCCTCCCTGTAATAACACAGACCACCAGCAAACCACAGGAGATTGGAGAGGAAAATGTAAAGATAGATACCACTACTTGGTATAAACCATGGAGCAGATCTGAGCAACTTGCCGTGGCAAATAGCTTCCCAGACCCGTATAAAAATCCCCTTGGGTTTTATAAAGCCATGGAGGGTACAGCTGGTAACTATGATGCTGTGTGGAATGATTTGGAACCATTATGCTGCATTTCTGATGGGGTGCCGCTAGCTGAGAAAATAAAAGCAGTTCAGGTGAATGCCGCAATAACACAGGAGATACCAGCAGACAAGAAAACTAGGGAGTCAGGACCGCAATTTCTAGCCAGATTACTTGTAAGTTGCCAAAAAGCAGACAGAGGACTTAACTTCAGGATTACCGGAAGTATTTCAGGGTTCAGAGGAGCTTATTGACAGATTTTATGCTAGATGTACAGCAGTGTTCACAGATCATGATTATGACCTGAAAAATCATAGGGAAGTTAGGTTCCTTGAAAATATGTTCCTGACAGGATAAGAGAAGAGTGAGGCCAGAATGCATCTATGCTACACTCAATCAGTCCCTTCCCATGTTTAGGAGGATAGAGGACCAGATTAACAGTAGGAAAGCAAAAGAAGCAGCAAAAGCCAACTCCTGTTATGGTGAATATACCTCTGGATGTAATTAATAATGCTGTGAAAACTGTGGTGCAGGGGACAGGTATACATCACAGGGGAACAGAGGGAGAGAAGAAAAGGAAAGATGGGATAGTTCACCCAGAGAAGAGTAAACAAAAATAGTGGTCCCCCCACAAGATGGCTATCACTTTCAAACAATTAAAATGCTTGATTGATACATGGGCGAGTTGTACTGATATAAGAAAATGGATATGCCACAACGATTCATGACAGGGAAAACAGTAAATAGTGTAGGGACAGATGGGGTAGTCCATCCCTTGCATGAAACAGAACCCAAGAATGTGTGAATAGCGCGTACCACAGACTTGTGTGCCCAATTGCTAGTCTCAGATAAATGTCCTAAGCTTGATAGGTGCTGATATCCTGAGTGCAATGAATGCAGTTAATAATTGTTTGGAAGAAAAGTATTACTGTTACAGGCCCATTGTCTGGAGCAACCCTCTCCACTATGATGCCACTAATTTAGGTAGATGACGAAAAACTGCAAATTGACAAAGATGAGGACATTCAGCAAATGATCGAGCAAATAGCTGCAGTATGGGTAAAGGATAAGAGAGATGTTGGTTTGTTAAGGATAACACAAGTATCCATCAAATTGAAGCCAGGTACTGTACCGGTGTATATTAGACAATATCCCCTGAGCAGAGAGCAACCAGGTATGTCTAATTGAAACAGATTCTTTGCTAATCTTTTTGTACCACGAAGGATGTAAGGTTTCAAGAGATAAACAGCTAAATAAATGTAAAAAAAGAGGAAAAAGTTGTTTTCTTAGGTCACTGCATTTCACCTCAGCTGAAACACATAACACCAGAAAGGCTAAAAGGCCATAAGCTAAGCAATTGTGCCCACGTCCATCAGTACACTGAGAACATTCCTAAGGCTGATCGGCTACTGTAGAGAATGGATTCCCTCTGCATCACAAATCATGCACCCTCTATTTGATGTGTTGCTAATGTGAACAAGGGTCAGCCATATCAACTGACCACAGAAGCAAAAGAGGGGTTCACAGACTTGAAAGAAGCCATTCTCTTAGCCCCAGCACTAGGAATCCCAAGTTTTGACCTCCCTTTCCGTTTGTACTGTCATAAATCCGGGGGGACATAAGAGACACCAATCTCTAATGTAAATCTAGAGCTTTATGTAAATAGGTCACAGTTTTTTTTTTCAAAGATATAGCACCTCATAGAGGTTGTGCAATAGTTGATCAACATGAGGTGGTAAAAAGTGAAGCTTTACCGTCTTGGATGTCTGCTCGGGAAGCTGAATTGAAAGCACTCGCTGAGGCATGTATAATGGCAGAGCATTTACTGATAGTGCCAAGCATTCTGCAATTTCCATGATTGCGGTCCCATGTGGAAGAGCAGAAAGTGTATTGGTTCTTCTGTAAACCTGTTAAAAATGTAGACTTGGTGGCTCAAATTCAAGCTGCTATAGTCAAGGTGCAAGCTCATACTACAGAGCGCACTAGAGAAGCTGAAGGTAATAACCGAGCTGACATTGCTTTCTCTCCTAGCAGAGATATACCTGGTGCAGGTGTCCAGGGGGGGATGGACCTACAACTACTCCAGAGCCTGCAAGATCAGGCCTCTGCAACGAAAAAGAAGGATGGCAAAGGCACTCATGTGCGAAGGAGAAGATGGACTGAGGAGAGTGGACAGTAAATACTGCCTTCCTAGGGCCCTTTTCCCCATGATGTACGCTCTCTCTCATGGACTGGCGCATCAGTCCAAAGACGCAATGGTAAGTTAGGTAAAAGCTAATTGGGTGGCCCCAGAATTCCATTGTGCTGCTGCTATATTCGTATAGGAATGTGTAGTCTGTGTTTGCCTAAATGTGGGAAAAGTGCACTGCCTGACCATTGTACCTGCTCCAGCTACCTCAAATTAATTTCATACAGCTTCTATAGGTAGGCATCTATGAATATGTGTTTGTATGTATCGACTAGGAGACATTTTTGATAGTATAACTGATTATTTATTTGTTGCTCTAAATGTTAAATCAGCCTACAGGAAACAGCTTATAGTTATTATTAACCCCTTTCTGCCAGCTGATGGAATAGTACGTCAGCTGGCAGAACCCCCGCTTCGAGGTGGGCTCCGGCGGTGAGCCCACCTTAAAGCCGCGACATGTCAGCTGTTTTGTACAGCTGACATGTGCGCGCAATGAGCGCGAGCGGAATATCGATCCACCCGCGCCCATTAACTAGTTAAATGCCGCTGTCAAACGCAGACAGCGGCATTTAACTACCGCATCCGGTCGGGCGGCCAGAAATGACGTCATCGCCGACCCCGTCACATGATCGGGGGTCGGCGATGTGTCAGGAAGGTAACCATAGAGGTCCTTGAGACCTCTATGGTTACTGATCCTCGGTAGCTGTGAGCGCCACCCTGTGGTCGGCGCTCACAGCACACCTGCAATTCTGCTGTGTAGCAGCGATCTTATGATCGCTGCTACATAGCAGAGCCGATCGCGCTGTGCCTGCTTATAGCCTCCCATGGAGGCTATAGAAGCATGGCAAAAGTGGAAAAAAAAGTTAAAAAAAATGTGAAAAAAATAAAAAAAACATAAAAGTTTAAATCACCCCCCTTTCGCCCCAATCAAAATAAATCAATAAAAAAAAATCAAACCTACACATATTTGGTATCGCCGCGTTCAGAATCGCCTGATCTATCAATAAAAAAAAGCGTTAACCTGATCGCTAAATGGCGTAATGAGAAAAAAAATCGAAATGCCAGAATTACGTTTTTTTGGTCGCCACGATATTGCATTAAAATGCAATAACGGGCGATCAAAAGAACGTATCTGCACCAAAATACTATGACTAAAAACGCCAGCTCGTCACGCAAAAAATAAGCCCTCACCTGTCCCCAGATCACGAAAAATGGAGATGCTACGAGTATCGGAAAATGGCGCAATTTTTTTATTTTTTTTTGCAAAGTTTGGAATTTTTTTTCACCACTTAGGTGAAAAATGACCTAGTCATGTTAGGTGTCTATGAACTCGTACTGACCTTGAGAATCATAATGGCAGGTTAGTGTTAGCATTTAGTGAACCTAGCAAAATAGCCAAGCAAAAAACAAGTGTGGGATTGCACTTTTTTTGCAATTTCACTGCACTTGGAATTTTTTTCCTGTTTTCTAGTACACGACATGGTAAAACCAATGATGTCATTCAAAAGTACAACTCGTCCCGCAAAAAATAAGCCCTCACATGGCCAAATTGACGGAAAAATAAAAAAGTTATGGCTCTGGGAAGGAGGGGAGCGAAAAACGAAAATGAAAAAACGGAAAAAGCTCCGGGGGTTAATAATCATTCTGTAGTTCATAATTATTTCACAGCCTCTCAAGGAGGCTTCTGTCAAGTGGTAGGACCTGCTTGTTGCCACTATATAGATCCTTCCGGACTAATGAGAGTTACTCCTGATATAGAATAACTCGAAACGATAAAGGGAAGGGGTGCGAAAAGCTAATTCACTGGATGATTTACCCCTCCCTGAATGGCTCTTATGGTTAAACCCCGTGAACCTGTTCAAAGGAATAGGTGCATGGATATCGGGTGTAATTCATGTCCTAATTCAAGCAGCTTTAGTGATACTAATCATTGCAGTGATGATAAAGTTATTTGTTATGCAATAAAGAAAATTCTCAGTTCTAATTGTAAATGTTTTCCAGATAAACGTAAAGCTAAAATCGATACTGACTCTGAGATAAGGCAAACTCAAGTGATCACTACCTTGATAATAAAGCAAACCCAAGTGATGACTACCTCAATAACTGCACTCCAACCTGAATGCATATTCTGCAACAAGCAAGCTTCAGTAGACTTGGGGATTGTATTTCAGAAGACCAAAGGTCTGATAAAAGACAAAGAGCCCACAGAGAACTTACAAAGACTCATTGACAACATGGACTCTATGAATTATACTAATGAACAAAAACTATATTCTATTTTCTAACACATATTTTAATATATTAATATACATGTCTATATTTCTATGTCATAAAAATGTATCTATATCATCCCCTTATAATAATCCCTCAATAGAAATAGGGTTAGAAGGAACAGAAGGTCTGACCTTCAAGTATAATTTGAATGGATACACGGCATGTCGGTATCCCATGATATACGTACACTGGATAAGCCATGTATTTCGTAAAGTAGGGCTATCTTGCAGACCTGAGTAACAGGAAGGGATCAGCTAGGGCAAGGTAGATCAGATGATAAAAAGAGGGGAATTGTTAAAGAAATGGTTAATCTTCATCTTTTTAATAACAGAAAAATAACAGAATTACAGAAAAACAAGTATTGTTCAAGATGTTATCATCTGGGTCTCCTTGTGGACGATTTCCCGGACATTCCACATAGCAGTGGTCAATAATTCCCAGAAATTGCCAAGGACATCTTGTTGTTTTTGTCTAGATTCTGCTTTTGTCCGAATCCACCCAAAAATCTTGAATATTCAGCCAGAATCTCATAAAACCGCAGACATGTGCAAAGCCTCCCCGCATTCCTTCACCTAATCTATCTTGTATCCCAGGATGTATATGACAACCCATTGTTTAATCCTTATATACTTGCCAATTTATTAGGTAACTATATTTCCTTTTGATCTTGAGGCTTTAAAACCCCAGCCCTGAAAATAAAGAGCAGGAGACTACTTGGACAGACAACGAGCGTGTTGTCTCTCTGATTATTGCTTCATCGCTTAGGTACCTAAAAGACAGAACACCTGAGTAGGTTAGAAATCCCTTCTCTAACAGTAGTCTGTAAATTATAAGAGATGACCTGCAGAAATATATTCCAGAGAAAAATATAATTACTGACAACCAGCATGGATTCATGAAGAATGAAGAATACGTCGTGTCTAACTAACATGTTTGGTTTCTATGAGGAGGTGATTGCAAATCTGGATGTAGGTAATGCAGCTGATGTGATTTATCTGGACTTTGCAAAGGCGTTTGATACAGTTCCACATAACAGACTTATACTTAAGCTACAAAGCAAAGACTGGGGTAAACTATATGCAGATGTGTAAGGAATTGGCTAACTGACCAGAAACAAAGAGTTGTCATTAGAGTTGAGCATTCCGATACCGCAAGTATCGGGTATCGGCCGATACTTGCGGTATTGGAATTCCGATACCGAGATCCGATACTTTTGTGGTATCGGGAATCGGAATCGGAAGTTTCCAGTGTATGGTTCCCAGGGTCTGAAGGAGAGGAAACTCTCCTTCAGGCCCTGGGATCCATATGAATGTGTAAAATAAAGAATTAAAATAAAAAAATATTGATATACTCACCTGTGCGGAGTCCCCTGGACATCACCGCTGGTAACCGGCAGCCTTCTTTGTTTAAAATGAGCGCGTTCAGCACCTTCCATGATGTCACGGCTTCTGATTGGTCGCGTGCCGCTCATGTGACCGCCACGCGACCAATCACAAGCCGCGACATCATCCCTCAGGTCCTAAATTCCCTTCTAGGAATTTAGGACATGAGGGATGACGTCATGGCTTCTGATTGGTCGCGTGGCGGTCACATGAGCGGCACGTGACCAATCAGAAGCCGTGACATCATGGAAGATGCTGAACGCGCTCATTTTAAGCAAAGAAGGCTGCCGGTTCACAGCGGTAAGGTCCAGGCTGCGTCGGAGAGGTGAGTATATCAATATTTTTTATTTTAATTCTTTATTTTACACATTAATATGGATCCCAGGGCCTGAAGGAGAGTTTCCTCTCCTTCAGACCCTGGGAACCATCAGGGATACCTTCCGATACTTGAGTCCCATTGACTTGTATTGGTATCGGGTATCGGATCAGATACTTTGCCGGTATCGGCCGATACTTTCCGATACCGATACTTTCAAGTATCGGACGGTATCACTTAACACTAGTTGTCATAAATGGTACATTCTCTAAATGGGATATAGTCAGCAGTGGGGTACCACAGGGACCTGTGCTAGGACTTTAACCTCTTTATTAATGACCTTGTGGATGGGATTGAGAGTAAAGTTTCAGTATTTGCTGATGACACCAAACTATGTAGGATATTATATTCTGACCTTGACATTACAATATTGCAAAACAATCTGAATAAGATGACTGAATGGGCAAACACTTGGCAAGTGAGATTTAGTATAGATAAATTTAAAGTAATGCACCTAGGAGGGAGTAATCCTATTGCTGCTTATACATTCAATACCCAGGACTACAGATTAAGAGAAAGACTTGGGTATTCTTGTTACAAGTAAGCTGAGCAGCAGTACTCAATGTCAAGCAGCAGCTGCTAAAGCAAACAAGATTTTAGGATGTATAAATGATTGATTACATCTGGGGTTTCCCTAGCAACCAGGCAACCCCCACATGTACTCAGCCTGGCTAGTAGCTATAAATCATTTAGCTGCGGCGATGAAAATTAAATCTCCGAGCAGTCATAAATACTCGGAGGTCACCCGAGCATGCTCGGGAAAACCCGAGCATGCTCGGGAAAACCCGAGCAACAAGTACACTCGCTCATCACTAATTATTACACATAACTTAATTTATGGACAGCTGCTTGAAAAAGGTTCGCTACACTGAACCGAAATGTTGCCATCATGGGCTAAATAAGATAACTCCTTATTCACAGACAGTGGTGTACTGCTTCTTTTTTTGGACTACTTTATTTTTGGACATCTATCATTTGATTTCTTTGCCAGTGTGGATTGGATGTGTCGTTACTGACATCTGGTGAGAATTTCATGTCAATAGCACCTTTACAAATATATTTACTTAGAAAATTTGTGACATGATGAAAACTTATTTCACCCGCTGTACTGTATATAAGATAAGTATAAGATTTGTTAAAAACATCATACAAAAGATGTTAAACAAATACAGAAAGTCATTTTGAAATCTATGGATCAATTAGAAAGAATCTGAATAATTTGTGGCACTCACCTTCCCAGCGCTCATCACAGACCGTGAATAATACTGTTTTATTGGCTAAATCTGGAAATACACTGTTACGCTCCATGACGATTGCCTGTGGGATCATTATAACACAGGACACAATCCATATAATGATAATGCTGTTTCTTGCTCTCTTTGCAGTACTTTTAAACATCAATGGATGGCAAATTGCATACCATCTATCCAAGGCGATACAACTGAGTGTAAGCACAGACACAGAAACTGACACGGTCTATAAAAAAAATGCAAAAATTATACAACTGTCATTAAAGCTTATGATATTTGGAATGATAGTATTCATAAAACATAAAACAATTGCAGCTTATTTAAGCCTTTGCGTTTTAACTAGTGTTGAGCGATACCTTCTGATATGCATTGGTATCGGTATCGGATAGTATCGGCCGATACCGGCAAAATATCGGATCTCGCCGATACCGATACCTGATACCAATGCATTTCAATGGGACGCAAAGTATCGGAATGGTTCCCAGGGTCTGAAGGAGAGGAAACTCTCCTTCAGGCCCTGGGATCCATATTCATGTGTAAAATAAAGAATTAAAATAAAAAATATGGATATACTCACCTCTCCGGCGGCCCCTGGACTTTACCGATGTAACCGGGAGCCTCTGTTCCTAAGAATGAGCGCGTGAAGGACCTGCGATGACGTCGCGGCTTGTGATTGGTCGCGTGAGCGGTCACATGAGCGCTCACGCGATCAATCAGAAGCCGCGACGTCATCGAAGGCCCTTCACGCGCTCATTCTTAGGAACGGAGGCTGCCGGTTACAGCGGAAAAGTCCAGGGGCCTCCGGAGACGTGAGTATATCCATATTTTTTATTTTAATTCTTTATTTTACACATGAATATGGTTCCGATACCGATTCCCGATATCACAAAAGTATCGGAACTCGGTATCGGAATTCCGATACCGCAAGTATCGGCCGATACCCGATACTTGCGGTATCGGAATGCTCAACACTAGTTTTAACACATTTTACTATCTTTCTGTGTATGATCGTGCAGAAATCACTACCTGGCAACTCCGTTCTAAAATTTTACCTAACCTAATTTTTTTAACTTACCGTATAATTTTTTATTTTTTTTTGTCAATTATTTTTCTTTTTTAGATACATTTTTCTGCATTTTTATTCTAGCATATCACACAGCACATTTATGTTAATTCAAATCTAATTTAGATTATGCCTTTAAAAAAACAAGTCGCAATACATTCATATCTAAGATTACGACTTACTACAAATTCAAAGTCACATAAACTAATACTGCAGTGCAAATTAATAAGAATTTCCAACACAACTTTAGAAAAAATATGTATGCAATCTTTATTGAAAAATCACAATTATTTCACAACAAATTAAGTGTATAAATTCACTTGCAAATACACTGTGTTCCAAATTATTATGCAAATTGGATTTAAGTGTCATAAAGATTTAATTGTTTTGTTTTTCAAATAAACTTGTGGATGGTATTGTGTCTCAGGGCTCAATGAATCACTGAAATCAATCTTAAACACCTGTGATAATTAGTTTTCCAGGTGATTCTAATTAAAGGAAAACTACTCAAAAATGATGTTCCACATTATTATGCAGGTCACAGGTTTCAAGCAATATGGGAAATAAAAAGGATCTCTCTGCTGCTGAAAAGCGTTAAATAGTGCAATGCCTTGGACAAGGTATGAAAAAATTAGATATTTCATGAAAACTTAAGAGTGATCATCATACTCTAATGAGATTTGTGACTGAAACAGAGCACAGACAGAGTTCATGCAAATAAAGGCATAATGAGGAAGTTTTCTGCCAGACAAATTCATTGGATTAAGAGAGCAGCTGCCAAAATACCATTACAAAGCAGGAAAAAGTTATTTGAAGCTGCTGGTGTGTCTGGAATCCCTTGAACCTCAAGGTGTAGGATCCTTCAAAGGCTTGCTGTGGTGCATAAACCTACTATTCGGCCACTCCTAAACAGTGTTCACAAGCAGAAATGGTTGCAGTGGGCCCAGACATACATGAAGACTAATTTTCAAACAGTCTTGTTTACTGATGAGTGTCGGGCAACCCTGGACGGTCCAGATGGATGGAGTAGTGGATGGTTGGTGGATGGCCACCATGTCCCAACAAGGCTGCGATGTCAGCAAGGAGGTGGAGGAGTCATGTTTTGGGCTGGAATCATGGGGAACCAGCTGGTAGGGCCCTTTAAGGTTCCTGAAGGTGTGAAAATGACCTCAGCAAAGTAAATAGAGTTTCTGACTGACAACTTTCTTCCATGGTCTAAAAAGCAGAAACGTGCCTTCAGGAACAAAATCATCTTCATGCATGACAATGAATACCTCTAAGTAATTGGCTGCTATGGGCATAAAAGGAGATAAACTCATGGTGTGGCCACCATCTTTCCCTGACCTCAACCCTATAGAGAACCTTTGGAGTATCATCAAACAAAAGATCTATGAGGGTGGGAGGCAGTTCACATCAAAACGGCAGCTCTGGGAGGCTATTCTGACTTCATGCAAAGAAATACAAGCAAAAACTCTCCATAAACTCACAAGTTCAATGGATGCAAGAATTGTGAAGGTGATATCAATGAAGGGCTCCTATGGTAACATGTTTCTTGGCCTGTTAGGATGTTTTGTAGTTAAATAGCTTTTTTGTTCAGTGAATGTGACCTCCTAATGCTGCAAATTCCACAAATGAGCATTTTCAGTTCTTTAAAAAATATCAAATGTTTAGAAATACTACTGTGCCTAATAATTTGGAACAGTGCATTTTGAGTTTTTATTCATTTTGGAGACTATACTGTTATCATTGGGAGGTTTCTTCAATAAAATTCGATGTATACTCTAACGGGTGATGACTTTTATTAGACTGACTGTCATTTGCACTGACCATTTAGGAAAATCCGAGAAAAATGTAATTTGCATAATAATTTGGAACATAGTGTACACAACAGTGCATAACTCCTGGTGACTGAGCCTGATATGATTAACGACAGTGCCTCATGAAGCTTGGAGATAATATGTGATGCATAGCCCATAGCATAATACTGGCACATCTATGAAAGAGTTATTCTCAAGTTGTCTCTTGAGCAGTGAACAGCTTTCCAGTCTTCTTGACTTCCTGGTTTTGGACCTGGTGAGTAGGGTTGAGCGAAACGGATCGGTCATTTTCAAAAGTCGCCGACTTTTGGCAAAGTCGGGTTTCATGAAACCCGATCCGATCCCAGTGTGGGATCGGCCATGCGGTACACGATCTTCGCGCCAAAGTCACGTTTCATATGACGCTTAAAGCGCCATTTCTCAGCCAATGAAGGTCCACGCAGAGTGTGGGCAGCGTGATGACATAGGTCCTGGTCCCCACCATCTTAGAAAAGGGCATGGCAGTGATTGGCTTGCTTTCTGCGGCGTCACAGGGGCTATAAAGGGGCGTTCCCGCCGACCGCCATCTTACTGCTGCTGATCTGAGCATAGGAAGAGGATGCTGCCGCTTCGTCAGAAGCAGGGATAGCGTTAGGCAGGGTAAATTAACCCCAAAACCGCTTGTGCTGTAGCGATTTCCACTGTCCAACACCACCTTTTCTTTGCAGGGACAGTGGAGGCTAGATTTCTGTGCAACAGCTCTGTAGGTTATAAGGCTCCCTGATAGCTGCATTGCTGTGTGTACGCCGCTGTACAAACCAACTGCTTTTTTCAAAGCACAAATCCTGTTGTTCCTTCCTTTCTGCACAGCTATCTTGTTTGTTTGTCCACACTTTTGACTTTTGTGTGCAGCAGTCCTTATTATTGCTGCCTGCCATACTTTTCTGAGATTACTGTAGGGATATAGTAATTGTAGTACAGTCCCTTTTTTTTTTTTTGTTATATCTCTTCAAGCCACTTTCTGCCACAGAAAATATACTCTAATACAGTGGCCCAGATTTATTCACTAGTCTCCCTGAAAAAAAAAGGGGGGCAGATTCAAATTAGCAAATCTGCATCAGTGCCAGTCCTGTGTGTGGCATCTGTCTTTCATTTTCTGCCACAGAAAACCTACTGTATAACAGTGGGCCTGATTTCTTCACAATTCTCCCAGAAAAAATAAAACAAGTGGGAGATTAAGATTAGCAAATCTGCATCAGTGCCAGTCCTGTGTGTGGCATCTGTCTTTCTTTTTCAGCCACAGAAAACCTACTGTATAACAGTGGGCCTGATTTCTTCACAATATTCCCAGAAAAAATAAAACAAGTGGGAGATTAAGATTGGCAAATCTGCATCAGTGCCAGTCCTGTGTGTGGCATCTGTCTTTCTTTTTCTGCCACAGAAAACCTACTGTATAACAATGGGCCTGATTTCTTCACAATTCTCCCAGAAAAAATAAAACAAGTGGGAGATTAAGATTGGCAAATCTGCATCAGTGCCAGTCCTGTGTCTGGCATCTGTCTTTCATTTTCTGCCACAGAAAACCTACTGTATAACAGGGGGCCTGATTTCTTCAAAGTTCTCCCAGAAAAAAAAAACAAGTGGGAGATTAAGATTGGCAAATCTGCATCAGTGCCAGTCCTGTTTTTGACATCTGTCTTTCTTTTTCTGCTGCAGAAAACCTACTGTATAACAGTGGGCCTGATTTCTTCACAATTCTCCCAGAAAAAATAAAACAAGTGGGAGATTAAGATTGGCAAATCTGCATCAGTGCCAGTCCTGTGTGTGGCATCTGTCTTTCATTTTCTGCCACAGAAAACCTACTGTATAACAGTGGGCCTGATTTCTTCACAATTCTCCCAGAAAAAATAAAACAAGTGGGAGATTAAGATTAGCAAATCTGCATCAGTGCCAGTCCTGTGTGTGGCATCTGTCTTTCTTTTTCAGCCACAGAAAACCTACTGTATAACAGTGGGCCTGATTTCTTCACAATATTCCCAGAAAAAATAAAACAAGTGGGAGATTAAGATTGGCAAATCTGCATCAGTGCCAGTCCTGTGTGTGGCATCTGTCTTTCTTTTTCTGCCACAGAAAACCTACTGTATAACAATGGGCCTGATTTCTTCACAATTCTCCCAGAAAAAATAAAACAAGTGGGAGATTAAGATTGGCAAATCTGCATCAGTGCCAGTCCTGTGTCTGGCATCTGTCTTTCATTTTCTGCCACAGAAAACCTACTGTATAACAGGGGGCCTGATTTCTTCAAAGTTCTCCCAGAAAAAAAAAACAAGTGGGAGATTAAGATTGGCAAATCTGCATCAGTGCCAGTCCTGTTTTTGACATCTGTCTTTCTTTTTCTGCTGCAGAAAACCTACTGTATAACAGTGGGCCTGATTTCTTCACAATTCTCCCAGAAAAAATAAAACAAGTGGGAGATTAAGATTGGCAAATCTGCATCAGTGCCAGTCCTGTGTGTGGCATCTGTCTTTCTTTTTCTGCCACAGAAAACCTACTGTATAACAGTGGGCCTGGTTTCTTCACAATTCTCCCAGAAAAAATAAAACAAGTGGGAGATTAAGATTGGCAAATCTGCATCAGTGCCAGTCCTGTGTGTGGCATCTGTCTTTGTTTTTCTGCTGCAGAAAACCTACTGTATAACAGTGGGCCTGATTTCTTCACAATTCTCCCAGAAAAAATAAAACAAGTGGGAGATTAAGATTGGCAAATTTGCATCAGTGCCAGTCCTGTGTGTGGCATCTGTCTTTCTTTTTCTGCCACAGAAAACCTACTGTGTAACAGTGGGCCTGATTTCTTCACAATTCTCCCGGAAAAAAAAGAACAAGTGGGAGATTAAGATTGGCAAATCTGCATCAGTGCCAGTCCTGTGTGTGGCATCTGTCTTTCATTTTCTGCCACAGAAAACCTACTGTATAACAGGGGGCCTGATTTCTTCAAAGTTCTCCCAGAAAAAAAAACTAGTGGGAGATTAAGATTGGCAAATCTGCATCAGTGCCAGTCCTGTGTGTGGCATCTGTTATGACCCCAATGGCGAGGGTCTCAGAGAAACAAGTAAGTCTGCAACGTACAAAAATCCAGCTCATAGGGCAGTGGTAACTGGGTTGACCATATATCTACTCCTAACGCCAACACTAGCAGTAGCCGGGGAACATGCCTACGTTGGTCGCTAGATGTCTTGCGCCAGCCGGAGGACTAACTACCCCTAGAAGAAGAAAACAAAGACCTCTCTTGCCTCCAGAGAATAGACCCCAAAAGTAGGATAGTAGCCCCCCACAAATAATAACGGTGAGGTAAGAGGAAATGACAAACACAGAGATGAACTAGGTTTTAGCAAAGAGAGGCCCACTTACTAATAGCAGAATATAGTAAGATAACTTATATGGTCAACAAAAACCCTATCAAAATCCACGCTGGAGATTCAAGAACCCCCGAACCGTCTAACGGCCCGGGGGGAGAACACCAGCCACCCTAGAGCTTCCAGCAAGGTCAGGAAACAGATAATATACAAGCTGGACAAATATGCAAACCAAAACAAATAGCAAAAAGCAAGGAAGCAGACTTAGCTTAATCAAGCAGGAACCAGGATCAGTAGACAAGAGCACTACAGATTAGCTCTGATATCAACGTTGCCAGGCATTGAACTGAAGGTCCAGGGAGCTTATATAGCAACACCCCTGACCTAACGACCCAGGTGAGCATACAAGGGATGAATGACATACCCAGAGTCAAATCACTAGTAGCCACTAGAGGGAGCCAAAAGGTAAATTCACAACAGTACCCCCCCCCCTTAGTGAGGGGTCACCGAACCCTCACCAAGACCACCAGGGCAATCAGGATGAGCGGCGTGAAAGGCACGAACTAAATCGGCCGCATGCACATCAGAGGCGACCACCCAGGAATTATCCTCCTGACCATAGCCCTTCCACTTGACCAGGTACTGAAGCCTCCGCCTGGAGAGACGAGAATCTAAGATCTTCTCCACCTTGTACTCCAACTCGCCCTCAACCAACACCGGAGCAGGAGACTCAGCAGAAGGAACCACAGGCACAACGTACCGCCGCAACAAGGACCTATGAAATACGTTGTGGATGGCAAACGACACCGGAAGATCCAGGCGAAAGGATACAGGATTAATGATTTCCAATATCTTGTAAGGACCAATGAAGCGAGGCTTAAATTTGGGAGAGGAGACCTTCATAGGAACAAATCGAGAAGACAGCCATACCAAATCCCCAACGCGAAGTCGGGGACCCACACCGCGGCGGCGGTTGGCAAAACGCTGAGCCTTCTCCTGTGACAACTTCAAGTTGTCCACCACATGCCCCCAGATCCGCTGCAACCTATCCACCACGGAATCCACCCCAGGACAGTCAGAAGGCTCCACATGTCCCGAGGAAAAACGAGGATGGAAACCAGAGTTGCAGAAATTGTTGCAGAGTTGCCCATCTTAGCACAAAAGGACCTCCAAAATCTGGACACAAACTGGGATCCTCTGTCCGACACAATATTCTCAGGAATGCCGTGCAAACGAACCACGTTCTGGAAGAACACAGGAACCAGATCAGAAGAGGAGGGCAGCTTAGGCAAAGGAACCAAATGGACCATCTTGGAGAAACGATCACATATCACCCAGATGACAGACATGCCCTGAGACACCGGAAGATCAGAAATGAAATCCATAGAGATGTGTGTCCAAGGTCTCTTCGGGACAGGCAAGGGCAAGAGCAACCCGCTGGCACGAGAGCAGCAAGGCTTAGCTCAAGCACAAGTACCACAGGACTGTACAAATGACCGCACATCCCTTGACAAGGAAGGCCACCAAAAGGACCTGGCCACCAGATCTCTGGTGCCAAAAATTCCCGGGTGCCCTGCCAACACCGAGGAATGAACCTCGGAAATGACTCTGCTGGTCCATCTAGCAGGCACAAACAATCTGTCAGGTGGACAAGAGTCAGGCCTACCAGCCTGAAATCTCTGCAACACACGTCGCAGATCTGGAGAAATAGCAGACACGATAACTCCTTCCTTAAGAATACCCACAGGTTCAGCGACTCCAGGAGCATCAGGCACAAAGCTCCTAGACAAAGCATCGGCCTTCACATTCTTAGAACCTGGTAAGTACGAGACCACAAAGTCAAAACGGGAGAAAAACAATGACCAGCGGGCCTGTCTAGGATTCAGGCGTTTAGCAGACTCGAGATACATCAGATTTTTGTGATCAGTCAAGACCACCACACGATGCTTAGCACCCTCGAGCCAATGACGCCACTCCTCAAATGCCCACTTCATGGCCAACAACTCCCGATTGCCCACATCATAATTTCGCTCTGCCGGCGAAAACTTCCTAGAGAAAAAGGCACAAGGTCTCATAGCAGAGCAACCAGGGCCTCTCTGCGACAAAACGGCCCCTGCCCCAATCTCCGAAGCATCCACCTCAACCTGAAAGGGAAGTGAGATGTCAGGCTGGCACAAAACAGGCGCCGAAGTAAACCGGCGTTTTAACTCCTGGAAAGCCTCCACGGCAGCAGGAGCCCAGTTAGCTACATCAGAGCCTTTCTTGGTCATATCCATCAGCGGTTTAACAACGCTAGAGAAATTTGCGATAAAATGACGGTAGAAGTTAGCAAAACCCAAGAACTTCTGAAGACTCTTAACTGACGAGGGTTGAGTCCAATCATGAATAGCTCGGACCTTGACTGGATCCATCTCCACAGTAGAAGGGGAAAAAATGAACCCCAAAAAGGGAACCTTCTGTACACCAAAGAGACACTTTGAGCCTTTTACAAACAAAGAATTTTCACGCAGAATCTCAAAAACCATCCTGACCTGCTCCACATGCGAGTCCCAATCATCAGAAAAAAACAGAATATCATCCAGATAAACAATCAAAAATTTATCCAGATACTTCCGGAAAATGTCATGCATGAAGGACTGAAAAACTGAAGGTGCATTAGAAAGACCGAATGGTATCACCAAGTACTCAAAATGACCTTCGGGCGTATTGAATGCGGTTTTCCATTCATCGCCCTGCCTAATGCGCACAAGGTTGTACGCACCACGAAGGTCTATCTTGGTGAACCACTTGGCACCTTTAATCCGGGCAAACAAATCTGACAACAGCGGCAAAGGATACTGAAATTTGACAGTGATCTTATTTAAAAGCCGTTAGTCAATACAAGGCCTCAAAGATCCGTCCTTTTTGGCCACAAAAAAGAATCCCGCACCAAGAGGGGAAGAAGAAGGACGGATATGCCCCTTCTCAAGAGACTCCTTGATATATGAACGCATCGCAGTATGTTCAGGTACCGACAGATTAAACAGTCTCCCCTTAGGAAACTTACTGCCAGGAATCAAATCTATTGCACAGTCACATTCCCTATGAGGAGGCAGTGCACTGGACTTAGACTCGCTGAAGACATCCTGATAATCAGACAAATACGCCGGAACTTCCGAAGGCGTAGAAGAAGCAATAGACAAGGGCAGGGAATCTCCATGAATTCCATGGCAGCCCCAACTTGACACTGACATAGCCTTCCAGTCCAAGACTGGATTATGGGTCTGTAACCATGGCAAACCCAAAACAACCAAATCATGCATTTTATGCAGAACAAGAAAACGTATTACCTCCCGATGTTCGGGAGTCATGCACATGGTAACCTGTGTCCAAAACTGCGGTTTATTTTTTGCCAATGGCGTAGAATCAATACCCCTAAGAGGGATAGGATTTTCCAATGGCTCAAGAACAAATCCGCAGCGCTTGGCAAATGACAGATCCATAAGGCTCAGGGCAGCACCCGAGTCCACAAACGCCATGACAGGATACGATGACAGTGAGCAAATCAAAGTTACAGATAGAATAAATTTAGGTTGCAAATTACCAATGGCGACCGGACTAACAACCTTAGTAAGACGTTTAGAGCATGCTGAGATAACATGTGTAGAATCACCACAGTAGTAACACAAGCCATTCTGGCGTCTATGAATTTTCCGCTCATTTCTAGTCAGGATTCTATCACATTGCATTAAATCAGGTATCTGTTCAGACAACACCATAAGGGAATTAGCGGTTTTGCGCTCCCACAACCGCCGGTCGATTTGAATAGCCAGGGCCATAGAATCATTCAGACCTGTGGGAATAGGAAAACCCACCATCACATTCTTAATGGCTTCAGAAAGGCCATTTCTAAAATTAGCAGCCAATGCACACTCGTTCCACTGGGTCAGCACGGACCATTTCCGAAATTTTTGGCAATACACTTCAGCCTCGTCCTGGCCCTGAGACATAGCCAGCAAGGCCTTTTCTGCCTGAATCTCAAGATTGGGTTCCTCATAAAGCAAACCGAGCGCCAGAAAAAACGCATCAATGTCAGCCAATGCCGGATCTCCTGGCGCCAGCGAGAAGGCCCAATCCTGAGGGTCGCCCCGTAAAAAAGAAATAACAATTTTTACTTGCTGAGCGGAGTCTCCAGATGAACAGGATTTCAGGGACAAAAACAATTTACAATTATTCCTGAAATTTCTAAATTTAAATCGGTCTCCGGAAAACGGTTCAGGAATCGGTATCTTAGGTTCTGACATAGGACTTCTGATAACATAATCTTGTATGCCCTGCACACGAGCAGCAAGCTGGTCCACACTTGTAATCAAGGTCTGGACATTCATGTCTGCAGCAAACACAAGCCACTCAGAGGTAAAGGGGAAAAGAAAAAAAAAATGAGAGAGAGAAAAAAAAAACTCAGAGCTTTCTTTCTTATAATCCCGCTTCTGCAATGCATTTAACATTTAATACTGGCCTGGCAAACTGTTATGACCCCAATGGCGAGGGACTCAGAGAAACAAGTAAGTCTGCAACGTACAAAAATCCAGCTCATAGGGCAGTGGTAACTGGGTTGACCATATATCTACTCCTAACGCCAACACTAGCAGTAGCCGGGGAACATGCCTACGTTGGTCGCTAGATGTCTCGCGCCAGCCGGAGGACTAACTACCCCTAGAAGAAGAAAACAAAGACCTCTATTGCCTCCAGAGAATAGACCCCAAAAGTATGATAGTAGCCCCCCACAAATAATAACGGTGAGGTAAGAGGAAATGACAAACACAGAGATGAACTAGGTTTTAGCAAAGAGAGGCCCACTTACTAATAGCAGAATATAGTAAGATAACTTATATGGTCAACAAAAACCCTATCAAAATCCACGCTGGAGATTCAAGAACCCCCGAACCGTCTAACGGCCCGGGGGGAGAACACCAGCCACCCTAGAGCTTCCAGCAAGGTCAGGAAACAGATAATATACAAGCTGGACAAAAATGCAAACCAAAACAAATAGCAAAAAGCAAGGAAGCAGACTTAGCTTAATCAAGCAGGAACCAGGATCAGTAGACAAGAGCACTACAGATTAGCTCTGATATCAACGTTGCCAGGCATTGAACTGAAGGTCCAGGGAGCTTATATAGCAACACCCCTGACTTAACGACCCAGGTGAGCATACAAGGGATGAATGACATACCCAGAGTCAAATCACTAGTAGCCACTAGAGGGAGCCAAAAGGTAAATTCACAACAGGCATCTGTCTTTCTTTTTCTGCTGCAGAAAACCTACTGTATAACAGTGGGCCTGATTTCTTCACAATTCTCCCAGAAAAAATAAAACAAGTGGGAGATTAAGATTGGCAAATCTGCATCAGTGCCAGTCCTGTGTGTGGCATATGTCTTTCTTTTTCTGCCACAGAAAACCTACTGTATAACAGTGGGCCTGGTTTCTTCACAATTCTCCCAGAAAAAATAAAACAAGTGGGAGATTAAGATTGGCAAATCTGCATCAGTGCCAGTCCTGTGTGTGGCATCTGTCTTTCTTTTTCTGCCACAGAAAACCTACTGTATAACAGTGGGCCTGATTTCTTCACAATTCTCCCAGAAAAAATAAAACAAGTGGGAGATTAAGATTGGCAAATCTGCATCAGTGCCAGTCCTGTGTGTGGCATCTGTCTTTCTTTTTCTGCCACAGAAAACCTACTGTATAACAGTGGGCCTGATTTCTTCACAATTCTCCCAGAAAAAATAAAACAAGTGGGAGATTAAGATTGGCAAATCTGCATCAGTGCCAGTCCTGTGTGTGGCACCTGTCTTTCTTTTTCTGCCAAAGAAAACCTACTGTATAACAGTGGGCCTGGTTTCTTCACAATTCTCCCAGAAAAAATAAAACAAGTGGGAGATTAAGATTGGCAAATCTGCATCAGTGCCAGTCCTGTGTGTGGCATCTGTCTTTCTTTTTCTGCTGCAGAAAACCTACTGTATAACAGTGGGCCTGATTTCTTCACAATTCTCCCAGAAAAAATAAAACAAGTGGGAGATTAAGATTGGCAAATCTGCATCAGTGCCAGTCCTGTGTGTGGCATATGTCTTTCTTTTTCTGCCACAGAAAACCTACTGTATAACAGTGGGCCTGGTTTCTTCACAATTCTCCCAGAAAAAATAAAACAAGTGGGAGATTAAGATTGGCAAATCTGCATCAGTGCCAGTCCTGTGCGTGGCATCTGTCTTTCTTTTTCTGCCACAGAAAACCTACTGTATAACAGTGGGCCTGATTTCTTCACAATTCTCCCAGAAAAAATAAAACAAGTGGGAGATTAAGATTGGCAAATCTGCATCAGTGCCAGTCCTGTGTGTGGCACCTGTCTTTCTTTTTCTGGCACAGAAAACCTACTGTATAACAGTGGGCCTGGTTTCTTCACAATTCTCCCAGAAAAAATAAAACAAGTGGGAGATTAAGATTGGCAAATCTGCATCAGTGCCAGTCCTGTGTGTGGCATCTGTCTTTCTTTTTCTGCTGCAGAAAACCTACTGTATAACAGTGGGCCTGAGTTCTTCACAATTCTCCCAGAAAAAATAAAACAAGTGGGAGATTAAGATTGGCAAATCTGCATCAGTGCCAGTCCTGTGTGTGGCATATGTCTTTCTTTTTCTGCCACAGAAAACCTACTGTATAACAGTGGGCCTGGTTTCTTCACAATTCTCCCAGAAAAAATAAAACAAGTGGGAGATTAAGATTGGCAAATCTGCATCAGTGCCAGTCCTGTGTGTGGCATCTGTCTTTCTTTTTCTGCCACAGAAAACCTACTGTATAACAGTGGGCCTGATTTCTTCACAATTCTCCCAGAAAAAATAAAACAAGTGGGAGATTAAGATTGGCAAATCTGCATCAGTGCCAGTCCTGTGTGTGGCACCTGTCTTTCTTTTTCTGCCACAGAAAACCTACTGTATAACAGTGGGCCTGGATTCTTCACAATTCTCCCAGAAAAAATAAAACAAGTGGGAGATTAAGATTGGCAAATCTGCATCAGTGCCAGTCCTGTGTGTGGCATCTGTCTTTCTTTTTCTGCTGCAGAAAACCTACTGTATAACAGTGGGCCTGATTTCTTCACAATTCTCCCAGAAAAAATAAAACAAGTGGGAGATTAAGATTGGCAAATCTGCATCAGTGCCAGTCCTGTGTGTGGCATATGTCTTTCTTTTTCTGCCACAGAAAACCTACTGTATAACAGTGGGCCTGGTATCTTCACAATTCTCCCAGAAAAAATAAAACAAGTGGGAGATTAAGATTGGCAAATCTGCATCAGTGCCAGTCCTGTGTGTGGCATCTGTCTTTCTTTTTCTGCCACAGAAAACCTACTGTATAACAGTGGGCCTGATTTCTTCACAATTCTCCCAGAAAAAATAAAACAAGTGGGAGATTAAGATTGGCAAATCTGCATCAGTGCCAGTCCTGTGTGTGGCATCTGTCTTTCTTTTTCTGCCACAGAAAACCTACTGTATAACAGTGGGCCTGATTTCTTCACAATTCTCCCAGAAAAAATAAAACAAGTGGGAGATTAAGATTGGCAAATCTGCATCAGTGCCAGTCCTGTGTGTGGCACCTGTCTTTCTTTTTCTGCCAAAGAAAACCTACTGTATAACAGTGGGCCTGGTTTCTTCACAATTCTCCCAGAAAAAATAAAACAAGTGGGAGATTAAGATTGGCAAATCTGCATCAGTGCCAGTCCTGTGTGTGGCATCTGTCTTTCTTTTTCTGCTGCAGAAAACCTACTGTATAACAGTGGGCCTGATTTCTTCACAATTCTCCCAGAAAAAATAAAACAAGTGGGAGATTAAGATTGGCAAATCTGCATCAGTGCCAGTCCTGTGTGTGGCATATGTCTTTCTTTTTCTGCCACAGAAAACCTACTGTATAACAGTGGGCCTGGTTTCTTCACAATTCTCCCAGAAAAAATAAAACAAGTGGGAGATTAAGATTGGCAAATCTGCATCAGTGCCAGTCCTGTGCGTGGCATCTGTCTTTCTTTTTCTGCCACAGAAAACCTACTGTATAACAGTGGGCCTGATTTCTTCACAATTCTCCCAGAAAAAATAAAACAAGTGGGAGATTAAGATTGGCAAATCTGCATCAGTGCCAGTCCTGTGTGTGGCACCTGTCTTTCTTTTTCTGGCACAGAAAACCTACTGTATAACAGTGGGCCTGGTTTCTTCACAATTCTCCCAGAAAAAATAAAACAAGTGGGAGATTAAGATTGGCAAATCTGCATCAGTGCCAGTCCTGTGTGTGGCATCTGTCTTTCTTTTTCTGCTGCAGAAAACCTACTGTATAACAGTGGGCCTGATTTCTTCACAATTCTCCCAGAAAAAATAAAACAAGTGGGAGATTAAGATTGGCAAATCTGCATCAGTGCCAGTCCTGTGTGTGGCATATGTCTTTCTTTTTCTGCCACAGAAAACCTACTGTATAACAGTGGGCCTGGTTTCTTCACAATTCTCCCAGAAAAAATAAAACAAGTGGGAGATTAAGATTGGCAAATCTGCATCAGTGCCAGTCCTGTGTGTGGCATCTGTCTTTCTTTTTCTGCCACAGAAAACCTACTGTATAACAGTGGGCCTGATTTCTTCACAATTCTCCCAGAAAAAATAAAACAAGTGGGAGATTAAGATTGGCAAATCTGCATCAGTGCCAGTCCTGTGTGTGGCACCTGTCTTTCTTTTTCTGCCACAGAAAACCTACTGTATAACAGTGGGCCTGGTTTCTTCACAATTCTCCCAGAAAAAATAAAACAAGTGGGAGATTAAGATTGGCAAATCTGCATCAGTGCCAGTCCTGTGTGTGGCATCTGTCTTTCTTTTTCTGCTGCAGAAAACCTACTGTATAACAGTGGGCCTGATTTCTTCACAATTCTCCCAGAAAAAATAAAACAAGTGGGAGATTAAGATTGGCAAATCTGCATCAGTGCCAGTCCTGTGTGTGGCATATGTCTTTCTTTTTCTGCCACAGAAAACCTACTGTATAACAGTGGGCCTGGTATCTTCACAATTCTCCCAGAAAAAATAAAACAAGTGGGAGATTAAGATTGGCAAATCTGCATCAGTGCCAGTCCTGTGTGTGGCATCTGTCTTTCTTTTTCTGCCACAGAAAACCTACTGTATAACAGTGGGCCTGATTTCTTCACAATTCTCCCAGAAAAAATAAAACAAGTGGGAGATTAAGATTGGCAAATCTGCATCAGTGCCAGTCCTGTGTGTGGCATCTGTCTTTTTTTTTCTGCCACAGAAAACCTACTGTATAACAGTGGGCCTGATTTCTTCACAATTCTCCCAGAAAAAATAAAACAAGTGGGAGATTAAGATTGGCAAATCTGCATCAGTGCCAGTCCTGTGTGTGGCACCTGTCTTTCTTTTTCTGCCACAGAAAACCTACTGTATAACAGTGGGCCTGGTTTCTTTACAATTCTCCCAGAAAAAAAAAACAAGTGGGAGATTAAGATTGGCAAATCTGCATCAGTGCCAGTCCTGTGTGTGGCATCCGTCTTTGTTTTTCTGCCACAGAAAACCTACTGTATAACAGTGGGCCTGATTTCTTCACAATTCTCCCAGAAAAAATAAAACAAGTGGGAGATTAAGATTGGCAAATCTGCATCAGTGCCAGTCCTGTGTGTGGCACCTGTCTTTCTTTTTCTGCCACAGAAAACCTACTGTATAACAGTGGGCCTGGTTTCTTCACAATTCTCCCAGAAAAAATAAAACAAGTGGGAGATTAAGATTGGCAAATCTGCATCAGTGCCAGTCCTGTGTGTGGCATCTGTCTTTCATTTTCTGCCACAGAAAACCTACTGTATAACAGTGGGCCTGATTTCTTCACAATTCTCCCAGAAAAAATAAAACAAGTGGGAGATTAAGATTGGCAAATCTGCATCAGTGCCAGTCCTGTGTGTGGCATCTGTCTTTCTTTTTCTGCAACAGAAAACCTACTCTATAACAGTGGGCCTGATTTCTTCACAATTCTCCCAGAAAAAATAAAACAAGTGGGAGATTAAGATTGGCAAATCTGCATCAGTGCCAGTCCTGTGTGTGGCATCTGTCTTTCTTTTTCTGCCACAGAAAACCTACTGTATAACAGTGGGCCTGATTTCTTCACAATTCTCCCAGAAAAAATAAAACAAGTGGGAGATTAAGATTGGCAAATCTGCATCAGTGCCAGTCCTGTGTCTGGCATCTGTCTTTCTTTTTCTGCCACAGAAAACCTACTGTATAACAGTGGGCCTGATTTCTTCACAATTCTCCCAGAAAAAATAAAACAAGTGGGAGATTAAGATTGGCAAATCTGCATCAGTGCCAGTCCTGTGTGTGGCACCTGTCTTTCTTTTTCTGCCACAGAAAACCTACTGTATAACAGTGGGCCTGGTTTCCTCACAATTCTCCCAGAAAAAATAAAACAAGTGGGAGATTAAGATTGGCAAATCTGCATCAGTGCCAGTCCTGTGTGTGGCATCCGTCTTTGTTTTTCTGCCACAGAAAACCTACTGTATAACAGTGGGTCTGATTTCTTCACAATTCTCCCATAAAAAATAAAACAAGTGGGAGATTAAGATTGGCAAATCTGCATCAGTGCCAGTCCTGTGTGTGGCATCTGTCTTTCATTTTCTGCCACAGAAAACTTACTGTATAACAGTGGGCCTGATTTCTTCACAACTCTCCCGAAAAAAAAAAAAAACAAGTGGGAGATTAGCAAATTGCCAGGATTGGCAAATCTGCATCAGTGCCAGTCCTGTGTGTGGCATCTGTCTTTGTTTTCTGCTGCAGAAAACCTACTGTATAACAGTGGGCCTGATTTCTTCACAATTCTCCCATGAAAAATAAAACAAGTGGGAGATTAAGATTGGCAAATCTGCATCAGTGCCAGTCCTGTGTGTGGCATCTGTCTTTCTTTTTCTGCCACAGAAAACCTACAGTATAACAGTGGGCCTGATTTCTTCACAATTCTCCCAGAAAAAATAAAACAAGTGGGAGATTAAGATTGGCAAATCTGCATCAGTGCCAGTCCTGTGTGTGGTATCTGTCTTTCTTTTTCTGCCACAGAAAACCTACTATATAACAGTGGGCCTGATTTCTTCACAATTCTCCCAGAAAAAATAAAACAAGTGGGAGATTAAGATTGGCAAATCTGCATCAGTGCCAGTCCTGTGTGTGGCATCTGTCTTTCTTTTTCTGCCACAGAAAACCTACTATATAACAGTGGGCCTGATTTCTTCACAATTCTCCCAGAAAAAATAAAACAAGTGGGAGATTAAGATTGGCAAATCTGCATCAGTGCCAGTCCTGGGTGTAGCATCTGTCTTTCATTTTCTGCCACAGAAAACCTACTGTATAACAGTGGGCCTGAGTTCTTCACAATTCTCCCTGAAAAAATAAAACAATTGGGAGATTAAGATTGGCAAATCTGCATCAGTGCCAGTCCTGTGTGTGGCATCTGTCTTTCTTTTTCTGCCACAGAAAACCTACTGTATAACAGTGGGCCTGATTAAATCACTTGTCTCCCATATCCCCCCAAAAAAATTAAAATAAAGGGCGAATAATCTTGCCAAATCTGTGCATCTGTGCCAGTGCTGTCTGTGGTATCGGTCAGTCATTTTGTGCCACAGGAACTACTGTGATATAGTGGGCCTGATTAAATCCCTTGTCTCCCATATCAAAAAAAGAGGGACATTTCGATTGCCAGTGTGTGCATCTGCGTCTGTCCTGTTAGTGTCATATCTGCCAGCCTCTTTCTGCCAATCAAACAGTGTAGTGTAATACAGTGGGCCTGATTTTTCCCTGCATTCTCCCACACATAAAGAGGGACATTTCTATTGCCAGTGTGTGCATCTGTGTCAGTCCTGTTAGTGCCATATCTGCCAGCCTCTCTCTGCCAATCAAACTGTGTAGTGTAATACAGTGGGCCTGATTTTTCCCTGCATTCTCCCACACATAAGGAGGGACATTTCTATTGCCAGTGTGTGCATCTGCGTCAGTCCTGTTAGTGCCATATCTGCCAGCCTCTTTCTGTCAATCAAACTGTGTAGTGTAATACAGTGGGCCTGATTCTTCCCTGCATTCTCCCATACATATAGAGGGACATTTCGATTGCCATTGTGTGCATCTGCGTCAGTCCTGTTAATGTCATATCTGCCAGCCTCTTTCTGCCAATCAAACAGTGTAGTGTAATACAGTGGGCCTGATTTTTCCCTGCATTCTCCCACACATAAAGAGGGACATTTCTATTGCCAGTGTGTGCATCTGCGTCAGTCCTGTTAGTGCCATATCTGCCAGCCTCTTTCTGCCAATCAAACTGTGTAGTGTAATACAGTGGGCCTGATTTTTCCCTGCATTCTCCCACACATAAAGAGGGACATTTCTATTGCCAGTGTGTGCATCTGCGTCAGTCCTGTTAGTGTCATATCTGCCAGCCTCTTTCTGCCAATCAAACAGTGTAGTGTAATACAGTGGGCCTGACTTTTCCCTGCATTCTCCCACACATAAAGAGGGACATTTCTATTGCCAGTGTGCGCATCTGCGTCAGTCCTGTTAGTGTCATATCTGCCAACCTCTTTCTGCCAATCAAACTGTGTAGTGTAATGCAGTGGGCCTGATTTTTCCATGCATTCTCCCACACATAAAGAGGGACATTTCTATTGCCAGTGTGTGCATCTGTGTCAGTCCTGTTAGTGCCATATCTGCCAGCCTCTTTGTGCCAATCAAACTGTGTAGTGTAATACAGTGGGCCTGATTTTTCCCTGCATTCTCCCACACATAAAGAGGGACATTTCTATTGCCAGTGTGTGCATCTGCATCAGTCCTGTTAGTGCCATATATGCTAGCCACTTTCTGCCAATCAAACTGTGTAGTGTAATACAGTGGGCCTGATTTTTCCCAGCATTCTCCCACACATAAAGAGGGACGTTTCTATTGCCAGTGTGTGCATCTGCGTCAGTCCTGTTAGTGCCATATCTGCCAGCCTCTTTCTGCCAATCAAACTGTGTAGTGTAATACAGTGGGCCTGATTTTTTCCTGCATTCTCCCACACATAAAAAAGGGAGATTTAAATTCACAACAAGTTCACGTACACCTTCTACCTGGTTTTACAGGACCACATAACGGTTGTTAGTTTGGTTACATTTTTCCAAGAATGAGGAAGTCTGGTGGAAGAGGCCGTTGGCGGTCATTGCCAGCTGGTAATGATGGTAGTGGTGGTGGTCGTGGAGCATCAGGTGGTCATGGGAAAAGCAATATAGCCCCTGAGTCTCGAGTTGTTGAGCCAGCGTCATCGTCTGGCTACACAAGTCCTCGAAGGCTCCCTTTCTGGGAGTAGGAAAACCGCTTTTGAAGCCGGAGCAGCAGGAACAAGTATTGGCTTTCATTGCTGACTCTGCCTCTAGCTCTTTCTCCTCCTCCTCGGAAAGTGCCAAATGTCAGAGCAGTGCGTCGTCAGTGGATGCTCCCAGTCAGGAACAAGTCGCTTCCTTGTGTCCTTCACCCAGAACAACAGTGAAGGATGCGTCAGGCGACACAACAGGTTACTCCATGGAGCTCTTTACACATACCGTGCCTGGGTTAGAAAGGGAAATTGTTAACAGGCCATGCCCATTACAAGATGAATCGGACATGGAGTGCACAGATGCACAGCCACAGCCAGATTATTATGCTGTTCCTTTGACTTAGATCAGAACATTGCCCTCGCAGTGTACTGATCCAGAATCTGTCCCCGATGAGACTATGGAGCCCCGTCACGAACGCTATAGCACCAGCTTACACGGTGACACAGAGGAAGGTGCACAGGACATAGGAGAAAAGGTCATAGATGACCCAGTTGTTGACCCCGATTGGCAGCCATTGTGGGAACATGGTGCAGGCGGCAGTAGCTCTGAAGCGGAGGACGAGGAGCCACAGCAGGCATCAACATCGCAACAGGTTCCATCTGGCAGGCCCGTATCTGGCCAAAAACGTGTGGCAAAACCAAAACCAGTTGTAGGACAGCGTGTCCATCCGGTTAAAGTAGCTCAGTGTGCAATGCCTGAAAAGGTATCCGATAGTAGGAAGAGTGCAGTCTGGAATTTTTTTAACCAAGATCCCAATGATCAGTGCAAAGTCATCTGTAAGAAATGCTCAAGAACCTTCAGCAGAGGTCAGAATGTTAAAAATCTAAATACAAGTTGCATGCGTAGACATTTAACCACCATGCACTTGCAAGCCTGGACAAACTAGCAAACGTCCCTTAGCGTTGTAGCACCCTCTCACAATGAAGCTAGTCAGCAACGCGACATCCCTTCCCTCACTGTAAGCCCACCGTTTACCACACCTCCTGCAGGTAATGTGGCTGTTTCGTCGCAAGGCCAAAGCAGTCAGGGAATCACCAGGTTCGTGGTAGGAAAAACTGTATGTAGGGCAACAGCAAGAATACCATCACCAACCCTCTCTCAGTCACCCATGTCCACCGGCACCCCCGCTAGTTCCACCGTATGCAGCTCTCCAGTCCAGCTCACCCTACATGAGACTCTCATTAGGAAAAGGAAGTACTCATCCTCGCATCCGCGTACACAGGGTTTGAAAGCCCACATTGCTAGACTAATCACGTTAGAGATGATGCCCTACCGGTTAGTTGAAAGTGAAGCTTTCAAAGCCCTGATGGACTATGCTGTACCACGCTACGAGCTACCCAGTTGACACTTCTTTTCGAGAAAAGCCATCCCAGCCCTCCACCAGCATATAAAAGACCGCATTGTCCATGCGCTCAGGCAATCTGTGAGTAGAAAGGTGCACCTGACAACAGATGCATGGACCAGTAGGCATGGCCAGGGGCGTTACGTCTCCATCACGGCACACTGGGTTAATGTGGTGGATGCAGGGTCCACAGGGGACAGTAATATTGGGACAGTTCTGCCTAGCCCACGGTCTAGGAAACATTTGGCTGTAGGCGTTCATCCCCCCTCCTCCTCCTCCTCCTCGCCCTCCAGCAGAAGCGAGAGCTCGTCCACAGACCGCAGTCGCACGACCACTCCATCCGCAGCTGCCACTGTTGCACACGAGGTGTCCAATTATGGAACAGCTAGTGGCAAGCGTCAACAGGCTGTATTGGCAATGAAGTGTTTGGGCGACAACAGATACACTGCGGAAGTTCTGTCCGAGTTCTTGCAGCAAGAAACTCAGTCATGGCTGGGCACTGTACATCTTGAGGCAGGCAAGGTAGTGAGTGATAACGGAAGGAATTTTATGGCTGCCATAGCCCTTTCACAACTGAAACACATTCCTTGCCTGGTTCACACCTTAAACCTGGTGGTGCAGTGTTTCCTGAAAAGTTATTCGGGGTTACCCGACCTGCTGCTGAAAGTGCGCAGTCTTTGCTCTCACATCCGCCGTTCGCCCGTACGCTCCAGCCGTATGCAGAACCATCAGCGGTCTTTGAACCTTCCCCAGCATCGCCTAATCATTGACGTTGCAACAAGGTGGAACTCCACACTGCACATGCTTCATAGACTGTGCGAACAGAGGCATGCTGTTATGTATTTGTGGGAGGATACACATACACGGGCAGGCAGTTGGATGGCAGACATGGAGTTGTCAGCTGTGCAGTGGTCGAAGCTCCAAGACCTGTGTCAAGTCCTTCAGTGTTTTGAGGAATGCACACGGCTGGTTAGTGCAGACAACGCCGTAATAAGCATGAGCATCCCCCTAATGCATCTGCTGATGCAAAGTTTGACGCACATAAAGGAGCAGGAGTCTGCAGCCGAGGACGAGGGAAGCCTTGATGACAGTCAGCCATTGTCTGCTCAGGGAAGTCTACAGGACGAGGTGGCGGGCGAAGAGGAGGAGGACGAGGAGGATGATGGGGATGAGTATTTTTTGGATGAGGAAGCTTCTCAGGGGGCAATAGAAACTGCTGGCGGTGCAAGGCCGGGTTAAGGGTTTTTGAGGGAGACAAGTGACGTTGATTTGCCCGAAAGTGCTCCTCAACCCAGCATATGCACTGAATTGACAACTGGAACATTGGCTCACATGGCGGATTATGCCTTGCGTATCCTCAAAAGGGACCCACGCATTATAAAAATGATGACCGATGACAATTACTGGTTGGCCTGCCTCCTTGATCCTCGCTATAAAGGCAAATTGCAAAATATCATGCCACATGAGAACCTCGAACAAATATTGGCAACCAAACAAGCTACTCTTGTAGACCGTTTGATTCAGGCATTCCCAGCACACAGCGCCGGTGATGGTTCTCACATGAGCTGCAGGGGGCAACAGGGCAGAGGTGTTAGAGGTGCACAAATCAGAAATGGCGTAGGACAGAGGGGTTTTCTGACCAGGTTGTGGAGTGATTTCGCAATGACCGCAGACACGACAGGTACTGCAGCATCAATTCAAAGTGACAGGAGACAACATTTGTCCAGTATGGTTACTAACTATTTTTCCTCCATTATCGATGTTCTCCCTCAACCGTCATTCCCCTTTGATTACTGGGCATCCAAAATTGACACCTGGCCTGAATTGGCCGAATATGCATTGCAGGAGCTTGCTTGCCCAGCAGCTAGTGTGCTATCAGAAAGAGTATTCAGTGCTGCTGGTTCAATACTGACCAAAAAAAGGACTCGTCTGGCTACCGAAAATTTTGATGATCTAACCTTCATTAAAATGAACTACTCATCGATTTCAAATTATTTTGCCCCACCTTTCCCGGCTGACACCTTGCTTTCCTGTAAAAAGGTCTTGCTTTGGGACTGGTGTTACTGACTGTTCCAACTCTTAATTTGCAGCTGCTGTTTGTCCAGCATATGACATGTTTACACCTCCCTAAATGGCTTAACTCCCCCCACGGGGCCGTGGTCTCGCCACTTGGTGCAGGCACCCGTCAGAGTGCCGTTTGTCTGAAGAGGTGGGTGTGCCCACTTTTGGTCGACGGCACTGGCACTGGGTCCCTCATAGTACAATGAAGTGTCTCTGGTGGTGGTGGCGCGCACCCAACGTCAGACACACCGTTGTAACATGAGGGGCCCTGGGCTTGTACCGCCGGCCAGGAGAGAGTGTCCCCCTCAGGTCAAACAGTGCTCTACCACTTGCAAAATTATCTCTCGCTGCTCCACCACTGTTTAGTCTATGTGCTGAAATCCTTCAATGGCTGGCACAGACAATAACAATTTGTTGACATGTATGATGCTAGTTAAAATAGTCAGGGGCCCTGTCCTACATTTACACCAGTAAATACTTTGCGCCAAATTACAATGTCTGAAAGTCAGCATAGGAGCACACCCCTGTACCTAAGTATGCCACCTTTTTTTTGGGGGGGGTTTGTTTTTTTTTGGGAGACATGAACATCTATTTAGTTTTTGGGAGTACTTACTGTGTCAGACACTCCTTCCAATTGTCCTCCGCTGACCACACCAATGCTGCCTGTGTACCCCTGCCACATAATGGAAGCTGCATATAGCCTATTTTATTATTTTGGGCCTAGGAAGTCTGTCTGCGGTCCCTCCTTCCAATTGTCCTCCTCTGACCACACCAATGTTGCCTGTGTACCCCTGCCACATAATGGAAGCTGCATATAGCCTATTTTATTATTTTTGGCCTAGGAAGTCTGTCTGCGGTCCCTCCTTCCAATTGTCCTCCGCTGACCACACCAATGTTGCCTGTGTACCCCTGCCACATAATGGAAGCTGCATATAGCCTATTTTATTATTTTAAGGCCTAGGAAGTCTGTCTGCGGTCCCTCCTTCCAATTGTCCTCCGCTGACCACACCAATGCTGCCTGTGTACCCCTGCCACATAATGGAAGCTGCATATAGCCTATTTTATTATTTTAGGCCTAGGAAGTCTGTCTGCGGTCCCTCCTTCCAATTGTCCTCCGCTGAACACACCAATGCTGCCTGTGTACCCCTGCCACATAATGGAAGCTGCATAGAGCTTATTTTATTATTTTGGGCCTAGGAAGTCTGTCTGCGGTCCCTCCTTCCAATTGTCCTCCGCTGACCACACCAATGCTGCCTGTGTACCCCTGTAACCAATTTAAAACTGCATAGAGCCAACTTTTTTAGTTAACACATACTACCTTTGTTTGTCTGCGCCACTCAATCACGCTGTCCTCCACTGAAAAAGCTGAGCTTCAACCTTCAGGCTCTCATTAAGTAGTTGTTAATGTAACACTGCTGTTGCCCTACTACTTTGGTTGGGGCCTAGTAACGGTGTCTGCCGCTCCTTGGTGTTCTCCTCCAGGTTTCCTTGTCTGAGCTTCAACCTTCAGGCTCTCATTAAGTAGTTGTTTATATAAGACAGCAGTTGCCCTACTACTTTGGTTGGGGCCTAGTAACGGTGTCTGCTGCTCCTTGGTGTTCTCCTCCAGGTTTCCTTGTCTGAGCTTCAACCTTCAGGCTCTCATTAAGTAGTTTTTAATGTAACACTGCAGTTGCCCTACTACTTTGGTTGGGGCCTAGTAACGGTGTCTGCTGCTCCTTGGTGTTCTCCTCCAGGTTTCCTTGTCTGAGCTTCAACCTTCTGGCTCTCATTAAGTAGTTGTTTAGATAACACTGCATCAGGCCTACTAGTTTGGTTTGGGCCTTCTAATGGTGTCTGCCGCTCCTGGGTTTCCTCCTGTTTGGATTTCTTGAGCTTCAACCTTCAGGCTCTCATTAGGTAGTTGTTAATGTAACACTGCAGTTGGCCTACTAGTTTGGTTGGGACCTAGTAACGGTGTCTGCCGCTGCTTGGTGTTCTCCTCCACTGAACAAAGCAGTGCCGCCTGTTTCCTACTGTTACCAATTTAGAACTGCATTTAGCCTAGTTACTTATTTGGCCCTACTCACTGTGTCAGCCTCTCATTACAGTTGTCCTCCACTGAACAAAGCAATGCCGCCTGGTTAGTCCTGTTACCAAGTTTGAACTGCATTTAGCCCACTTTATTATTTGGGCCTAGATCTGTGTTTCCTCCTCATCCTGCCCATTGCCCAGCCACTGCTAGATGAGTCCGCTGGTACATTGACCCAGACCACTACATTCCCCTTGCATTCTACACAGCCAGAATCTGACCCTGCTTAAAGTCAGGTTCCTCTTCCCGCATACTATACCACCTTACACGGGGACAAAGAGGAAGGTGCAGGTGAAAGTGCAGGTTCCTTCATCAGGTGGGGGGGCATACTCATTGGCGATGTCACTGACACAGGGCCCCTCATAGTACGCAAAAGTGTCGCTGCCGGTGGGAGGCGCCCCCGCCATGCAAACACACCGCCGTACTGTGAGGGACCCTGTGCCAGTGCCAATGCAATCGAGTGGGCCCCCCCTGCTTGCTCAGGATCACAGCACTTGCAACGTTGAAATACTTACCTCTCCCTGCTCCACCGCCGTGACGTAGTCCATGTTTCCTGGGCCCACTAAAAACTTTAACCAGCCCTACCCCCCACAACTTTAGCCAAATGACCCCCAATTTCCAATGCCTAACTATTATTATAAAGTAAATTAATATTGACAAGCTTCAGTAACAAGAATGGATGTTTTTGCCATTAAAATGGGCACTGTAGGTGTTTTCCTGGCCTCCACTCACTGCCGACTATGCTTCCCCATTGACTTGCATTGGGTTTCATGTTTCGGTCGATCCCCAACTTTTCGCGATAATCGGCCGATTTCACTCGACTCGACTTTTGACAAAGTCGGGTTTCTCAAAACCCGACTCGACCCCAAAAAAGTAAAAGTCGCTCAACCCTACTGGTGAGCACTCATCCTTAACTGACATTTCTGGTGAGGAGCAGAGCTGTAATATTAGTAGATGGTCTGTTTTAGAGCATACCCTGTTATAATTATTGCACATGGAGATAACAAGGCATTTGAATAGGAACAGGCTTAAGGTACCGTCACATTAAGCGACGCTGCAGCGATACAGACAACGATGCCGATCGCTGCAGTGTCGCTGTTTCGTCGTTGTGTGGTCGCTGGAGAGTTGTCAGACAGACAGCTCTTCAGCGACCAACGATGCCGAAGTCCCCGGTTAACCAGGGTAAAAACCGGTTACTAAGCGCAGTGCCGCGCTTAGTATCCCGATGTTTACCCTGGTTACCAGTGTAAATGTAAAAAAAAAAAAAAACACTACATACTTACATTCCGGTGTCTGTCGCGTCCCCCAGCGTCCGCTTTCCTGCACTGTGTAAGCGCCGGCCCTAAAGCAGAGCGGTGACGTCACCACTGTGCTCTGCTTTACAGCCGGCCGGCGCTGACACATTCAGTGCAGGGAAGCCGCCGGCGGGGGACGTGACAGACATCAGAAAGTGAGTATGTAGTGTTTTTTTTTTACTTTTACAATGGTAACCAGGGTAAATATCGGGTTACTAAGCACGGCCCTGCGCTTAGTAACCCGATATTTACCCTGGTTACAAGTGAACACATCGCTGGATCGGTGTCACACACACCGATCCAGCGATGTCAGCGGGTGATCCAGCAACAAAATAAGGTGCTGGCCTTCTAGCTCCAACCAACGATGTCACAGCAGGATCCTGATCGCTGCTGCGTGTCAAACACAACGATATCGCTATCCAGGACGCTGCAACGTCACAGATCGCTATCATTATCGTTGTTAAGTTGTTCAGTGTGAAGGTACCTTTAGTAAAAGGAATGATTTGGTACACCTCCTCTGAAAGCAGCTGATTCTGCAGAGGTGGTGATTTTGAAAGATTTATAATAACAAATTATAAGGAGCTGTTAGAGAGGTGGAATACAATGAGCAGTTAACTGCTGTATGGAACGCAATGGGCTAGAGAGAGATTGCTGCAATATTAGGAGTTAAGGTAAACCTGTGAGGTGTTTTTTTAGTCCCTAAATTTACATTATCTATGTAAAGAATCTGAAATGTTGAGGATGTCCATACCTTTATATTAAAAGTTTGTACCTCCTTTTTCAAGGAATCAGTTTGTGAATATTTACACAAATGAGCTTGCAAGTGTAGGGTATTGACCTGCACTTACAACTTTCTGGAATTTCAGTAGCTTTCTGTCCCACCAACTGAGTACTATCTGTGACTGACAGGACCTTCTTCTCTGTGAATCCATGAGAGATATAATGCAGGCGATGTTGTTCTCAGGGTTTATGCATGTGCAGATTGATAGTCCAACTGCCACAACATCATCCAGACCTTACTGTTCATGCGCAATCCCTGAGAATAACGGCACTTCCACAAGATGCCTTACAGTGCCTTGTGAAAGTATTCAGCCCCCTGGAACTTTTCAACCTTTTCCCACATATCATGCTTCAAACATAAAGATACCAAATGTAAATTTTTGGTGAAGAATCAGCAACAAGTGGAACACAATTGTGAAGCTGAACGAAATTTATTGGTTATTTTAAATTTGTTTCAACAAATTCACGATTGGATTGAGGTCTAGACTTTGACTTGGCCATTCTAACACCTAGATACGTTTATTTGTGAACCATTTAATTGTAGATTTTGCTTTATGTTAGTCTCAGGTCTTTTGCAGACTCCAACAGGTTTTTTTAAAGAATGGTCCTGTATTTGTCTCCATCCATCTTCCCATCAATTTTAACCATCTTCCCTGTCCCTGCTGAAGAAAAGCAGGCCCAAACCATGATGTTGCCACCACCATGTTTGACAGTGGGAATTGTGTGTTCAGGGTGATGAGTAGTGTTGAGCGATACCTTCCGATACTTGAAAGTATCAGTATCGAATAGTATCGGCCGATACCCGAAAAATATCGGATATCGCCGATACCAATACCCGATACCAATACAAGTCAATGGTACACCAAGTATCGGAAGGTATCCTGGATGGTTCCCAGGGTCTGAAGGAGAGGAAACTCTCCTTCAGGCCCTGGGATCCATATTAATGTGTAAAATAAAGAATAAAAATAAAAAATATTGATATACTCACCCCTCCGACGGAGCCTGGACCTTACCGATGTAACCGGCAGCCTCCGTTCCTAAGAATGAGCGCGTGAAGGACCTTCGATGACGTTGCGGCTTGTGATTGGTCGCGTGAGCGGTCACCGCTCACGCGACCAATCACAAGCCGTGACGTCATCGAAGGTCTTTCACGCGCTCATTCTTAGGAACGGAGGCTGCCGGTTACAGTGCTAAGGTCCAGGGGCCTCCGGAGGGGTGAATATATCAATATTTTTTATTTTTATTCTTTATTTTACACATTAATATGGATCCCGATACCGATTCCCGCTATCGCAAAAGTATCGAAACTCGGTATTGGAATTCCGATACCGCAAATATCGGCCGATACCCGATACTTGCAGTATTGGAATGCTCAACACTAGTGATGAGCTGTGTTGCCTTTACGCCAGATATATCATTTGGCATTGTTGCCAAAAATTACGTTTTTGGTTTCATCTGACCAGTGCACCTTCTTCCACATGTTTGGTGTGTCTCCCAGGGGGTTTAGTGCAAACTTTAAACAACACTTTTTATGGATATCTTTGAGAAATGGCTTTCTTCTTGCCACTCTTCCATAAAGGCCAGATTTGTGCAGTGTGCGACTGATTGTTGTTCTATGGACAGACTGTCCCACCTAAGCTGTAGATCTCTGCCGTTCATCCAGAGTGATCATGGGCCTCTTGGCTGCATCTCTGATCAGTCTTCTCCTTGTTTGGGATGAAAGTTTAGCGGGACGACCTGGTCTTGGTAAATTTGCAGTGGTATGTTATGCCTTCCATTTCAATATGATCGCTTGCACAGTGCGCCTTGGGATGTTTAAAGTTTTGGAAATCATTTTGTATCCAAATCTTGCTTTAAACTTCTCCACAACAGTATCACAGACCTACCTGCTGTGTTCCTTGGTCTTCATGATGCTCTCCATGCTTCAAACAGAACCCTGAGACTATCACAGAGTAGGTGCATTTATACGGAGACTTGATTACACACAGGTGGATTATATCTATCATCATTAGGCATTTAGGACAACATTGAATCATTCAGAGATCCTCAATGAACTTCTGGAGTTCCCCACTTTTCAGTTTTTAAATTTCCACAAAAATGTAAAATAACCAATAAATTTCGTTCAACTTCACAATTGTGTTCCACTTGTTGTTGATTCTTCACCAAAAAATTACATTTGGTATCTTTATGTTTGAAGCATGATATGTGGGAAAAGGTTGAAAAGTTCCAGGGGGCTGAATACTTTCACAAGGCACTGTAAGGCATCTTGTGGAAGTGCCGTTATTCTCAGGGATTGTGCATGAACAGTAAGGTCATTAAGGTAATTTAACATTAAATTAAACTATATATTCAATGACTATACAAATGAGCAACTATACACAATGGCCCCGATTCATCAATGCCTTTTGCTCCTGTATTTGGTGTAGTTTTGTGCCCTTTTTTGGTTGCACCCAATTCATTGTTCTATTTCTTTGTTAAGTCTATTTTATATGTGCTTTTTTCTTAGTTTTTTTTGCTTTGTGGGTGGAGTCTAGCAGTTCTGAATGTTTTAATTTGATTAATCAATTGCAACTTTTTAAAAAGTACCAAAATTTGGCACAATTTTATTACAGTCCCCCTGTTGTATTTTTCAGTGCACCAGTTATTTTGGCAAAATGTTGTGACCAATGGCGCCAATGTGCACCTTTTAATTCAAAAAGTCACAAAAACGGTTCAAGACAAGAAAAATAATCAGATTTGATTTTGAGCCAAATTAATGAATCATGTGAGCTATTTTGATGAATTTGGCATCAAAAAATGGCAACTAATAACACATGACAAATATTAAAAAGGCTTAAAAAAGGAAATAATGACTTGGTGCCTTAAAGTTTAGTTTTGTTGTTAAGCTTAATTTAAAGTGAATTCATTAAATACATTACTTTAAACACCACTCCAGTTTTCCTTTTTTTCCTGTTCTGCAGTGGTGCTACTAAATTAATGTCCCTGACCCCTGTCTTATATTCACCCACCGCTGTCTTCACCTTTTTTCGGTGCTATACCAGACCCGCGGTGCCATCTTGTGACTGCAGATTCTGATTGGCTGGAAGTCAGAAGCTACATCACAAGCTCACATTGCAAGTCTATGACAGCCAGAATGAGGCTCTCATAGACTTGTATACAGTTGTTACCTCCAACTTCCCCAGCAAACACTGAAGTGAGCCAGCAGGTCACAAACCGCTGGAGTGGTGATTTAATTGCAAATCTATTATATTATTTGTTAGGACTGATTATGTAATAGCATGCTCTAACTTTTTTGTATTATAATTTTACTTGTCAATTTTAGAAATGAATAATAAAAGTAAAATCACAAAAAACTTGTTCAGATGATTTTGTAAGATTTTCTTTGCACTGAAATACTTTACAAGTGGTTGAGTATTATCAGGGGTATTTTCATAGTCACCTATCTTTGTGGCTGCATGGGCTGTGTCAAATTTATAATTTCAGTCTCTCGATGTTCAAAACTGATAGAGACATACCCCAAGCGACTTGCAGCTGTAATCGCAGCAAAACGTGGCGCAACAAAGTATTAAGTTAAAAGTTAAAGGGGCCACATAATATTGCACTCCCCACTTTTCAGTTTTTGAATCTCCACAAAAATGTAAAATAACCAATACATTTCGTTCAACTTCACAATTGTGTTCCACTTGTTGTTGATTCTTCACCAAAAATTTACATTTGCTATCATTATGTTTGAAGAATGATATGTGGGAAAAGGTTGAAAAGTTCCAGGGAGCCGAATACTTTCGCAAGGGACTGTAAATTCCTTATTGTAGAAATATAGAAAAATATGTCCCTATTCTATTTCTACCAAGAAATAATCAAAAAAATTTTAAAGCTGATTTTTTTTAAACAGATTGATAAACTTTAATTAACGGATTGATTTGTTCCCATGGAACAAAGTCTAAAAGTTCTGATTTTCCTGATTGCTAAATGTCTTTTAATTTTAATCTAAGTGAAAGAGGTTTTCTCAAGAAGTCACTTTGTACTCCCATTATTCAGGAATTGAGCCATCCTTGAATTACAGATTTAAGGCCAGCACTTAATGCTGCAGGAAGCAGGACCAGGCTGATCACATGATCAGCGGAAAATTGAAATTAAAAAGTTGCTTCTGATGACACAATGTTTTATTTGACCAATCATTCCACCGATAGGAATATATTGGGCTCTATTTCTGTTAAACACTTTTCATAACTCTGGCTTGATTTTAAGAGTCATGATTTTTAATGTTTGTTTCATCATATTTTAACTACTCTTTCTTCAAGTTCGTAACATTGCAAATATTATAGGATATATACTTTAAACACATTAAATTTCCTACCTTTTTATGTTCCATTGCTGTAATTAAGCCCTTGTTCCTCATCTTCTGGTATTGGAATTGACTATATCAGTAATAAACCCTACAGATAAAATAAAGAACATCCCTGACATGTCTTCTCCCTTGCTGACAATTACTTCAATTAGAGTCAATTATTTTGTGTATAGATCAGCTGATTTACAACTAATTTACACAGGAGGCTATTGTCTATTCATTAGTTAAACCAATATAGTGGTTTATAGTTGAATAAGGTCTTTGGGCCCTGTCAACCCAAAGAAAGTCTGGTAGCAATGGAAAGTCTATACTTTTAGCAAAACATCCATGGCGCTACATGATTCTGTGATTTAAGTTGTATCTATGCAAATAATAAAGTTGTTATTCTGGATTAGCAAAAATGGCTGCACGATTGCCGCCTTGAATATTTTATTCTAATATGCTGGGGTATTTCAGACAAAACAATTACAGAAATGCCGAGCAGGGACTATGTCACGCTGTTGACTAGTCTGAGATCGGTCACCAGAAAGCTTCTCCCTGTACTGATCCCATTGATTGACAGGTTTCTCCCAAATTCTTCTAATGATGTTTTTTTCACACATTATATAATCCTAATTTGATTTGAAATTGAAATGTACAAAAAAATACCATGGCATTTGATGATAAGAATGTATGAGCCACATGTAAAAACAGCAACACCACTACCAGCACCAGCTGTCACAAACAGCTGTCACAATTAGCCTATTTTGCCTCTGGCAAGTGTATAAGTGAAAACAAAGAATATGGAATTTTTGAGTAGATATCAAATTACTCAGCTTGGTCACAGTAAGCTGATTTTACCCCTGACAATGACACTCTCTGTTCGAGACAGCATTCTGGCCAATTTTCCTTCTTTGCTGACATAAATGTCAATCTTTTCAATTGTGAACTTAAAATTTTATTAATAACATCTCCATATATTATGACCCCTAATTCTCTAAGCCATAAATTTTAGTTTATGTATTGGATGAGTACAGTCAGCACTTGAACTTAGATGAGATGGCGGTGAAGGCGGTAAAGGACATAAATTAATTACCTGTGTTTATAGAGCTAGTAGTGATTGCCCTGGCACCACTAATGGGAGAATTCTGAATCAAGGAAAATCTTGAGGTAGGAATCAGAATTGGTCAAGGAGCTCAGCACATTCCGCATACTGGGGCTATTACCAACTGAATCAGGGATTATGATGATTGTGTGGTGGGCAGAAGCTAGGAACCAGATCAAGGGGTTAAGGATGTGATATTATCAGAGGAAAAAAAGGTTTCTCTGGCCAATTTCTAGCCAACATATTTTCCAGGAGAGAATCTATTTCTACTGCAGGGGCTCCACAATGCCTGAAAGCTCTTGCTGCAGTCAACGTGTTGGCGAGTCCTTTGTGCAATTGTATCGGTTGTGAGAATATTTTTCCATGTAAATAGCGCATAAATCTTTTCCAGTGTGCCAGTTCAGGTGAAAAAAAGTCATGAATGTCTCTGCACAAATAGAATTAGAAACATGACTCCATGAAGGCATTAAATGACACCACCCACTCAAGTTGAACTCAAGCAAACTATCAAAATAAACAAGGCTCAAGCTGTCATTGTCCTACTCCTCCTCCTCTTTGTCCTCATGGTCATTTTTTCTGGTAGCCAGACAACAACCTAAAATAGTTGCTGCTGTCATCATCATTGACTGTTTGTTATTTCTCCTTCTACTCCAATGCACTGCAAATAAACTTATCTGATTATATGGCCTAAAAGCACAAAATAATGAGGCAAACTCAACTTGAATTTTATCAGGTTGCTGGTGATGCAGTTGCTGTTAGAGATGAGAGGATCGATCTATGATCGACATTGAGCCAAATGTCCTGAAATTTGTGGTTCTACTCGATTTTTAACAATCAGCGATTCGATTCCTAATACAAAAAAAAATTGCCCAGCACCATGTCACACACTGCTGATGACTCAGTGAGCACGCTAATAATATCAGGGGCAACTGTGTGGGCTTCCCTGTAGTGTCCTGCAGGAATCAGTTCGCATGAGCTAGCTCAGGGGGTATTACACCAAGGAATTTTGCAACCAAACCAAATTCTGAATTCATAGCTTGTGTCATTGAAAATGTGATTTTTGTATTTTGAGACTCACAAGCCAATTTTTGTTTTTCATTTTTTAAAGATAAAACCTCCTAATCCTGAAACTTAAACCGTTTACTTTCCAAAGTGTGTGCATTGGTTAAAAATGCATCTAATATTAAATGCACATACATAGCACCTGAATATAGTGGCCAGTTGCATTGCAGGTTTGACTCCACCTAGATTTGTTGGCCCCATCCTGTTTAATAAAGGCACATGCGTTTTATTTTTCACCTTTGATAAAGACTCTTTTCATTTTTTGATACCAGTTTTATTTGTCTGCTTTAACTTTCCACACTGCCCTATGTCTGCTGGTGACTTTCGAGATCCAAGTCCCATGCAGCAGGATTTGGCAGAGGAGGAAAAGGAAGTAGATGATGATCTACAGCCAATGGTTTTGTAGGAGAACATAGATCTGGTGCAGACAGGGCACAATGCAGATGGAGTGAAAATAATGATGAAGACGATGATGGCCGTGACAGCTAACAGTGGGTTGATGACCTTGAACAATGGGGCCCTAAGTAGTGCTGGTGAGCATCGCAAGCTGTATAATGCAATGCTTAGGAGTGGGCAGGCATATTGTTATCATGAATGTAATAGATGACTATTGATTAGTGATACTTTTAGCCCCTTGTTACAAAAGCGAAATTGGGAAATTTTTAGCACCTTCCAAAAGAATCTAATTTGGCTTAATAATAGGATAAGCATTGATAATTGCCTCAGCAAATTCCTGCTGTTAGCATAAATAACTAGTAAACCTCTTTGTGATCAATGCAGACACAAAGTTTATTTTTCTGTGCCAGCATTAGGGCTAAAACAAATTGCTGAGTCAGGAGCAACAACAACTCCTGCAGTGTACTTGACATGATGGATAAGATGTTTTATCTGCCATTATAACAACCTGTCACATTTCAGCAAACCTAGGCACACTGGCTTTCTCAAGAAAACCCCATGAGTGTGAAACTCATGGACTTTTGGGTCAACAAATCGGACCAGTAGTAAGAACTGGCTGAGTTTTCTACTGTATGTGTGTACTGTCTTATCCACTCTTTAGTATTGTGTCAGAGAGTTTATTTATTGCTTCCAGTGGATTTGTCATATTAAAAAGGGCCAGGTTGTGTGCAAAAAGCATGGAGAACCGAACATTTGTCAAAATTAATCATGAATGGATCTATTTGTATGGTCTGACAGTTGGTGCCAATGCTTAAAATGGCAATATATCTGTCTGCTTGTCTGACTGTTCATTCAAGGCTTTCAACACCATTTGCTGCCACCAGTGCCAATGGACCACACTCAGTCAGGCATCTACTCCTTGCCCATCATGTCACCTATACTGTAGCACTGCTGCTGTCTGGGATATTGTGGCTGGCAGTAAAATGCCACAACATCTCCTTGTCTGCCCCATCCTAACTACCATGCTGCTTGAGCTGCAGCCAAACCACCACACATCTCCTTGCTGCTCAGTTTCACAATACCCTGCTGTACTGCTTCAGCTGGGACTGCCATTACTGAACCTAAACTGCCACACATCTACTTGCCTGCTCCATCCTGACTCTCTACCATGCTCCTGTTGCAGTCACTGCACAGCCACATCAGCTACACAAGTCCTGGCTGTTCACTGTGTTTCATGATGTTATACTGTATTGCAGCTGCCAAGGTAGCTGTTCGAAGCCCTAAATTGCCACACATCTCCTACACTTCCCTGTCCTAGCTCTCAATCATGCTGCTTATGCTGCAGTCTCTGCACAGATACGCACACCGCACATCTCCTGGCTGCCCACTGTCTTTCATAATGCTAGACAGTACTACTAATGCTGGGAAATGTACTCCCTTGAGGGTACGCAAACATGAAACATGTAAACAGCTGCCAAAATAGAATTTAGTTTTAAAAAGGCTTGATAACACTTAGGCCTGTTTCACACGTCAGTGGCTCCGGTACGTGTGGTGACAGTTTCCTCACGTACCGGAGACACTGACTCATGTAGACACAATAAAATAAATGTGTCTCTGCACATGTCAGCGTGTTTTCACGGACCATGTGTCCGTTTGAAAAACACAGAGACATGTCAGTGTTCATGGGAGCGCACGGATCACATGGACCCATTAAAGTCAATGGGTGCGTGTCAACACGTACCGCACATGGATGCCATCCATGTGCTGTCTGTGTGCCGACTGAGGACCACATGGACCGTTTAGGAGACAGCGCTAGAGTTAAGCGCTGTCCCCCCTGCGTGTGGTGCTGAAACCGATATTCAAAATCATGTTGGTTTTTTTTGTTTGTTTTTAAAATAAAGTTCCCGGTCACCGCCCGCCTCCCACCCCCTGTGCGCCCTCCCGCTCGCTTGCATTAAAATACTCACCCAGCTCCTGCGATGCTTCCTCTCAGTGCTGCAGCTTGTCCTGTATTACAGTGATGAATATGCAGCTCCACCTCCCATAGGGGCTTCAGCACCACATGCAGGGGGGACAGCACTTAGTGTAGCGCTGTCTCCTGCACGGTCTGTGTGGTCCTCAGTCGGCACATGGGCGGCACACGGCTGCCGCACTTGTGCCACACTGATGTGCCACGTGAGCACACGGACACACGGACATGGATAACTCCGGTACCGGAATTATCTGGATGTGTGGCCTAAGCCATAGCTTAGTGTTCCTATTTTGTGTCCCAAAAATGGCCATCATTTTTGGATGGCTTAATAGAAACATTTTTGTTATAGCCTACTCATTTTGTGATTTGTAAACTTTGTTGTGGACCCAGAAATGGATAATTTTTCACTCCTAGTTAAAAAACAATAGCTTCTTTATGTTCGAAATGATACACCTGTGTTGATCTCCAGAAAAAAGGGGACAATTGAGACAACTTTAATAAAAACCTTTGTAATTGACTAATCATTTTTTAAATAGCAAACCAATTGCAAACCGCAAATAAGGGAGAATTTTTTTCACTTATAGTTGAGAAACAATAACTTCATCAAATTTAAAAAGTAAACCAGTTTTGTCTCACTACCTGAAGGGATAATTTTGCATGGCTTGTAAGAAACCTATTGCTTCTTTGTTTTACAAAGTGCTAAGCTCTTAAAGGTACCTTCACATTAAGCGACGCTGCAGCGATAGCGACAACGATGCCGATCGCTGCAGCGTCGCTGTTTGATCGCTGGAGAGCTGTCACACAGACCGCTCTCCAGCGACCAACGATACCGAGGTCCCTGGGTAACCAGGGTAAACATCGGGTTAATAAGCGCAGGGCCGCGCTTAGTAACCCGATGTTTACCCTGGTTACCAGCGTAAAAGTAAAAAAAACAAACAGTACATACTCACCTGCGCGTCCCCCGGCATCCGCTTCCCTGCACTGTGTGAGCGCTGGCCCTAACAGCAGAGCGGTGACGTCACCGCTGTGCTTTTACTTTCACTTTAGGGCCGGCGCTCAGTCAGAGCAGGAAGCGGACGGCAGGGGACGCGCAGGTGAGTATGTACTGTTTGTTTTTTTTACTTTTACGCTGGTAACCAGGGTAAACATCGGGTTACTAAGCGCGGCCCTGCGCTTAGTAACCCGATATTTACCCTGGTTACCAGCGTAAAACATCGCTGGTATCGTTGCTTTTGGTGTCAAACCTGACGATAAACACCGGTCTGACGACCAAATAAAGTTCTGAACTTTATTCAACGACCAGCGATATCACAGCAGGATCCTGATCGCTGCTGCGTGTCAAACTAAACGATATCGCTAGTCAGGACGCTGCAACGTCACGGATCGCTAGCGATATCGTTTAGTGTGAAGGTACCTTAACACTCCACAAATAGGGATAATCTTTGCACCCAACTGTGTGAAAATGCCACAGCTAAAAATTTATTTTGCTTTACCTCTGTATAAACAACTGAAATTGAAATTGCTTTCCATATACATTACATGTCTTTACTGCACTTTTTTATATTCTTGCACTGTCATATTTTGCATACTATTAACATTACATTTTTGAGTGCCTATCGCAGCCCCTGTATATAATGTCTCTATTTGTGTCCATTTCTATTTGAGCCCTCACTTCCCCTTATCCTGATCCTTTTTAACCCCTTTCTGACTTCGGACGGGATAGTACGTCCGAGGTCAGATACCCCGCTTTGATGCAGGCTCCGGCGGTGAGCCCGCATCAAAGCTGGGACATGTCAGCTGTTTTGAACAGCTGACATGTGCCCGCAATAGCGGCGGGTGAAATCGCGATTCATCCGCCGCTATTAACTAGTTTAATGCCGCTGTCAAATGCAGACAGCGGCATGTAACCGGCACTTCCGGCCGTAAATGAGCTCATCGCTGACCCCCGTCACATGATCAGGGGTCAGCGATGCTTCTGAATAGTAACCCTGTGGTCGGCGCTCATAGCACACTTGCATTTCTGATGATCGCTGATCTGATGATCGCTGCTATGTAGCAGAGCTGATCGCGTTGTGCCAGCTTCTAGCCTCCTATGGAGGCTATTGAAGCATGGCAAAAGTAAAAAAAAAAGTTAAAAAAATGGGAAAAAAAATATAAAAGTTTAAATCACTCCCCTTTCGCCCCATTCAAAATAAATCAATAAAAAAAAATCAAACCTACACATATTTGGTGTCACAGTGTTCAGAATCGCCCAATATATCAATAAAAAAAAGCATTAACCTGATCGCTAAACAGCGTAGCGAGGAAAAAATTCGAAACACCAGAATTAAGTTTTTTTGATCGCCGCGACATTGCATTAAAATGCAATAACGGGCGATCAAAAAAACGTATCTGGACCAAAATGATATCATTAAAAACGCCAGCTCGGCACGCAAAAAATAAGCCCTCAACTGACCGCAGATCATGAAAAATGTAGACGCTACGGGTATCGGAAAATGGTGCCTTTTTTTTTTTTTTTTTTTTTTTTTTTTAAGCAAAGTTTGGATTTTTTTTTCACCACTTAGATTAAAAAGAACCTAGTCATGTTAGGTGTCTATGACCTCGTAATGACCTGGGGAATCATAATGGCAGGTCAGTTTTAGTATTTAGTGAACCTAGCAAAAAAGCCAAACAAAAAACAAGTGTGGGACTGCACTTTTTTTGCAATTTCACCGCACTTGGAATCTTTTTCCCGTTTTCTAGTACATGACATGCTAAAACCAAAGATGTCGTTCAAAAGTACATCTCGTCCTGCAAAAAATAAGCCCTCACATGGCCATATTGACGGAAAATATTATGGCTCTGGGAAGGAGGGGAGCGAAAAACGAACACGGAAATACGGAAAATCCCAAGGTCATGAAAGGGTTAAAATTGTACTGATATATGGTACATATTTTTTGCTATTTAATAAAGTGACATGTTTTATACTTTTTATTATAAGGATATGTGACTCCATTTTTTGTAGGATTCGTGTTTTGGCTTGGAGATTTTTCTGATGTATGTTCACATCTATTTTTAAGAGGCTCATGGCCCCTCACTTCCTTAACATTACTTTCCATGCTCGGATGATTAGTTTAATACAATATACAGTATGTAGCCTACAAAGAAACTGCTAAGTCCACTTAAATGGGCTGCTGATTACAACCATTTACCATCTGTTTATCCATAGCCAGAGTTTGAAATAATATTTGCATTAGGGCTGTCCCACACGTCCAGATAATTCCGGTACCGGAAAAAATCGGTACCGGAGTTATCCGTGTCCGTGTGCCTGGGAACTCACGTAGGCCATACGTGCGGCACACGTGTGCCGCCCGTATGGTGAGTGGGTACCACACGGAGCGTGTGGTACCCACGCGTCTGGTACCCTGCATCGCGGATTCATATGTTCCCTGCAGCAGCGTTTGCTGCAGAGAAAATATGAAGAATAGTGTTTAAAATAAAGATCTATGTGTCCGCCGCCCCCCCACCCCCTGTGCGCCCCCCCCCGCTGTTCAGAAAATACTTACCCGCCTCCCTCGCTGCTTCCTGGTCTGGCCGCGGCTTCTAGTGTATGCGGTCACGTGGGGCCGATCATTTACAGTCATGAATATGTGGCTCCACCTCCCATAGGGGCGGAGCCGACTATTCATGATTGTAAATGATCGGCCCCACGTGACCGCATACGGTGGAAGCCGCGGGGCAGAGAGGAAGGAGTGACAGCCAACGTGGGAGCGGGTGAGTATTTTCAGAACAGCGGGGGGGCGCACAGGGGGTGGGAGGGCGGCGGACACATAGATCTTTATTTTAAACACTATTATTCATATTTTCTCTGCAGCAAACGCTGCTGCAGGGAACATATGAATCGCGGCTTCAGCACCATGTGGGGGGGACAGCGCTTACTGTAGCGCTGTCTCCTGCACGCACACGGACCCCAGACGGAGAACGTCCGTGTGAGGTCCGTGTTTTACACGGACCCATTGACTCTATTGGGTCCGTGTAATACGTGCGCTCCCACGAACACTGACATGTCTCCGTGTTTGGCACACGGAGACACGGTCCGCAAAAAATCAATGACATCTGAACAGATGCATTGATTTTTATGGGTCTACGTGTGTCAGTGTCTCCGGTACGTGAGGAAACTGTCACCTCACGTACCGGAGCCACTGACGTGTGGAACCGGTCTTAAATTAAAATTTGTCAAATATAGATATTCCAATATTAAAAGATCTGCTGCTCACTAGCTGCTGCTTTACCACTTAGAGTATTTCACTGCCTTTCTGTAAATTATATTGTGTCCTCAGTTTCGAAGAAAGATATATCTATGTTCTAATATGCAATAGAATGTGGGCCGCTCCTTGGACTTGACGTTGAGCTGTAAAGTGTACTGTTATCATTGATGTATGAAGCAACAATTATAGACAGGGACAATACATGTTTTCCGCAGCACATTGGGACCATTTTTTGTGGCAGCAATGCACCATTACACAAAGACAGGTGGTGAACCCTCCATTGTGGGGCACTGGTACTGGTTCCAACAGGATTGTGCCTCCACTAGTGTTGAGCATTCCGATACCGCAAGTATCGGGTATCGGCCGATATTTGCTGTATCGGAATTCCGATACCGAGATCCGATACTTTTGTGATATCGGGAATCGGTATCGGGATCGATATTTATGTGTAAAATAAAGAATAAAAATAAAAAATATTGATATACTCACCTCTCCGACGCAGCCCGATGAACCGGCAGCTTCCGTTCCTCAGAATGAGCGCTTGAAAGACCTTAGATGACGTCGCGGCCTGTGATTGGTTGTGTGAGCGGTCACGTGACCGCCACGCGAACAATCACAAGCCGCAACATCATCTAAGGTCTTTCAAGCGCTTGAAAGACTTTAGATGACGTCGCGGCTTGTGATTGGACGCGTGGCGGTCACGTGACCACTCACGCGACCAATCACAGGCCGCGACGTCATCTAAGGTCTTTCAAGCGCTCATTCTGAGGTACCGAAGCTGCCGGTTACATCGGGCTGCATCGGAGAGGTGAGTATATCAATATTTTTTATTTTTATTCTTTATTTTACACATTAATATGGATCCCAGGGCCTGAAGGAGAGTTTCCTCTCCTTCAGGCCGGCCTCACACTTGGCGTAAGACAATACGCCACGTATTATACGTCCGTACTACGGCCGTAATACAGAGAAATGTTCCCAAAATATTGATCCGTAGTCAGGGTGTTTCAGCGTATTTTGCGCATGGCATCCTCCGTATGTAATCCGTATGGCATCCCTACTGCGAGATTTTCGCGCAGGCTTGCAAAACCGACATCTAATGGATTTATGTGCTCAAATGTTCGGGAAAACATATATACAGTATATATATATATATATATATATATATATATATATATATATATGTCATTGAGACACATATATATATATTCTGGATTTATATTTAACTCAGCGCGATATCTGTGAACAGCCGGTAATTCAATTGCCGGCTTCTCATTTCTCCTTCACAAACCCGACAGGATATGAGACATGGTTTACATACAGTAAACCATCTCATATCCCCTTTTTTTTGCATATTCCACACTACTAATGATAGTAGTGTGTATGTGCAAAATTTCAGCGCTGTAGCTGCTGAAATAAAGGGTTAAATGGCGGAAAAAATTGGCGTGGGCTCCCGCGCAATTTTCTCCGCCAGAGTACTAAAGTCAGTGACTGAGGGCAGATATTAATAGCCAGGAGAGGGTCCATGGTTATTGGCCCCCCCGTGGCTAAAAACATCTGCCCCCAGCCACCCCAGAAAAGGCACATCTGGAAGATGCGCCTATTCTGGCACTTGGCCACTCTCTTCCCACTCCCTGTAGCGGTGGGATATGGGGTAATGAAGGGTTAATGCCACCTTGCTATTGGAAGGTGACATTAACCCCTTCCTGACATCTGACGTACTATCCCGTCGAGGTGGGGTGGGCCCGTATGACCGCCGACGGGATAGTACGTCATACGCGATCAGCGGCGCTCACGGGGGGAGCGCCGCCGATCGCGGCCGGGTGTCAGCTGATTATCACAGCTGACATCCGGCACTATGTGCCAGGAGCGGTCACGGACCGCCCCCGGCACATTAACCCCCGGCACACCACGATCAAACATGATCGCGATGTGCCGGCGGTGCAGGGAAGCATCGCGCAGGGAGGGGGCTCCCTGCGGGCTTCCCTGAGCCCCCCGCAGCAACGCGATGTGATCGCGTTGCTGCGAGGGTCTTACCTCCCTCCCTGCAGCTCCCAGACCCGGATCCAAGATGGCCGCGGATCCGGGTCCTGCAGGGAGGGAGGTGGCTTCACAGAAGCCTGCTCAGAGCAGGCACTGTGAAGCAGCCTGCACTTTCCTCAGATCGGTGATCTGTCAGAGTGCTATGCAAACTGGCAGATCACCGATCTGTATTGTCCCCCCCTGGGGCAAAGTAAAAAAGTTAAAAAAAAATTTTTTCCAAATGTGTAAAAAAAAAAAAAAAAAATATTCCAAAATAATGAAAAAAAAAATAAAATATTATTCCCATAAATACATTTCTTTATCTAAATAAAATAAAAAAAACAATAAAAGTACACATATTTAGTATCGCCGCGTCCGTAACGACCCAACCTATAAAACTGCCCCACTAGTTAACCCCTTCAGTAAACACCGTAAGAAAAAAAAAAAAAAAACGAGGCAAAAAACAACGCTTTATTACCATACCGCCGAACAAAAAGTGGAATAACACGCGATCAAAAAGACGGATATAAATAACCATGGTACCGCTGAAAACGTCATCTTGTCCCGCAAAAAACGAGCCGCCATACAGCATCATCAGCAAAAAAATAAAAAAGTTATAGTCCTGAGAATAAAGCGATACCAAAATAATTATTTTTTCTATAAAATAGTTTTTATCGTATAAAAGCGCCAAAACATAAAAAAATTATATAAATGAGATATCGCTGTAATCGTACTGACCCGACGAATAAAACTGCTTTATCAATTTTACCAAACGCGGAACGGTATAAACGCCTCTCCCAAAAGAAATTCATGAATAGCTGGTTTTTGGTCCTTCTGCCTCACAAAAATCGGAATAAAAAGTGATCAAAAATGGTCACGTGTCCGAAAATGTTACCAATAAAAACGTCAACTCGTCCCACAAAAAACAAGACCTCACATGACTCTGTGGACCAAAATGTGGAAAAATTATAGGTCTCAAAATGTGGAGACGCAAAAACTTTTTTGCTATAAAAAGCGTCTTTTAGGCTGGTTTCACACTTGCGTTTTTATCTGCATGCGTTTTTTAAAAAAACGCATGTGTGAAAAAACGCATGTAAACGTGGTAAAACGCATGCGTTTTTAGACGCATGCGTTTTTATAGAAAAACACAAGAAAACAAACAAAAAAAAAAACCCTACCCCTAACCCTACCCCTAACCTGAAATACGTGGCACTAAAATATACGTTTATATACGTATATAAGTGCCACGATATTTCAGTGGCCACGTATATAAGTGCCACGTATATAAGTGCCACGTACTTAAGTGCCACGTACTTAAGTGCCACGTACTTAAGTGCCACGTACTTAAGTGCCACGTACTTAAGTGCCACGTATTTACGTGCCACGTATTTACGTGCCACGTATTTAAGTGCCACGTACTTAAGTGCCACGTACTTAAGTGCCACGTATTTACGTGCCACGATATTTCAGTGCCACGTATAACCACATAGTTATAGTATTTATAGTACGTGGCACTGAAATACGTGGCACTGAAATATCGTGGCACTGAAACACGTGGCACTGAAACACGTGGCACTGAAACACGTGGCACTTAAATATGTGGCACTTAAATATGTGGCACTTAAATACGTGGCACTTAAATACGTGGCACTTATGACTGTCAGAAAATGTTCATTAAACGGTTAGAGGTGAGGTTAGGGGTAGGGTTAGGGTTACCGTTGGGATTAGGGTTAGGGGTGTGTTTGGGTTAGGGTTTCAGGTAGAATTGGGGAGTTTCCACTGTTCAGGCACATCAGGGGCTCTCCAAACGCGACATGGCGTCCGATCTCAATTCCAGCCAATTCTGCGTTGAAAAAGTAAAACAGTGCTCCTTCCCTTCCGAGCTCTCCCGTGCGTCCAAAAAGGGGTTTATCCCAACATATGGGTTATCAGCGTACTCGGGACAAATTGAACAACAACTTCTGGGGTCCAAGTTCTCTTGTTATCCTTGGGAAAATAAAAATTTGGGGGGCTAAAAATCATTTTTGTGGGAATAAAATATGTTTTATTTTCACGGCTCTGCGTTGTAAACTGTAGTGAAACACTTGGGGGTTCAAAGTTCTCACAACACATCTAGATAAGTTCCTTGGGAGGTCTAGTTTCCAATATGGGGTCACTTGTGGGGGGTTTGTACTGTTTGGGTACATCAGGGGCTCTGCAAATGCAACGTGACGCCTGCAGACCAATCCATTTAAGTCTGCATTCCAAATGGCGCTCCTTCCCTTCCGAGCTCTGTCATGTGCCCAAACAGTGGTTACCCCCCACATAGGGGGTATCAGCGTACTCAGGACAAATTGGACAACAACTTGTAGGGTCCAATTTATTCTGTTACCCTTGTAAAAATACAAAGCTGGGGGCTAAAAAATCATTTTTGTGAAAAAAAAAAAGAATTTTTATTTTCACGGCTTTGCGTTACAAACTGTAGTGAAACACTTGGGGGTTCAAAGTTCTCACAACACATCTAGATAAGTTCCTTGGGAGGTCTAGTTTCCAATATGGGGTCACTTGTGGGGGGTTTGTACTGTTTGGGTACATCAGGGGCTCTGCAAATGCAACGTGACGCCTGCAGACCAATCCATTTAAGTCTGCATTCCAAATGGCGCTCCTTCCCTTCCGAGCTCTGTCATGTGCCCAAACAGTGGTTACCCCCCACATAGGGGGTATCAGCGTACTCAGGACAAATTGGAAAACAACTTTTAGGGTCCAATTTATTCTGTTACCCTTGTAAAAATACAAAGCTGGGGGCTAAAAAATCATTTTTGTGAAAAAAAAAAGAATTTTTATTTTCACGGCTTTGCGTTACAAACTGTAGTGAAACACTTGGGGGTTCAAAGTTCTCACAACACATCTAGATAAGTTCCTTGGGAGGTCTAGTTTCCAATATGGGGTCACTTGTGGGGGGTTTGTACTGTTTGGGTACATCAGGGGCTCTGCAAATGCAACGTGACGCCTGCAGACCAATCCATTTAAGTCTGCATTCCAAATGGCGCTCCTTCCCTTCCGAGCTCTGTCATGTGCCCAAACAGTGGTTACCCCCCACATAGGGGGTATCAGCGTACTCAGGACAAATTGGAAAACAACTTTTAGGGTCCAATTTATTCTGTTACCCTTGTAAAAATACAAAGCTGGGGGCTAAAAAATCATTTTTGTGAAAAAAAAAAGAATTTTTATTTTCACGGCTTTGCGTTACAAACTGTAGTGAAACACTTGGGGGTTCAAAGTTCTCACAACACATCTAGATAAGTTCCTTGGGAGGTCTAGTTTCCAATATGGGGTCACTTGTGGGGGGTTTGTACTGTTTGGGTACATCAGGGGCTCTGCAAATGCAACGTGACGCCTGCAGACCAATCCATTTAAGTCTGCATTCCAAATGGCGCTCCTTCCCTTCCGAGCTCTGTCATGCGCCCAAACAGTGGTTACCCTCCATATATGGGGTATCAGCGTACTCAGGACAAATTGGACAACAACTTTTGGGGTCCAGTTTATTCTGTTACTCTTGTAAAAATACAAAAGCTGGGGGCTAAAAAATCATTTTTGTGAAAAAAAAAAAAGAATTTTTATTTTCACGGCTCTGCGTTATAATCTGTAGTGAAACACTTGGGGGTGCAAAGCTCTCAAAACACATCTAGATAAGTTCCTTAGGGGGTCTAATTTCCAAAATGGTGTCATTTGTGGGGGGTTTCAATGTTTAGGCACATCAGGGGCTCTCCAAACGCAACATGGCGTCCCATCTCAATTCCAGTCAATTTTGCATTGAAAAGTCAAATGGCGCTCCTTCCCTTCCAAGCTCTGCCATGCGCCCAAACAGTGGTTTACCCCAACATATGGGGTATCTGCGTACTCAGGACAAATTGCACAACGTTTTTTGGGGACCAATTTCTTCTCTTACCCTTGGGAAAATAAAAAATTGGGGGCGAAAAGATCATTTTTGTGAAAAAATATGATTTTTTATTTTTACGGCTCTGCATTATAAACTTCTGTGAAGCACTTGGTGGGTCAAAGTGCTCACCACACATCTAGATAAGTTCCTTAGGGGGTCTACTTTCCAAAATGGTGTCACTTGTAGGAGGTTTCAATGTTTAGGCACATCAGGGGCTCTCCAAACGCAACATGGCGTCCCATCTCAATTCCAGTCAATTTTGCATTGAAAAGTCAAATGGCGCTCCTTCACTTCCGAGCTCTGCCATGCGCCCAAACAGTGGTTTACCCCAACATATGGGGTATCTGCGTACTCAGGACAAATTGCACAACATTTTTTGGGGACCAATTTCTTCTCTTACCCTTGGGAAAATAAAAAATTGGGGGCGAAAAGATCATTTTTGTGAAAAAATATGATTTTTTATTTTTACGGCTCTGCATTATAAACTTCTGTGAAGCACTTGGTGGGTCAAAGTGCTCACCACACATCTAGATAAGTTCCTTAGGGGGTCTACTTTCCAAAATGGTGTCACTTGTAGGGGGTTTCAATGTTTAGGCACATCAGGGGCTCTCCAAACGCAACATGGCGTCCCATCTCAATTCCAGTCAATTTTGCATTGAAAAGTCAAATGGCGCTCCTTCCCTTCCAAGCTCTGCCATGCGCCCAAACAGTGGTTTACCCCAACATATGGGGTATCTGCGTACTCAGGACAAATTGCGCAACATTTTTTGGGGACCAATTTCTTCTCTTACCATTGGGAAAATAAAAAATTGGGGGCGAAAAGATCATTTTTGTGAAAAAATATGATTTTTTATTTTTACGGCTCTGCATTATAAACTTCTGTGAAGCACTTGGTGGGTCAAAGTGCTCACCACACATCTAGATAAGTTCCTTAGGGGGTCTACTTTCCAAAATGGTGTCACTTGTAGGGGGTTTCAATGTTTAGGCACATCAGGGGCTCTCCAAACGCAACATGGCGTCCCATCTCAATTCCAGTCAATTTTGCATTGAAAAGTCAAATGGCGCTCCTTCCCTTCCAAGCTCTGCCATGCGCCCAAACAATGGTTTACACCCACATATGGGGTATCAGCGTACTCAGGACAAATTGTACAACAACTTTTGCAGTCTATTTTCTCCTGTTACCCTTGGTAAAATAAAACAAATTGGAGCTGAAATAAATTTTGTGTGAAAAAAAATTAAATGTTCATTTTTATTTAAACATTCCAAAAATTCCTGTGAAACACCTGAAGGGTTAATAAACTTCTTGAGTGTGGTTTTGAGCACCTTGAGGGGTGCAGTTTTTAGAATGGTGTCACACTTGGGTATTTTCTATCATACAGACCCCTCAAAATGACTTCAAATGAGATGTGGTCCCTAAAAAAAAATGGTGTTGTAAAAATGAGAAATTTCTGGTCAACTTTTAACCCTTATAACTCCCTAACAAAAAAAAATTTTGGTTCCAAAATTGTGCTGATGTAAAGTAGACATGTGGGAAATGTTACTTATTAAGTATTTTGCGTGACATATGTCTGTGATTTAAGGGCATAAAAATTCAAATTTGGAAAATTGCAAAATTTTCAAAATTTTCGCCAAATTTCCGTTTTTTTCACAAATAAACGCAAGTTATATCGAAGAAATTTTACCACTATCATGAAGTACAATATGTCACAAGAAAACAATGTCAGAATCGCCAAGATCCGTTGAAGCATTCCAGAGTTATAACCTCCTAAAGGGACAGTGGTCAGAATTGTAAAAATTGGCCCGGTCATTAACGTGCAAACCACCCTTGGGGGTGAAGGGGTTAAGCCAGATTAATAATGGAGAGGCGTCAATTATGACACCTATCCATTATTAATCCAATTGTTGGAAAGGGTTAAAAACACACACACACACATGATTTAAAAGTATTTTAATGAAATAAACACAGCGGTTGTTGTAATAATTTATTGCTCTCTCATTCCATTTTCAGACCCTCGCTTGGCAAAACAATAAACACACAAGATACATACCCTCTCTGATGAACTGTCACGTCCCACGAAGTAATCCATCTGAAGGGGTTAACTAATATTACAGGCAGAGCTGCGATAAACCACTCGCTCGTGCCTGTAATCCCCGGCGAATGAATGAAATGTAGGTCATTGACCTACATTTCCTTCAGTCGCGGTGATGCGCCCCCTGGTGGATGTCCTCATATGACCTGGAGCGTGGGAAAAAGTTCCCAGGCTGCAGTTCATGAGAACATCCAGCAGGGGCGCATCACCGCAACTGAATGTAAGTATAGATCACTGCTTTCCTTTCAGCACCCGGGGATTACAGGCACGAGCGAGTGGTTTATCGCAGCTCTGCCTGTAATATTAGTTAACCCCTTCAGATGGATTACTTCGTGGGACGTGACAGTTCATCAGAGAGGGTATGTATCTTGTGTGTTTATTGTTTTGCCAAGCGAGGGTCTGAAAATGGAATGAGAGAGCAATAAATTATTACAACAACCGCTGTGTTTATTTCATTAAAATACTTTTAAATCATGTGTGTGTGTGTTTTTTAACCCTTTCCAACAATTGGATTAATAATGGATAGGTGTCATAATTGACGCCTCTCCATTATTAATCTGGCTTAATGTCACCTTCCAATAGCAAGGTGGCATTAACCCTTCATTACCCCATATCCCACCGCTACAGGGAGTGGGAAGAGAGTGGCCAAGTGCCAGAATAGGCGCATCTTCCAGATGTGCCTTTTCTGGGGTGGCTGTGGGCAGATGTTTGTAGCCACGGGGGGGCCAATAACCATGGACCCTCTCCTGGCTATTAATATCTGCCCTCAGTCACTGGCTTTACCACTCTGGCGGGGAAAATTGCGCGGGAGCCCACGCCAATTTTTTCCGCCATTTAACCCTTTATTTCAGCAGCTACAGCGCTGAAATTTTGCACATACACACTACTAACATTAGTAGTGTGGAATATGCAAAAAAAAAGGGGATATGAGATGGTTTACTGTATGTAAACCATGTCTCATATCATGTCGGGTTTGTGCAGGAGAAATGAAAAGCCGGCAATTGAATTACCGACTTTTCACTAACAGCGCTGCGTATTTCTCGCAAGTCACACTGCAGGTCCGTGTGGAATCCGTATTTTTCTCGCCCCCATAGACTTTCATTAGCGATTTTTTTGCGCAATACGGTGACAAACGCAGCATGCTGCGATTTTGTACGGCCGTAGAAAGCCGTATAATACTGAACCGTAATATACGGCTAATAGGAGCAGCCCCATTGAGAATAATTGTGCCGTTTATTTTGCGAGTTTTACGGACGTAATTTCTGCGCTCTTACGTCCGTAAAACTCGCTAGTGTGAGGCCGGCCTCAGACCCTGGGAACCATACAGGATACCTTCCGATACTTGGTGTCCCATTGACTTGTATTGGTATCGGGTATCGGCGATATCCGATACTTTTCGGTTACTTCGATACTATCCGATACCGATACTTTCAAGTATCGGACGGTATCGCTCAACACTAGCCTCCACATTCTCATTGGTAGACAATCATCACCAGTTTCTAAAAGCCTGCAGATTTCTATTATGGAATCGGTGCAGAAACGCAACAGTTCTGCACAAAGAATTGACATGGTCCTTTTTTGAATCTGCTGCGTTTTCTGTGCAGATTTTTCCGCACCATCAGCACAGCATTTTCTTTGCCATTGATTTACATTGTACTGTAGGCTATGTGCACACGTAGGAAGGGTCCTCTGCAGGTTCTCCAGCAGCAGATTTGATAAATCTGCAGGGCAAAACCGCTGCGGTTATCCCTGCAGATTTATCGCGGTTTGTCTTGCGGTTTCCACTGCGGGTTTACTCCTGCACTTGTTTTACTATTGATGCTGCAATATATACTCACCCTCCGACGTCCCGGTCTCCTCGGCGCTGCATACGGCAGTCCGGTTCCAAAGATGCTACGTGAGAAGGACCTTCGTGACGTAACGGTCATGTGACCGCGACGTCATCGCAGGTCCTGCTTGCATAGCAACTCTGCGACCGGACGGCTGCGTGCAGCACTGAGAGGTGAGTATATCATTATTCTTTATTTTAATTCTTTTTTTTACACAAATATGGTTCCCAGGGCCTGGTGGAGAGTCTCCTCTCCTCCACCCCGGGTACCATCCGCACATGATCCGCTTACTTCCCGCATGGTGAGCATAGCCCCATGCGGGAAGTAAGCGGATCAATGCATTCCTATGTGTGCAGAATCGCCGCGATTCCGCACAAAGAAGTGACATGCTGCGGATTGTAAACCGCTGCTTTCCTGCATGTTTTTTTCCGCAGCATGTGCACAGCGTTTTCGGTTTCCCATAGGTTTACATTGAACTGTAAACTCATGGGAAACTGCTGCGGACCCGCAGCTGCAGAAATGCTGCAGATCTGCAGCAAAATCCGCAACGTGTGCACATACCCTAAATCACTTGCAGATCTGCAGAGTTTCTGAGCGGAAAAAAAAGCTGCAGTTCTGCAGGAAATCTGCAACGTGTGGACATACCTTAAGAGCTGTCAAGCTGTTTTACAATTTATGAAATTTATGCTTGAAAAAGATGATATTTAGATATGACTGAATACTTCAATGTTCGGTTCAGCTCATGATCTCCGTTGATTAAATCGCCGAATATAGCCAACATATACAGTACAAAAGCCGGTGTTTCCCATGCTGTGAGACAGCGTGGGAAACACCAGCGTAGCGCTTCTGATCAGCGGTGAAATCATCCCGCCGGTCAGAGAGCCACAGTTCCCACACTGTCAAAAGACAGCGTGATCCCACAGCTGTGATTGGAGGTAAAAAGTTTACATCTGGTCATTGGTGTCAGCTGATGGGGCTACAGCTCCCATCAGTTGACACTTGCTACGCTAATAACAGTGAGAGCAGGAGCAGATGACTGGGGTATTCTTCAGCTGCTGCCTGCGATATAACTAAATAAATGAATGAAAAACCCGGCATGGGTTCCCCTTTATTTTCTTGAACCAACCAGGCAAAACTCACAGCTGGGGGCTGCAACTCTCAGCTGTCAGCTTCAGCAAGGTTGGTTATCAAGAATAGAGGGGTCCCATGCTGTTTTTTTTTAATTGTTTAATAAATAATTTAAAAAAATGGCAAGGGGTCCCACCATTTTTGACAACCAGCCTTGCTAAAGCTCACTGCTGGGGGCTGGTATTCTCAGGTTGGTAAGGGGCAATTGATATACGCCCCCCCAGCCTTAAAACAGCAGCATGCAGCTGCCCAGAAAAGGCGCATCTATTAGATGCGCTAAAGCTGGCGCTTTGCCCGGCTCTTCCCACTTGCCCTATAGTGGTGGCAAGTGGGGTTCATATTTGTGGGGTTGATGTCACCTTTGTATTGTCAGGTGATATCAAGCTCATGGCTTAGTAATGGAGAGGTGACTATAAGACATCTATCCATTAGTAATCCTATAGTTATATGTTAAATAAAGACACAGCCAGAATAAAGTCCTTTAATTGAAAAAAGACACAGACTCTTTTATTATTCTCAATTAAACCATACTTACTGCATCGCTGTGAAGCCCTCGATCTCCTGTAATAAAAATAAAATAAAAAAAGCCTTAATCCATGTCTGGGGGATAATTAGTTTCAACCTGGACAGTGCCACGATGCGACCGTACAGGCTGAAAACCACTGGTGAATGAATAGCTGGTGAGTGCAGCCTCAGAGACTAGCTGTGACATCACTGAGGCTCCTTTCCCAGCCGGACTGAACTGCAGTGACATCGGTGAGATCCCCGCTTGCACTGTCAGCGCAACCTTTTTCTTTATTTGCTATGCGAGTTTTTTGGTATGCACTAGTTCAGACTAGTTCTTTGTTCAGTCAGTTTCTATTACTTAATTATGGACCATTTTTTCTGACTTGGACACCCCGCCCTTCACTATACTGTGATTTTAATTACATCCAATCACACTTTGTTCCGACCTACCTATAAATATAGGCTTTACCAAGACATTAGCCAGATGTAAGTGTTCACACTAGGCAGTTAGGTCAGGGACCCATCCGATCCATGAAATTACCTTGACGCTGGTGGATGGGCTCACAATTTTTGTCCAAATTTTGTGCTAAGCAACTCATGTGTTTTTCATAATTTTCAGAAACCATTATGAAATTCACATTTCATGGATTTTGCATTGACCTTTCTTAGCACAATTTAGTGCAACCTTTTTCTTTATCTGCACCATGAAAAAGTCACAAGGTGCAGAGGCAAGATCACCAGGTGAATCTCACAAGGAGAATTTCACTGAAGTGAACTCGCCTCTGCACCATGTGTTAGGGGTCAAGTTCCCACCTATGCACAGGGGGAATCTCGGGCCATCTCCGCTGCGGTCTCCCATTCTTCTCCTGCCACAGTGGAGCCTGCTCAGCGGAGATGTCGGTCTCAGCGTCTTGCTCAGTCCCACACTGTACAAAGAGTTACTGCTGCTTTTCCTGCTTCTGCCATGGAAGTCAGTGCTGGGCAGCGGCGAGCAGATGCTTCTGGGACTAAGTCCTGCTTTTCTCGTTCTGAGCATGCCCTGAGTAAGATCTCTCAGTGGGGATCGAGGGTCACATGGTCAGATACTGCAGGTAAGTCCATTGGTCCTTTCAGGAAGGTCCTGTAGGTGCTAGGACTAAGTCCTGCTCTGCACACACTGAGCATGCCCAGGGCAAGATCTCTCAGTGGAGATCTAGGGTCACATGCTCAGGTATGGCAGTCTCTCATTGGTCCTTCTAGGAAGGTCTTTTATTTGCTGAAGCTATATAAGGCTCGCATGGCCGCACGGCCATGCGCTAATATCAAATCTGTTATGTGCATGTGCCAGTGTGGTCACATTTATGTGTGTTCAGGGACTCAGCTGAAATAAGCCCCTAGAATGCTGGCACCTTTGGCAAGGAGATTGTGTGCGTGGATTTAGGGCCCCGGCTGAAATAAGCCCCTAGAATACCAGCTCCTCCGGTGAGGAGATTGTATGTTTGCGTGACCACAGACTGCCTTCAGCTCGGCAGTTAGCTGTGAACTCCTGTGGGGTTAACAGGGCACAGCGTCTTGTTTCCGTGCGACTCTGTGAAGTAACAGAGTTCACTTAAACCGCCATATAGTGCCGTCATTTGCTAGCAGCAGGTTCCTCCTGCACAGTGGACCCCGGGCTGCGAACGCACTAATAAAAACATCTATATTTAATCAGTGCGCTCTGCTAGCCCTAACACCATGTGACTTTCACACGGTGCTAGAGGGGATCTCACCAAGGTCACCACAGTTCAGCCCGACTGGGAACAGAGTCTCAGTGACATCACCGCTAATCACTGAGGCTGCACTCACAGCTGTTCACTCACCAATGGGTTTTCAGCCTGGATGGTTGGCTGACAGTGATATCAATTCCCCCAACTATTACCCCACTTGCCACCATTACAGGGCAAGTGGGAAGAGCAACACTAAGTGCCAGAATTGGTGCATCTTAGAGATGCGCCTTTTCTGGGGTGGCTGAGAGCTGATGTTTTTAGCCTGGGGGGCAGTATCCATGGCCCCTTCTTAGGCTATTAATATCAGTCTGCAGCTGTCTATATAGCCTTTGTTGGTTATTAGTTATAGGGGGACCCTACGTCATTTTTTTAGGGTCCCCCATTTTAATAGCCACCAAATACTAAGTATACAGCTGTGAGCTGATATTAATAGCCTGGGAAGCTCCATGGGTATTACCCATTCCCAGGCTATAAACATCGGCCCCCTGCCATGGCTTTCCCTCTGCTAGTTACAAAAATTATGTGGGAGTCCACGCCATTTTTTTCAGAAAAATAATTTTTTATTAATAAATATATATGGTAATTTGCACACACACTGTACTGATTGTATTTGTCACTGACATCTATATATCTACCTATTCTATTTGTATTTACTGTGTGTAATCCATCACTTCTGTCGGCTCCAGGTGTGATTTTACACTACCGCAGCTGCTGAGTTACCGGCTTTTCTTCTGTCTGTGTAATACATATACACTCACTGGCCACTTTATTAGGTACACCTGTCCAACTTCTTGTTAACACTTAATTTCTAATCAGCCAATCACATGGCGGCAACTCAGTGCATTTAGGCATGTAGACATGGTCAAGACAATCTCCTGCAGTTCAAACCGAGCATCAGTATGGGGAAGAAAGGTGATTTGAGTGCCTTTGAACGTGGCATGGTTGTTGGTGCCAGAAGGGCTGGTCTGAGTATTTCAGAAACTGCTGATCTACTGGGATTTTCATGCACAACCATCTCTAGGGTTTACAGAGAATGGCCCGAAAAAGAAAAAAAATCCAGTGAGCGGCAGTTCTGTGGGCGGAAATGCCTTGTTGATGCCAGAGGTCAGACTGGTTCGAGCTGATAGAAAGGCAACAGTGACTCAAATCGCCACCCGTTACAACCAAGGTAGGCCTAAGAGCATCTCTGAACGCACAGTGCGTCGAACTTTGAGGCAGATGGGCTACAGCAGCAGAAGACCACACCGGGTACCACTCCTTTCAGCTAAGAACAAGAAACTGAGGCTACAATTTGCACAAGCTCATCGAAATTGGACAGTAGAAGATTGGAAAAACGTTGCTTGGTCTGATGAGTCTCGATTTCTGCTGCGACATTCGGATGGTAGGGTCAGAATTTGGCGTAAACAACATGAAAGCATGGATCCATCCTGCCTTGTATGGAGCATCTTTGGGATGTGCAGCCGACAAATCTGCGGCAACTGTGTGATGCCATCATGTCAATATGGACCAAAATCTCTGAGGAATGCTTCCAGCACCTTGTTGAATCTATGCCATGAAGAATTGAGGCAGTTCTGAAGGCAAAAGGGGTCCAACCCGTTACTAGCATGGTGTACCTAATAAAGTGGCCGGTGAGTGTATATGTATGTGTCACTGACATAATGAGGTGGTGCAGGTCCAAGCATTCCTACATGAACAGTTTCCTGAGAAGTGTATTGGTCATCATGGGCCAGTTGAATGGCCACCAAGGTCTCCTTATCTGACACCCTTAAACTTTTATCTTTGGAGTCATCTGAAGGTAATTATCTATGCTGTGAAAATACGAGATGTGCAACATCAGAAACAACGGATACTGGAAACCTGTGCTAGCATTTCTTCTGCAGTGTTGCTATTAGTGTGTCAAGAGTGGGAGAAGAGGGTTGCATTGACAATCCAACACAATGGGCAGAACTTTGAACACAATTTATAAGTTGTCATAAACTTGTAAATAACTCATGAAAGAATAAAGTTACATTAAAACCAAGCACACCGTAAAATTCTCAATAAGTTTGATGTGTCACATGACTCTCTCCCCATTGAAAAAAATAAAGTTGGATCCAAAATGGACAACTTCAAAATGTCCGCCATGGTACCACACCACCCATCTTGAAAAGTTTCCCCCTCCCATATACTAATGTGCCACAAACAGAAAAATGATATCACCAACCATTCCCATTTTATTTAGGTGTATCCATATAAATGGCCCACCCTGTATATACACTGCTCAACAAAATAAAGGGAACACTAAAATCCCACATCCTAGATATCACTGAATGAAATATTCCAGTTGTAAATCTTTATTCATTACATAGTGGAATGTGTTGAGAACAATAAAGCCTAAACATGATCAACGTAAATCGCAACTAATCTCAAACAGAGGTCTAGAGTTGGAATGATGCTCAAAATCAAAGTGGAAAATGAAGTTTCAGGCTGTAGTTTCCAACTACAGTGGAAAAGCCTCAAGACAAGGAAATTATGCTCAGTGGTGTGTGTGGCCTCCACGTGCCTGTATGATCTCCCTACAATGCCTGGGCATGCTCCTGATGGAGCGGCGGATGGTTTTCTGAGGGACCTACTCCCAGACCTGGACTAAAGCATCCGCCAAATCCTGGGCAGTCTATGGTGCAGCGTGACATTTGTGGATGGTGCGAGACATGATGTCCCAGATGTGTTCAATCGGATTCAGGTCTGGGGAACGGGTGGGCCAGTCCATAGCTTCAATGCCTTCATCTTGCAGGAACTGTTGACACACTCCAGCCACATGAGGTCTGGCATTGTCCTGCATTAGAAGGAACCAAGGGCCAACTGCACAAGCATATGGTCTCACAAGGGGTCTGAGCATCTTATCTCGGTACCCAATGGCAGTCAGGCTATCTCTGGTGAGCACATGGAGTGCTGTGTGGCCCTCCAAAAAAATGCCACCCCACACTATTACTGACCCGCTGCCAAACCAGTCATGCTGAAGGATGTCGCAGGCAGCAGATCACTCTCCATGGCATCTCCAGACTCTGTCACATCTGTCACATGTGCTCAGTGTGAACCTGCTTTCATCTGTGAAGAGCACAGGGAGCCAGTGGCAAATTTGCCAATCCTGGTGTACTGTGGCAAATGCCAAGCATCCTGCACAGTGTTGGGCTGTGAGCACAAACCCCATCTGTGGATGTCAGACACTCAGACCATCCTCATGGAGTCTGTTTCTAACCATTTGTGCAGACACATGCACATTTGTGGCCTGCTGCAGGTCATTTTGCAGGGCTCTGGCAGTGCTCCTCCTTTTCCTCATTGCACAAAGGCTGAGGTAGTGATCCTGCTACTGAGATGTTGCCCTCCTACTGCCCCCTTTACATCTCCTTGTGTACTGGCCTGTCTCCTGGTAGCACCTCCAGCCTCTGGACACTAAGCTGACAGATGCAGCAAATCTTCTTGCCACAGCTCGCATTGATGTGCCATCTTGGATGAGCTGCACTACCTGAGACACTTGTGTGGGTTGTAGAGTCCGTCTCATGCTACCACGAGTGTGAAAGCACAACCAACATTCAAAAGTGACCAAAACATCAGTGAGAAAGCATTGGTACTGAGATGTGGTCTGTGGTTCCCACCTGCAGAACCTCTCTTTTTCTGAATGTGTCTTGATAATTGCCAATAACTTCCATCTGTTGTCTATTCCATTTGCACAACAGCATGTGAAATTGATTGCCAAACAGTGTTGCTTCCTAAGTGGACAGTTTGATTTCACAGAAGTTTGATTTACTCTGGCTTATATTCTGTTGTTTAAGTATTCCCTTTATTTTTTTGAGCAGTGTATTATAGAAAGCACCTAGTACTGTATATGTAACTAATTGAATCCAGACAAATTTGAAACAATTCTTTGAAGTCTTTTATACCACCGAAATGTCACAGAATGCACCAGATTCTTTATGGATTACTAATTAAATCCAGGCAAGTTTTTAAATGCTTTTTTTGAGTCTTATTTACCACCAAAATGTAACCGAAAGCAACTAATAATCTATGTCCTACCAATTACTGACTTACATTAACTTGGACGCATGAAGAGACCCATATAAGTATATTAAAAATTAATTCTTTATTTAACATCAAAATAAAAAAATCTAACAAGACCAAACATAAACAAACAAACAAAGTGTCCATGGAATGGATACAGCAGGCTCAAACCTATGTATATTGTTGCTATATAGTCCAAATTGGATCAATGCCAATAACGCTGCCCTGATATGGTATAATTAATAATGTCCACTAGGAATCTCAAAATTTACAGGTTGTGATAAATTACATATACAAAAGAGGACAATATATATTATATATTCTATAACTATGCAGCACATACAACCGCTAAATACCCCTGATATTACATCAATGAATACTGTCTGAAAACATATATTTAGGATGACAAACCTAGTGAGGCATATGCGGCCATAACAATGCAAAATCCATAGATTACTTACAAGATAAAAGCACCCAAAACAGGCAGCGGTATGAGGTGAGAGCCCACCGATCCTTCCATGTGCGCCCCGATGCGCATTTCGCCCGTAAGCTTCTTCCAGGGCCGTAACCCAGTGAGAAAAGGGATGGCTATTTATGTGACGTCCAACCAACCAAATAGCGGTGCATCATAAGGGGAGGTACTAGAACGGATGTCAATCCAGCTCCATGGCACATAGCGCTTCCATCTCATTCCTAGATGAACTGGTGCTTCTGAGTCTGCGCTCACTGGAATGCTGCGTGACACGCAAGCATAACCAGTAATGAGCGTATCTAGAAGCGCCGGGACCTGAGATGTACTGCGCATGCGCTCCGCAAGATAGGCATATAAGGAAAAAACTTTGTATACAGGAATATTCGATGCTGCCAACAAGTGTCAAAGTGCAACCTTGACATAAATAGATAAATAAATTAAAAACATACGTGACTATATATAAAATCGGTGTCTTTATTTGATAATAATTTGTGAACCATATAAGATATTTTAAAATACTGAAAGGTTCAATAGAACTCTATAAGGTGCTAAAATGCCGATATAAGGTACTATGCAATATATTCTACTGTAAAGTGCCCAGTGCTCTATATTAAAAGATGATAAATTACATATATTAGTGCAAAAGTGTATATAGACATTAACCGAAAAAATTATTATATATATATGCCAATATACCCACTGATTATATAAAGTCCCAAAATATACATCATATCCCGCAGTGCAATTTGTCGTATAACAAACAAAATAGGAAAAGAAAAGTAAAAGAATAATATTTCTAAGACTTAAAAAAGAGGAAAACCTTACTAGATCATATAAGTACATATTATTATTATTAAGTATAACTCATAGGCCAATACCAACATAATGTTTACCAAAAGCCAAAAATTAAGCAGCCCTATTTAATTACAGTCCATAAAGTATAATATAATAATTTCTTCCTTTTCTTCATTCTTTTTTGGTTATTGTTCTGCCATTATTCTTTATATCACCTTCTTCTGCAGTGAGACAGCTTATAAAAAACCGAAATCCTTTAATAACATGTCAAAAAGCCCGGTTCTGTTCCTAAGACTTGATGCATGCGGAGGGTGGAAGCAAATCATCACAGTTGACCCCAGTACAATAACCCATAAGAAACCATCTAATAAAAAGAATAAAACCAATTAGAAAACATATAATTGTGCAAATTAAAAACAATTAAAATAAGATGAAATTAATCTTCTCACTTTAAAAAAAATTGTTTCCCACATATGATCTTGGTGAACCTGAACTAGTTAAAAGATGGATGTCAGCTGCTTCAACCTGCTCTTTGGAGTTTATCCAAATATTAATAGATAACAACACAGTTTCCTTAGAGGAGGTTGATAAACAATTGGATGATTTACAAAAGTCCCTTCAGAAAGCGATGCAGAAAGAACAGTTTGAAAAATGGTTAAAAGAGATGGATACTGATATCACAAAATGGGAAGACAATGTGAGCAAGGAGAAACTGAAGAAGTTTCAACGGGACGTTGCTGATTATGATTCGAATAAAGTCTTTAGATGGCAAAATCCTAAGAGAAAATTGCAGCCGATGATAAGGAAACGAGATGAATCCATGACTTCTAGTATGTCAGATATTGACAGTAATGCATCTACAAGCGAAAATGAACCCATATGTGATTTCCATCTACGCAGTGGTAGCCAAAAAAGGAGACTTCCAGATATGTTTAATAAAACCCAAAAAGGCAAGAGGATTAAAGATCGCTACCAGGTAGTGAATTTGTCACAACATGAATTGTCTGTAACACAATTAAATGTCTTGGAAAGGGGTTTGACGTTTTCTCCATCTCGTTATCTAGACGCATTCACGTGTATAAAAGACACTCATCTTTTTGCCAGAAATTTAATCTTCAAAAAATTGTATACCAAGGATATGATGTCTGATCAACAAACTACAAATGATCAACAGGAAGCTTTGGAAGCATTAATATCATTGGAAGAAGAGAATACAGCATATGAGGTTAGTGCTATACCATCGCATCTGTGTTCTAAGTCTACGAAATTTCCTGCATTAGGACTATGTCAAGCCATTGACATTTTTACTAAACTTGTCACTAATGACATAGAGTCCCTAGCTAATTCTTAGAGGGGAGGTTCTAATCTAACTAGATTAGGAAGAACAGCCATTGAGGAGTTGAAATCATGGGATGACTGTTGTGAACTCTGTTCTCGAGCTCCCTCCTGTGGTCAGGAATGGTATTTCTGTGAGTTCTGTCCGTGGGTTCCCTCTGGTGGCTGAAAGTGGAGCTGCTGGTCTGGAGGTGGCTTCCTCAGCTGCATCGTTTAAGACTGGGCTGGTTCCTCTATTTAACTCTGCTCAGATCGTTACCTGATGCCAGTTGTCAATGTATCTGTACTGGTTCAGATCTCACTTGGATCTCCTGATGACCTGTCTACTTCAGCAGAAGCTAAGTCCCTGTTAAGCTCATTTGTTGTTCATTTGTGTGCTGAATATATTTCTGAATACCTGCTAAGTTTTGTCCAGCTGGCTATCATGATATTGTCTCGCTAGCTGGAAGCTCTGGGTTGCAGAGTGGCACCTACCGCCCCGTGAGTCGGCGCGGGGGGTTTCTTGCTCACTCTGCGTGGCTTTTTGTAGTTTTTTGTGCTGACCGCAAAGATCCCTTTATCTATCTTCTGTCTATTTAGTAAGTCGGGCCTCCTTTGCTGAAACCTGTCTCATTCCTGTGTTTGTGCCTTCCTCTTAACTCACAGTCAATATATGTGGGGGGCTGCTCTTTTCCTTTGGGGAATTTCTCTGAGGCAAGGTGAGGCTATATTTCTCTTTAGGGGTAGTTACCTCTCAGGCTGTGAAGAGTCGTCTAGTCAGGTACGATCCACGGCTAATTCTAGTGTGTGTGATAATAGATTAGGGCTGCGGTCAGCAGAGCTCCCACTTCCCAGAGCTCGCTCTATTTTGCAGTTTTGACTATTAGGTCATTCCCGGTGCTCCTAACCACCAGGTCCAGCCATAACAGTACAACTGGCCCAAAAGTGTTAATGCATCTCAATAGAGGGATAAGAGAAGTTCTGAGACCATTTTTTTCCTCTGCAGTGTGTTTAGTCTTTTTTTCCCCTAAAACTCTGGGTGGTTCAGGACTCAGGTGTAGATATGGACATTCAAGGTCTGTCCTCTTGTGTGGATAATCTCACTGCAAGGGTACAAGGCATTCAGGATTATATAGTTCAGAATCCTATGTTAGAGCCTAGAATCCCAATTCCTGATTTGTTTTCTGGGGATAGATCAAAGTTTCTGAATTTCAAGAATAATTGTAAACTGTTTCTTGCCCTGAAACCTCGCTCCTCTGGTGACCCTAGTCAGCAAGTAAAAATCATTATTTCCTTGTTGCATGGTGACCCTCAAGACTGGTCATTCTCCCTTGCGCCAGGAGATCCTGCATTGCTTAACGTAGATGCGTTTTTTCTGGCGCTTGGATTGTTCTATGACGAACCAAATTCTGTGGATCAGGCAGAGAAAATCTTGCTGGCTCTATGTCAGGGTCAGGATGATGCTGAAATGTATTGTCAGAAGTTTTGAAAGTGGTCTGTGCTTACTCAATGGAATGAGTGTGCTCTGGCAGCGATTTTCAGAAAGGGTCTTTCTGAGGGCCTTAAGGATGTTATGGTGGGGTTCCCCACGCCTGCTGGTCTGAATGAATCAATGTCCTTGGCTATTCAGATCGATCGGCGTTTGCGCGAGCGGAAAGTTGTGCACCATATGGCGGTGTCCTCTGAGCAGAGGCCTGAGCCTATGCAATGTGATAGGACTTTGACCAGAACTGAACGGCAAGAGCACAGACGTCAGAATGGGCTGTGTTTTTACTGTGGTGACTCCACTCATGCTATCTCTGATTGTCCTAAGCGCACTAAGCGGTCCGCTAGGTCTGTCACCATTGGTACTATACAGCCTAAATTTCTTTTGTCCGTTACTTTGATTTGCTCTTTGTCATCCTACTCTGTTATGGCGTTTGTGGATTCAGGCGCAGCCCTGAATTTGATGGACTTAGAGTATGCCAGGCGCTGTGGTTTTTTCTTGGAGCCCTTGCAGCATCCTATTCCATTAAGGGGAATTGATGCTACGCCTTTGGCCAAGAATAAGCCTCAGTACTGGACCCAGTTGACCATGTGCATGGCTCCTGCACATCGGGAAGATATTCGCTTTTTGGTGTTGCATAATTTGCATGATGTGGTCGTGTTGGGTTTGCCATGGCTACAGGTCCATAATCCAGTATTGGACTGGAAATCTATGTCTGTGTCCAGTTGGGGTTGTCAAGGGGCCCATGATGATGTTCCAGCATTGTCAATTTCTTCTTCCACTCCTTCTGAAGTACCTGAGTTTTTGTCGGATTACCAGGATGTATTTGATGAGCCCAAGCCCAGTGCCCTGCCTCCTCATAGGGATTGTGATTGTGCTATTAATTTGATTCCTGGTAGTAAGTTTCCTAAAGGCCGACTTTTCAATTTATCTGTGCCAGAACACGCAGCTATGCGGAGCTATATAAAGGAGTCCTTGGAGAAAGGGCATATTCGCCCGTCGTCGTCACCGTTGGGAGCAGGGTTCTTTTTTGTAGCCAAGAAGGTTGGTTCTCTGAGACCTTGTATAGATTACCGCCTTCTTAATAAAATCACGGTCAAATTTCAGTACCCTTTGCCTCTATTGTCTGATTTGTTTGCTCGGATTAAGGGGGCTAGTTGGTTTACCAAGATAGATCTTCGAGGAGCGTATAATCTTGTGCGTATTAAGCGGGGCGATGAATGGAAAACCGCATTTAATACGCCCGAGGGCCATTTTGAGTATCTGGTGATGCCATTCGGGCTTTCTAATGCGCCATCTGTATTCCAGTCCTTTATGCATGACATCTTCCAAAAGTATCTGGATAGATTCATGATAGTATATTTGGATGATATTTTGGTCTTTTCGGATGATTGGGAGTCTCATGTGAAGCAGGTCAGAATGGTGTTCCAAGTCCTTCATACTAATTCCTTGTTTGTGAAGGGGTCTAAGTGTCTCTTCGGAGTTCAGAAGGTTTCCTTTTTGGGCTTCATTTTTTCCCCTTCTACTATCGAGATGGATCCAGTTAAAGTCCAGGCCATTTATGATTGGACTCAGCCTACATCTGTAAAGAGCCTTCAGAAATTCCTGGGCTTTGCGAATTTTTACCGTCGCTTTATCGCTAATTTTTCTAGTGTTGTCAAACCACTGACTGATTTGACCAAGAAAGGTGCGGATGTGGTGAATTGGTCCTCTGCGGCCGTTGAGGCGTTTCAGGAGCTGAAATGTCATTTTTCTTCGGCTCCTGTGTTGTGTTAGCCAGATGTTTCGCTCCCTTTTCAGGTCGAGGTTGATGCTTCTGAGATTGGAGCAGGGGCTGTTTTGTCTCAGAGAAGTTCTGATGGCTCTGTGATGAAGCCATGTGCTTTCTTTTCTAGAAAGTTTTCGCCTGCTGAGCATAATTATGATGTTGGCAATTGGGAGTTGTTGGCCATGAAGTGGGCATTCGTGGAGTGGCGACATTGGCTTGAGGGCGCCAAGAATCGCGTGGTGGTCCTGACGGATCACAAGAATTTGACTTATCTCAAGTCTGCCCAGCGGTTGAACCCTAGACAGGCTCGATGGTCACTGTTTTTCTCCCATTTCGATTTCGTGGTTTCATACCTTCCGGGTTCTAAGAATGTGAAGGCTGATGCCCTTTCAAGGAGTTTTGTGCCTTATTCTCCGGGAGTTTCTGAGCCGGCTGGTATTCTCAAAGAGGGGGTGATTTTGTCTGCCATCTCCCCTGATTTGCGGCGGGTTCTGCAGGAGTTTCAGGCGGATAGACCTGACCGCTGTCCTGCAGAGAGACTGTTTGTCCCTGATAGATGGACTAGTAGGGTTATCTCGGAGGTTCATTGTTCGGTGTTGGCTGGTCATCCTGGAATTTTTGGTACCAGAGATTTGGTGGCTAGTTCCTTTTGGTGGCCTTCCTTGTCCCGGGATGTGCGTGCTTTTGTGCAGTCCTGTGGGACTTGTGCTCGGGCGAAGCCCTGCTGTTCTCGTGCCAGTGGGTTACTTTTGCCCTTGCCGGTCCCGAAGAGGCCCTGGATGCATGTTTCCATGGATTTTATTTCAGATCTCCCTGTCTCTCAAAGGATGTCGGTCATCTGGGTGGTTTGTGATCGCTTCTCTAAGATGGTCCATTTGGTACCCTTGCCTAAGTTGCCTTCATCCTCTGATTTGGTTCCGTTGTTTTTCCAGCATGTGGTTCGTTTGCATGGCATTCCGGAGAACATTGTGTCGGACAGGGGTTCCCAGTTTGTTTCGAAGTTTTGGCGGTCCTTTTGTGCTAAGATGGGCATTGATTTGTCTTTTTCTTCTGCTTTCCATCCTCAGACAAATGGCCAAACTGAGCGAACCAATCAGACTTTGGAGACCTATCTGAGATGCTTTGTTTCTGCTGATCAGGATGATTGGGTGACCTTCTTGCCATTGGCTGAGTTCGCCCTTAATAATCGGGCCAGTTCGGCTACTTTGGTTTCACCTTTTTATTGTAATTCTGGTTTCCATCCTCGTTTCTCTTCAGGGCAGGTTGAGCCTTCGGACTGTCCTGGTGTGGATTCTGTGGTGGACAGGTTGCAGCAAATTTGGACTCATGTAGTGGACAATTTGACATTGTCACAGGAGAAGGCTCAACGTTTCGCTAACCACCGTCGCCGTGTTGGTCCTCGACTTCGTGTTGGGGATCTGGTTTGGCTGTCATCTCGTTATGTTCCTATGAAGGTTTCTTCTCCTAAGTTTAAGCCTCTTTTTATTGGGCCTTATAAGATTTCTGAAATCCTCAATCCTGTGTCATTTCATTTGGACCTTCCAGCTTCTTTTGCCATCCATAATGTGTCCCATAGGTCGTTGTTGCAGAGATATGTGGCGCCTATGGTTCCTTCCGTTGACCCTCCTGCTCCGGTGTTGGTCGAGGGAGAATTGGAGTATGTGGTGGAGAAGATTTTAGATTCTCGTATCTCGAGACGGAAACTTCAGTATCTGGTCAAATGGAAGGGCTATGGTCAGGAAGATAATTCCTGGGTTCTTGCCTCCGATGTCCATGCTGCCGATTTGATTCGTGCCTTTCATTTGGCTCGTCCTAATTGGCCGGGGGGTTCTGGTGAGGGTTCGGTGACCCCTCCTCAAGGGGGGGGGGTACTGTTGTGAACTCTGTTCTCGAGCTCCCTCCTGTGGTCAGGAATGGTATTTCTGTGAGTTCTGTCCGTGGGTTCCCTCTGGTGGCTGAAAGTGGAGCTGCTGGTCTGGAGGTGGCTTCCTCAGCTGCATCGTTTAAGACTGGGCTGGTTCCTCTATTTAACTCTGCTCAGATCGTTACCTGATGCCAGTTGTCAATGTATCTGTACTGGTTCAGATCTCACTTGGATCTCCTGATGACCTGTCTACTTCAGCAGAAGCTAAGTCCCTGTTAAGCTCATTTGTTGTTCATTTGTGTGCTGAATATATTTCTGAGTACCTGCTAAGTTTTGTCCAGCTGGCTATCATGATATTGTCTCGCTAGCTGGAAGCTCTGGGTTGCAGAGTGGCACCTACCGCGTCGTGAGTCGGCGCAGGGGGTTTCTTGCTCACTCTGCGTGGCTTTTTGTAGTTTTTTGTGCTGACCGCAAAGATCCCTTTATCTATCTTCTGTCTATTTAGTAAGTCGGGCCTCCTTTGCTGAAACCTGTCTCATTCCTGTGTTTGTGCCTTCCTCTTAACTCACAGTCAATATATGTGGGGGGCTGCTCTTTTCCTTTGGGGAATTTCTCTGAGGCAAGGTGAGGCTATATTTCTCTTTAGGGGTAGTTACCTCTCAGGCTGTGAAGAGTCGTCTAGTCAGGTACGATCCACGGCTAATTCTAGTGTGTGTGATAATAGATTAGGGCTGCGGTCAGCAGAGCTCCCACTTCCCAGAGCTCGCTCTATTTTGCAGTTTTGACTATCAGGTCATTCCCGGTGCTCCTAACCACCAGGTCCAGCCATAACAGATGACGTAATTTACAAGCCAGCTGACAAAGGTGGCAACCTTGTCATATGGCCTAGAGAATTATTTGAAAATCAAGCTAATAAACTGCTGGATGACAACAATTGTTATCGCAAATTATACTACAACCCAATATCTTCGTTTCAGGCTGAGTTAATCGACCTCATGGAAAATGCATTTGATCAGAACATTATATCGAAAGCCTTTCTGGACAAAATCAAGAAATTCAAACCGAAACTTCCCATTTTTTGATTTGATACCAAAACTTCATAAGAATCCAGCGGATCCACCCGGACGCCCGATTGTTGCAGGTAATGGTGGGTTATATGAACTCATCTCGGATGTCATTGATTATTTTTTGAGGCCCTTAGTAGTCTCTCTCCCTTCTTACATTAGGGACACCAAGTCGGCCTTACAACGACTGGACCAGTTATCTTTGGATGATAATATGGTTATAGTCACGGCCGACGTGGAGTCCCTATATACATCTATCAGACATCAGGACGGTTTGGAAAAGGTCAAATTATTTCTCCTTTCCAGCTATTTGGATGGTCCCCTTTCCAATTTCATCCTTACCCTGTTAGAATTTTTGTTACACCACAATGTGTTTGTTTTCAATTCACAGATTTTTCTGCAGTGACAGGGTACGGCAATGGGGGCCTCCTGTGCCCCTGCTTATGCTAATCTTTTTTTAGGGGCATGGGAAAGGGGGATTTTTCATGATGGCCTCATCCAGGAAATGAACTTTGTTCATAACTGGATGAGGTATATAGATGATATTTTGTTCTTTTGGGAGGGAGACAGGGAGGGTCTGCATAGTCTGATGTCTAAATTAAATAACAATAACCAAAATATCAAATTTACCTTTGTCTTTGGTAGGCAGATTGATTTTTTGGACATTAAGATTCAAACGGACAATGAGGGCAGAATTCAAACAGATATATACAGAAAGCCAACAGCTACTAATTCCCTACTCATGGCAGACTCTTCACATCCAAGATCAACTATACGCGGGATCCCGATTGGACAATTTCTAAAAGCAAAAAGAATTTGCTCCAACGAACAGAGCTTTGAAAAACAATCGGTGGATTTGGCAACAAGGTTCACCCAAAGAGGTTATAGTAAGAGACTGATAAAAAGAGAATACCTGAGAGCCAAAAAGACTCCACGGGACCAGCTATTGTATGGGTTCCCAAACCGCATGGATCACAAAGAAAATATAGATCAGGTACATTTTATATCTACTTATAACAACAAGTGGCAAGATCTTACTCATATCATCCTTAACCCCTTTCTGACATCAGACGTACTATCCCGTCGAGGTGGGGTGGGCCCGTATGACCACCGACGGGATAGTACGTCCAGCGCGATCGGCGGCGCTCACGGGGGGAGCGCGGCCGATCGCGGCCGGGTGTCAGCTGCCTATCACAGCTGACATCCGGCACTATGTGCCAGGAGCGGTCACGGACCACTCCCGGCACATTAACCCCCGGCACACCGTGATCAAACATGATCGCGATGTGCCGGCGGTGCAGGGAAGCATCGCGCAGGGAGGGGGCTCCCTGCGGGCTTCCCTGAGCCCCCCGCAGCAACGCGATGTGATCGCGTTGCTGCGAGGGTCTTACCTCCCTCCCTGCCTGCTCCAGACCCGGATCCAAGATGGCCGCGGATCCGGGTCCTGCAGGGAGGGAGGTGGCTTCACAGAAGCCTGCTCAGAGCAGGCACTGTGAAGCAGCCTGCACTTCTCTCAGATCGGTGATCTGTCAGAGTGCTATGCAAACTGGCAGATCACCGATCTGTATTGTCCCCCCCTGGGGCAAAATAAAAAATAAAAAAAATTTTTTCCAAATGTGTAAAAAAAAAAAATAATAATATTCCAAAATAATGAAAAAAAAAAAAATATTATTCCCATAAATACATTTCTTTATCTAAATAATAAAAAAAAACAATAAAAGTACACATATTTAGTATCGCCGCGTCCGTAATGACCCGACCTATAAAACTGGCCCACTAGTTAACCCCTTCAGTAAACACCGTAAGAAAAAAAAAAAAAAACGAGGCAAAAAACAACGCTTTATTATCATACCGCCGAACAAAAAGTGGAATAACACGTGATCAAAAAGACAGATATAAATAACCATGGTACCTCTGAAAGCGTCATCTTGTCCCGCAAATAACGAGCCACCATACAGCATGATCAGCAAAAAAATAAAGTTATAGTCCTGAGAATAAAGCGATGCAAAAATAATTATTTTTTCCATAAAATAGTTTTTATCGTATAAAAGCGCCAAAACATAAAAAAATAATATAAATGAGGTATCGCTGTAATCGTACTGACCCGAAGAATAAAACTGCTTTATCAATTTTACCAAACGCGGAACAGTATAAACGCCTCTCCCAAAAGAAATTCATGAATAGCTGGTTTTTGGTCATTCTGCCTCACAAAAATCGGAATAAAAAGCGATCAAAAAATGTGACGTGCCCAAAAAGTTACCAATAAAAACGTCAACTCGTCCCGCAAAAAACAAGACCTCACATGACTCTGTGGACCAAAATATGGAAAATTTATAGCTCTCAAAATGTGGTAACGCAAAAAATATTTTTTGCAATAAAAAGCGTCTTTCAGTGTGTGACGGCTGCCAATCATAAAAATCCGCTAAAAAACTTGCTATAAAAGTAAATCAAACCCCCCTTCATCACCCCCTTAGTTAGGGAAAAATAAAAAAAATGTATTTATTTCCATTTTCCCATTAGGGTTAGGGTTAGGGCTAGGGTTGGGGCTAGGGTTAAGGCTACAGTTAGGGTTGGGGCTAAAGTTAGGGTTAGGGTTGGGGCTAAAGTTACGGTTAGGGTTTAGATTACATTTACGGTTGGGAATAGGGTTGGGATTAGGGTTAGGGGTGTGTCAGGGTTAGAGGTGTGGTTAGGGTTACTGTTGGGATTAGGGTTAGGGGTGTGTTTGGATTAGGGTTTCAGTTATAATTGGGGGGTTTCCACTGTTTCGGCACATCAGGGGCTCTCCAAACGCGACATGGCGTCCGATCTCAATTCCAGCCAATTCTGCGTTGAAAAAGTAAAACAGTGCTCCTTCCCTTCCGAGCTCTCCCGTGTGCCCAAACAGGGGTTTACCCCAACATATGGGGTATCAGCGTACTCAGGACAAATAGGACAACAACCTTTGGGGTCCAATTTCTCCTGTTACCCCTGGGAAAATACAAAACTGGGGGCTAAAAAATAATTTTTGTGGGAAAAAAAAGGATTTTTTATTTTCACGGCTCTGCGTTATAAACTGTAGTGAAACACTTGGGGGTTCAAAGTTCTTACAACACATCTAGATAAGTTCCTTGGGGGGTCTAGTTTCCAAAATGGGGTCACTTGTGCAGGGCTTCTACTGTTTAGGTACATTAGGGGCTCTGCAAACGCAATGTGACGCCTGCAGACCATTCCATCTAAGTCTGCATTCCAAATGGTGCTCCTTCCCTTCCGAGCCCTCCCATGCATCCAAACGGTAGTTCCCCCCCACATGTGGGGTATCAGCGCACTCAGGACAAATTGGACAACAACTTTTGGGGTCCAATTTCTCCTGTTACCCTCGGGAAAATACAAAACTGGGGGCTGAAAAATAATTTTTGTGGGAAAACATTTTTGTTTTATTTTTACGGCTCTGCATTATAAACTTCTGTGAAGCCTTTGGTGGGTCAAAGCACTCACCACACATCTAGATAAGTTCCTTAGGGGGTCTACTTTCCAATATGGTGTCACTTGTGTGGGGTTTCTACTGTTTAGGTACATTAGGGGCTCTGCAAACGCAATGTGACGCCTGCAGACCGTTCCATCTAAGTCTGCATTCCAAAGGGCGCTCCTTCACTTCCGAGCCCTTCCATGTGTCCAAACGGTGGTTCCCCCCCCACATATAGGGTATCAGCGCACTCAGGACAAATTGGACAACAAATTTTGGGGTCCAATTTCTCCTGCTACCCTCGGGAAAATACAAAACTGGGGGCTAAAAAATAATTTTTGTGGGAAAAAATTTTTGTTTTATTTTTACGGCTCTGCATTATTAACTTCTGTGAAGCCCTTGGTGGGTCAAAGCGCTCAAAACACATCTAGATAAGTTCCCTGGGGGGTCTACTTTCCAAAATGGTGTCACTTGTGGGGGGTTTCAATGTTTAGGCACATCAGTGGCTCTCCAAACGCAACATGGCGTCCCATCTCAATTCCTGTAAATTTTGCATTGAAAAGTCAAACGGTGCTACTTCCCTTCTGAGCTCTCCCATGCGCCCAAACAGTGGTTTACCCCCACATATGGGGTATCAGCGTACTCAGGACAAATTGTACAACAACTTTTGGGGTCCAATTTCTTCTCTTACCCTTGGGAAAATATAAAATTGGGGGTGAAAGATAATTTTTGTGAAAAAATATGATTTTTTATTTTTACGGTTCTGCATTATAAACTTCTGTGAAGCACTTGGTGGGTCAAAGTGCTCACCACACCTCTAGATATGTTCCTTAGGGGGTCTACTTTCCAAAATGGTGTCACTTGTGGGGGGTTTCAATGTTTATGCACATCAGGGGCTCTCCAAACGCAACATGACGTCCCATCTCAATTCCTGTCAATTTTGCATTGAAAAGTCAAACGGCGCTCCTTCCCTTCCGAGGTCTCCCATGCGCCCAAACAGTGGTTTATCCCCACATATGGGGTATCAGCGTACTCAGGACTAATTGTACAACAACTTTTGCGGTCCAATTTCTTCTCTTACCCTTGGGAAAATAAAAAATTGGGGGCAAAAAATAATTTTTGTGAAAAAATATGATTTTTAATTTTTACGGTTCTGCATTATAACTTCTGTGAAGCACTTGGTGGGTCAAAGTGCTCACCACACCTCTAGATATGTTCCTTAGGGGGTCTACTTTCCAAAATGGTGTCACTTGTGGGGGGTTTCATTGTTTAGGCACATCAGGGGCTCCCCAAACGCAACATGGCGTCCCATCTCAATTCCAGTCAATTTTGCATTGAAAAGTCAAATGGCGCTCCTTCGCTTCCGAGCTCTGTCATGCGCCCAAACAGTGGTTTACCCCCACATATGGGGTATCGGCGTACTCAGGACAAATTGTTCAACAACTTTTGGGGTCCATTTTCTCCTGTTACCCTTGGTAAAATAAAACAAATTGGAGCTGAATAAATTTTTTGTGAAAAAAAGTTAAATGTTCATTTTTATTTAAACATTCCAAAAATTCCTGTGAAGCACCAGAAGGGTTAATAAACTTCTTGAATATGGTTTTGAGCACCTTGAGGGGTGCAGTTTTTAGAATGGTGTCACACTTGGGTATTTTCTATCATATAGACCCCTCAAAATGACTTCAAATGAGATGTGGTCCCTAAAAAAAAATGGTGTTGTAAAAATGAGAAATTGCTGGTCAACTTTTAACCCTTATAACTCCCTAACAAAAAAAAATTTTGGTTCCAAAATTGTGCTGATGTAAAGTAGACATGTGGGAAATGTTACTTATTAAGTATTTTGTGTGACATATGTCTGTTATTTAAGGGCATAAAAATTCAAATTTGGAAAATTGCAAAATTTTCAAAATGTTCGCCAAATTTCCATTTTTTTTGCAAATAAACGCAGGTAATATCAAAGAAATTTTACCACTATCATGAAGTACAATATGTCACGAGAAAACAATGTCAGAATCGCCAAGATCCGTTGAAGCGTTCCAGAGTTATAACCTCATAAAGGGACAGTGGTCAGAATTGTAAAAATTGGCCCGGTCATTAACGTGCAAAGCACCCTTGGGGGTGAAGGGGTTAAACATTGGAATGTACTGATGAGTGACCCCACTTTGAAAAGGATCCTACCTCCAAAACCTTCATTTGTGGCCAAAAGAGTGGCCAACCTAAAAGACAAAAGACAAGCAAAAAATACCAACAGAGGCAAAGATGCGTTCCATAGGAAAGATCATCCAGGCCCGGTGGAGGGGGATGTAAATTCAATCCAGGGAAGCCAGGAAGTGTGAAATTTCTCATGGGTGCGTGTTTCCCAACTAGAGAGTTCTTCTAAACGATACAGGTCGTGGACCTTAAGAATCCATTCTTTCAGCATTGGAGGAGTTGTTTGCCTCCAATGTGTAGAAATCAGGTGTTTAACAGCTGCTAGTAAAATGGGAAGCAGCTCATGTTTCCCTGGATTAAAAGTAGATGAGGGGAGGGAAAGTAGGACTTCTTGGGGAGACAGATCTCGCGTCATTAGACCCATACTATGTAGAGATTTATTTATATCAGTATAGAATTGCAATATCTCTGGGCAAAGCCAGAAAATATGTAGCAAAGTACCTGTGGATCGTGAGCATCTCCAACACAATGGAGAGTCCATTAGCCCTAAGTGGAACAAACGCTCCAGGGTTCTGTACCACCTAGAGAGAATTTTAAATGCGTTCTCCTGTAATAAAATACATCTAGAAAACCCATGGGAGTTAGCAAGTACCTGTTGAGTTTCTTGAGGAGATAGTGTAATCCTTGACTCCGACTCCCAAGAAGAGAGATACAGAGGTTTAAAATGGTTTGGAGTTTTGAGGAGGTTTGCGTATAATTTAGAAACCAGTTTAGTAATTGGTGATTTCAATCCGACCAAAAATTCAAGCCAGAGCCAGTCAGTAGATTGTCTCTGAACTGATTTGATTTTTGACATGATATGATGTATATGGCTCTTCTGAAGGAAATTAGAGGGTTGTTTTGCAGCACTGGTCAGCCAATTGTCAGTGCAAGGGATCTGTTTGGACAGAAATTGGGAGATTGTGGCATTTGGCAGGGAATCCCAAAGTCCATAAGCGTCTACGTAGTTAGGGTCCTTTAGCGAGGGAGTGACTCTTAGCGGGATATTGTCAAGAAAAAAGCAACATGGAAGCCTATTTGGGATAAGGGCACATCTGATGGATAAGGTGTTATGAGTAGTGTTGAGCGATACCGTCCGATACTTGAAAGTATCGGTATCGGAAAGTATCGGCCGATACCGGCAAAGTATCGGATCCAATCCGATACCGATACCCGATACCAATACAAGTCAATGGGACTCAAGTATCGGACGGTATTCCTGATGGTTCCCAGGGTCTGAAGGAGAGGAAACTCTCCTTCAGGCCCTGGGATCCATATAAATGTGTAAAAGAAAGAATTAAAATAAAAAATATCGCTATACTCACCTGTCCGACGCAGCCTGGACCTCAGCGAGGGAACCGGCAGCGTTGTTTGTTTAAAATTTGCGCTTTTACTTGGTTACGTGAAGTCCCGGCTTGTGATTGGTCAGGGCGGCCATGTTGCCGGGACGCGGACCAATCACAGCAAGCCGTGACGAAATTACGTCACGGCTTGCTGTGATTGGTCCGCGTCCCGGCAACATGGCGCCATTAACCAATCACAAGCCGTGACGTCACGGGAGGCTGGACACGCGCGCTTTTTAAAAAGCGCGCGTGTCCAGCCTCCAGTGACGTCCCGGCTTATGATTGGTCACGGCGCCATGTTGCCGGGACGCGGACCAATCACAGCAAGCCGTGACGAAATTACGTCACGGCTTGCTGGGATTGGTCCGCGTCCCGGCAACATGGCCGCCATTAACCAATCACAAGCCGTGACGTCACGGGAGGCTGGACACGCGCGCTTTTTAAAATGGGCACGTGTCCAGCCTCCCGTGACGTCCCGGCTTGTGATTGGTTGCGCCGCGGTCAACCAATCACAAGCCGGGAGGCTGGACACGCGCGCATTTTAAAATTTTAAAATGCGCGCGTGTCCAGCCTCCCGGCTTGTGATTGGTTGATCGCGGCGCAACCAATCACAAGCCGGGACGTCACGGGAGGCTGGACACGCGCCCATTTTAAAATGCGCGCGTGTCCAGCCTCCCGTGACGTCACGGCTTGTGATTGGTTGCGTCTCCCATGTGACTGCGACGCAACCAATCACAAAGCCGGGACGTAATTTTAAAATGCTTAAGGACCTGAAATTACGTCACGGCTTGCTGTGATTGGTTGCGTCGCCCATGTGACTGCGACGCAACCAATCACAACGCCGGAACGTAATTTTAAAATCCTGAAGGACCTGAAATTACGTCACGGCTTGCTGTGATTGGTTGCGTCCCGGTCACATGGGCGGCACGCAACCAATCACAAGCCAGGACTCACGTAAAGGAAAGAAAAGCGCGAATTTTAAACAAAGAACGCTGCCGCTTCCCTCGGTAAGGTGCAGGCTGCGTCGGAGAGGTGAGTATAGCAATATTTTTTATTTTAATTCTCTCTTTTACACATTTTTACATTAATGTTGTTTCGATACCGATACCCGATATCACAAAAATATCGGATCTCGGTATCGGAATTCCGATACAGCAAGTATCGGCCGATACCCGATACTTGCAGTATCGGAATGCTCAACACTAATTATGAGTTATGTCGTCAAGATTTTGTTTCGGGGGAAAAGCAGATGTCCAAAGGTAGAGGTCAGCCTCTGTCCCCATCAGAGATAGTTCAAGTTGTGTGTTTGAGTTTTCTGGGTTGGGTTTTAATAAGTTTATCCTTCTAGCAAGGTGTATTGCTTTGTGATAGGTGCGGAAGTCAGGTAGGCCGAGACCACCCCCGCCCCTGGGCAGAGAGAGAATTTTAAAATGGACTCTAGCTTTTTTGTGTTTCCACACATATTGAGAAACCAGTTGGTTAATCGAATGGAAAAAGGAATTAGGGAGAGTTACCGGTACCATGTTCATGATGTAAAAAATCTTTGGAAAGATATAAGATTTAATGACATTGATCCTTCCTATCCAAAATAAGTATGGAAGGTCATATTTCTTTAAGTCCTTTTGTAGGTTAGTTAAGAGGGGGATGTAATTGTATTTGTAAGTGGAGGAGGGGTCCGCTGTTAAGTAGATTCTGAGATATTTCAATTTTACCAGGGGCCAATTGAAGGGGGTGTCTTTTTTCAGAAATGAAATAACTGCGGTGTTTGCCGAGACATTTAAAGCTTCTGATTTGTTCATGTTTATTTTGAAATTAGAAATTTCTCCAAATTCAGCGAACAGTGCCATAATTCTGGGGAAAACAGATTTTGGGTTAGTAGTTAAAAGCAAGAGGTCATCAGCGAAAGCAGCCACTTTTACCTCTATCTTACCAACCACAAGGCCTCTAATGTCACTGTCTTGCCTTATCTTTTCAATAAGGGTCTCCATTACCATGATAAAGAGGGCGGGGGAAAGAGGACAGCCCTGCCTAGTGCCATTTCGTATTTCAAAGGGTTCTGAGAAAATCCCATTTACCCCGACTCTGGCAGATGGGTCCACATAAAGGGACATGATAGCTTCTATGAAGGGGGGCGGGAAAGCAAATTTTTGCAATGTGCAGACCATATATTGCCAACTGATCCTGTCAAACGCTTTTTCGGCGTCTGTTGATAGGATGGTTAGTGGCATTTTGGTTCTCCTAGCATAAGAAATGGCGTGGAGGACCTTGACAGAGTTATCTTTGCCTTCCCGACCCCTTACAAAGCCTACTTGATCAGGGCGAATGATCTCTCCCAGTATTCCGTTAATTCTTGATGCCAGTATCTTAGCCCACAATTTTGGATCTGTGTTAAGTAACGAAATGGGACGATAGTTGCTACATAGGCTGTCATCTTTCCCCTCCTTTGGTGTAACGGCAATGTAAGCCTCCAGGGCCTGACGAGGTGGGATCTTTCCTTCAAAGAAGGAATTAAAGAGGTCTACTAGGTGAGGGAGAAGGATTTCAGAATTTTTTTTATAATAGCCTACTGGGAAGCCGTCCAGGCCAGGTGTTTTACCACTAGGGGTAGTCTTTAAAGTGTCTTCCACTTCTTTAAGCGTGACTTTAGCAATAAGTGCATTACAGTCTTTAGAGGAGATTGTTGGGAGAGAGAGGGGCCAAGAAATTTTGTATTTTTGTAGTGGCCGTTACGCAGTCCTTCATGTCGTCAGAGGGGGACAAGTTGTAGAGAGATTCATAGTATTGGCGAAAGGTCTCAGTAATCTCTTTAGAATCCACAACTCTCTTGTCTGACTTAGTGAGAATATTTTTTATAAATGTCCTCTCTTTTTGCTGTTTAAGCATCTGGGTAGTGAGCTTGCCACTTCGTTACCATGCATGTAGAAGCGATCTCTGCAGTACATGAACAGTTTGGCTGATTTTACGTTCAACAAGTCCTTAAGTTTATTGCGGAGAGAGATTAGTTCTAGGTGAGACTCACTTGATCTAGTGGATTTATGGGTGCGTTCTGAAATATTAATTTGGTGAAGGAGAGATTGAATTTCTCGGTCTCTCTGTTTTTTGATATATGAGCTTAGCGAAATAAGTTCCCCTCTGCGGACAGCCTTATGAGTTTCCCAAATAATGGGTGTGATTTGGCCAGTGTTTATATTCTCATCGAAAAAACGTGAAATAGTAGATTTTAGTTTGTTTATATGTTTTGGATTCTCTAACAAAGATTCATTTAGTCGCCAGGTCATGGTGGTTCTAGGTAAGGTAGAGATAAGTATCTCAAGGAAAACAGGAGCATGGTCTGAAATTGTAATTTCGCCAATATGAGAAGATTTAATTAAGTGGAGAGCTCGGGATTGTACTAATAAATAATATATATGGTGGTATGAGTTATGTGGAGGCGAGAAGAAGGTGAAATCTTTTGTGGTGGGAAAAAAGCTACGCCAAGGGTCTATTAACTGTAGAGAGTTTAATTTGTTTAGGAATTTTTGTCTCAGTTTCTGAGATATGGGGGAAGAGCCACTGGAAGCGTCTATGCCGGGTTGTAGCGTTAAGTTTAGATCCCCACCTACGATTAACAACCCTTCCTGGAAGAGTTGAAGAGTATCTAGTGTTTTAATAAGCCATTTGGTTTGGTTGGAGTTGGGGGCGTATAAGTTAGCTAGGGTTATTTTCGTGTTGGCCAGTAAACCTTTTACAAAAATGTACCTGCCCTCCGAATCTGACAAACTATCTCCAAAAGTAAAGGGAAGTCCCTTTTTAAACGCTATGCTTGCTCCTTTGGAAGCAGAGGAGGAGCAGCTGTTGTACCAAATGGGGAAAGAAGAGAATGACATATTCGGATCTCTCCCCACTTTAAAATGTGTTTCTTGAAAAAACACAATTTGTGCTGAATGTTTCTTTAGCAGTGAAAGGATCGGGTTATGTTTTGCAGGGGAGTTGAGGCCCTTTACATTAAAAGATGCTACAATGGCCGAGCCCGCATCAATCTGACCAGTCGCCATCAATCTTGTCCTCAAGGTCCTCCGTCACATCATAGAACCTGAAAAAACAACAAAACAAGGTGCATAACCAACTATGTACAGTACAACACTCGCCCATAGCAGGGGGGGTGCAGGTACCCAAACATGGGCGGCGAGAGAGTTCAAGTGGTGATCTTTAAGAATAAGGTATCTGAAAAGGCAAGCAAAACATTATACCAGAAAAACCAGTGGAGCAATAAGAATGAGAAAAAATACGAGTCGAACAGTGAAAGGAGTTTTCCCAACTTCGGATAAGTCGGTCTCCATTGCAATCAAAAGGGAGTCTAGGAAAAATAACAGTAGCAACCGAAAAAATCGCCTAGTCAACGCATTTTACTTAATAAAACAATGGAAAGAAAAACAAATTAAGGTGAAGTGTGAAGTCAAGGAAGAGCAATGCATTGGAAACAAACTACAAAAAAGCCTCTGACCAAGTAGAAACCATCGCACTATGTAAAATAGTTCAAGTGGGGTGGTTTTTTGAGATGGCTTTCTTCGATTTTGGGGAGGCATGTTTCCTCTTGACAGACCACACCTGCGGTTTCGACAGTTGAGGAAGGCTCCAACCCGTGTCAACTGGCATCCAGAAAGGAATGTCTATTGGTGCAATAACTAGATCTTTCCATGTGTTTTCCAGGTCTGTAGGGGAACGTATTGTGATCTGGCGGTTGCCCATTGTGATAGCAAGGCCAAAAGGGTAAAGCCACTTGTATAACAAGCCTTTCGCTCTCAATTCTGTTAGGAGGGGTTTAAGAATTCGCCTCTTTGCAAGGGTGGATGGAGCGAGATCTTGAAAAATTTGTAGTTGGGAGCCTTCATATGAAAGGCTTTCTAGCGCTTTTGCAATAGCTAAAATGGCTGCTGTGTCAACAAAACTCAAGAGACCACATATGACGTCCCTTGGGGGGTCATTTTGTTTTGGCTTGGGTTTGAGAGCGCGGTGAACTCTTTCGATAACAATTGTGTCAGCTCTCTCTTTTCCAAGAAGGTTAGAGAAGATTTCTCTGGAGACCTTGTCCAGGGATTCACGAGCAAAAGATTCAGGAATACCTCTCATCCTGATATTTTTTCTCCTGCTGCGGTTTTCCTGGTCCTCCGCTGCCAGGAGGGCCGTGTTCAGCTGGTGTTGTTGTTGAAGGAGTTGATCTTGTAGGCAGATTATTGCATCTGTCACTTCCGCGTTAGCCAATTCCAAGGTCTCCACTCTCTGGCCCATTTGTTGGATGTCTGCCCGCAAGCCAGATATTTCCACCAAGAGCGGTTGCATACTTTGCGCCATCAGCTTCTTCATAAAGGCTCTGGAGATTGGTACAGAGTCTTCCAAGGTGGATTCGCAATCTGAATCGTCCCCGCTAGAATCGGAGTCTCCCAAATTGTCAGGGGAGATATGTCTCTTAGGTGGTTTTTTTAAAGGGGTTTGTGTTACGTCAGGTTCTTTTTTAAGGTATTTATCGAGGTCGCCATGAGTGTTGCATTTCTGGCTCTCTGTTAAAGCTTTAATCGTGTTTTTATCACGCTCTTTGTTTGATTTGCCCATGTTAAAGCTTCTGATGGTGTGACGTGCAATGATCACCACTTGAACATTCAAAAAAAAGAAATTAGTTGTCCATTTTTACTTGTAGAGCAATTCTTTATGGATTATAGCAATAGGTAACGACCCTGTGCTGAACCAATTTTTGGTTTTGGTGGAAGTCTGTAAAAACTAAAAATAATTATGAAAAGGAAAAGAAAAAAAAAACAATAAAAAGAACTGAAAAGGGTTGGGGTATGAGATAGTAAGTGGCACTTCCGTTATGCTGTCAGTAGGTGGCAGTGAAGTACCATGGAGTGGCTTCTTTATTGGTTGGCTCCCATAGATTGCATTCAGCAAAGGGATTTTAATCTCTATAGATATGTGAGGCAATTTATTGCAGGCTGAGCAGTAAAGCCTCTTTTCTTAATTGCAGGGGGACCACAGATCACAGCAAGCCTTATGTGAGACTGTTCTTGAACACTACAGTTGACCCCTCATAGTCCCAGGGGGTAAAGAGGAGCTCCAGTGAACCACAGATCACAACAAGTCTTATAAGGAGCTATTATTAGTCTCCAGAGTCGGTGTCCCACAGCCCCAGGTGAAATAGGGTGACCCTGGTGAGACTGTTACAAAGATGAATTAGCTGGTGAAGCTGATGTAGGGGTCTGGTAGGCACCCCAGTCGTGCTGCAGGCTTCTCTTTTTACAGACGCGGTGTAGACTAACCTTAGGGGGATTCCCCAGGTGCCATTCCGCTGGTCAGTAGGGCCGGAGGAGCAACGCCCGGGAATTTCTCTCTACCGACGGTGTGGTGAAGCGGGTGGGCGATAGCAAGCGGCCTTCACTCACCGACCAGTGCCTCCAGCGGCCACTGTGATAGCTACGCCTAGTTAGGTGTCAGGCAGACCAGCAGTAGGCAGCTCCGGAGCGCGCAACGGCCAGGTGAGTATGCGCGATCGCTAGTCTGCAGTAATGGCGGCTGGGAGTGGCAGCGGGCGGGAAAACCGCCGATGGAGCCACGATCCCCCACCCGCCACAGGGTCTCCCGCAACCTCAGAGCCCCGGGGGCTCTCCTCCGGTTTCAGCTGCACACAGGGGAGGGTGGGTGAAAATACCTCTTCCAGCAGAGGGAGAAGAGCGCAGCACACCGTGATGAGAAGGCAGGCTGGGTGTGAGACCGCCCAGGCCCCAGGCTTGTCTTTAGGCCTCAAGATCCTGGAGCATCCGAAATGGCAGTCAGTGTCCAATGTGGCAAGATACTGAATCCAGGGACTGAGGGCAAGCTAATAGTGCCTGCAGATGCAGTGGATTAGCTTTTTAAAGCAATAAAAAGGGTGGATTATGATGTCCAGCAGAAGAGCACAGGGAGAGCACGTCCTGCTCCTTCAGCCTAATTTATCTTCTTTTAATATAGAGCACTGGGCACTTTACAGTAGAATATATGACATAGTACCTTATATCGGCACTTTAGCACCTTATAGAGTTCTATTGAACCTTTCAGTATTTTAAAATATCTTATAGGGTTCACAAATTATTATCAAATAAAGACACCAATTTTATATATAGTCACGTATGTTTTCAATTTAGTTATCTATTTATGTCACGGTTGCACTTTAACACTTGGTCGCCAGCATCGGATATTCCCGTATACAAAATTTTTCCTTATATGCCTATCTTGCGGAGCGCATGCGCAGTACATCTCAGGTCCCGGCGCTTCTAGATACGCTCATTACTGGTTATGCTTGCGTGTCACGCAGCGTTCCAGTGAGCGCAGACTCAGAAGCACCAGTTCATCTAGGAATGAGATGGAAGCGCTATGTGCTGTGGAGATGGATTGACATCCGTTTTAGTACCTCCCCTTATGACGCACCGCTATTTGGTTGGTTGGACATCACATAAATAGCCATCCCTTTTCTCACTGGGTTACGCCCCCGGAAGAAGCTTATGGGTGAAACGCGCGTCGGTGCACACGTGGAAGGATCGGTGTGCTCTCACCTCATACCGCTGCCTGTTTTGGGTGCTTTTATCTTGTAAGTAACCTATGGATTTTGCATTGTTATGGCCGCATATGCCTCACTAGGATTGTCATCCTAGATATATGTTTTCAGACAGTATTCATTGATGTAATATCAGGGGTATTTAGCAGTTGTATGTGCTGCATAGTTATAGAATATATAATATACAGTTATATGAAAAAGATTGGGCACCCCTATTAATCTTAAGCTTAATGTTTTATAACTTTTTATTCTTTTTCCACAACTATTTCAGGTTCATATATCTAATAACTGTTGGACACAGTAATGTTTCTGCCTTGAAATGAGGTTTATTGTACTAACAGAAAATGTGCAATCTGCATTCAAACAAAATTTGACAGGTGCATAAGTATGGGCACCCTTATCATTTTCTTGTTTAAAATACTCCTACCTACTTTTTACTGACTTACTAAAGCACTTTTTTGGTTTTGTAACTTCATTGAGCTTTGAACTTCATAGCCAGGTGTATGCAATCATGAGAAAAGCTACTTAAAGTTGCCACTTGCAAGTTGTTCTCCTGTTTGAATCTCCTCTGAAGAGTGGCATCATGGGCTCCTCAAAACAACTGTCAAATGATCTGAAAACAAAGATTATTCAACATAGTTGTTCAGGGGAAGGATACAAAAAGCTGTCTAAGAGATGATTTAACCGGTCAATTTCCACTGTGAGGAACATAGTAAGGAAATGGAAGAACACAGGTACAGTTCTTGTTAAGGTCAGAAGTGGCAGGCCAAGAAAAACATCAGAAAGGCAGAGAAGAAGAATGGTGAGATCAGTCAAGGACAATCCTCAGACCACCTCCAGAGAGCTGCAGCATCAACTTGCTGCAGATGCTGTCACTGTGCATCGGTCAACTATACAACGCACTGTGTTTTTTTGCCGCCATGCATAACGCCTTTTTGTATGACCAAACAACTCAATCTTGGTTTCATCAGTCCACAGGACCTTCTTCCAAAAAGAAATTGGCTTCTCCAAATGTGCTTTTGCATACCTCAGCCGACTCTGTTTGTGGCGTGCTTGCAGAAACGGCTTCTTTCGCATCACTCTCCCATACAGCTTCTCCTTGTGCAAAGTGCGTTGTATAGTTGACCGATGCACAGTGACAGCATCTGCAGCAAGTTGATGCTGCAGCTCTCTGGAGGTGGTCTGAGGATTGTCCTTGACTGATCTCACCATTCTTCTTCTCTGCCTTTCTGATGTTTTTCTTGGCCTGCCACTTCTGGCCTTAACAAGAACTGTACCTGTGTTCTTTCATTTCCTTACTATGTTCCTCACAGTGGAAATTGACAGGTTAAATCTCTGAGACAGCTTTTTGTATCCTTCCCCTGAACAACTATGTTGAATAATCTTTGTTTTCAGATCATTTGACAGTTGTTTTGAGGAGCCCATGATGCCACTCTTCAGAGGAGATTCACACAGGAGAACAACTTGCAAGTGGCCACTTTAAGTAGCTTTTCTCATGATTGCATACACCTGGCTATGAAGTTCAAAGCTCAATGAGGTTACAAAACCAAAAAAAGTGCTTTAGTAAGTCAGTAAAAAGTAGGTAGGAGTATTTTAAACAAGAAAATGATAAGGGTGCCCATACTTATGCACCTGTCAAATTTTGTTTGAATGCAGACTGCAAATTTTCTATTAGTACAATAAACCTAATTTCAAGGCAGAAACATTACTGTGTCCAACAGTTATTAGATATATGAAACTGAAATAGCTGTTGCAAAAAAAACAATTTTTATAAAACATTAAGCTTAAGATTAATAGGGGTGCCCAAACTTTTTCATATAACTGTATATTGTCCTCTAGTGTATGTGTAATTTATCACAACCTGTAAATTTTGAGATTCCTAGTGGACATTATTAATTATACCATATCAGGGCAGCGTTATTGGCATTGATCCAATTTGGACTATATATCAACAATATACATAGGTTTGAGCCTGCTTTATCCATTCCATGGACACTTTGTTTGTTTATGTTTGGTCTTGTTAGATTTTTTAATTTTGATGTTAAATAAAGAATGAATTATTAATATACTTATATGGGTCTCTTCATGCAGCGAGTTAATGTAAGTCCGCAATTGGTAGGATATTATTCGGAAGTGCCATAATTGGAGATTTTGAGGACTATTTGATAGTATATATAATAATCTATGGATGACTAATTGAATACAGACAACTTTTTCAATACTTTTTTGGAGTCTTATGTGTCACCAAAATGTAATAGAGAGCACCTCATACTCAATGGATAACTAATTGAATATAAACAACATTTTAATGCTTTCTAGAGTCTTATATACCACCAAAAATTAACAGAAAACACCTAATACTTTAAGGGTGACTACTTGAATACAGACAAATTTTTCAACACTTTTTTGGAGTCTTATATACCACTGAAATATCACAGAAATCACCAAAAACTGTAACGATGACTAATTTAATCCAGGCAAATTTTTAAACGCTTTTTTGGAGTGTTATATACCATGAAATGTCACAGAAAGCAGCAAATACTATACGGATGACTAATTGAAGACAATTTTTTAACTCTTTTTTTGAGGCATACACTGCCGAAATTTTACAGAAAGCACCAAATAATGTATGGGTGACTAATCGAATCCAGATAAATTTTTCAATGCTTTTTTGGAGTCTTATATACCACCAAAAATTAACAGAAATCACCTAATACTATAAGGGTGACTAATTGAATACAGACAAATTTTTCAACACTTTTTTGGAGTGTGATATATCAATGAAATGTCACAGAAAGCAGCAAATACTCTAACGATGACTAATTGAATCCAAGCAAATTTTTAAATTCTTTTTTGGAGTGTTATATACGACGAAATGTCACAGAAAGCAGCAAATACTATACAGATGACTAATTGAAAACACACAACTATTTAAATGCCTTTTTGGAGTGTTATATACCACCAAAATGTCACAAAAAGCAGCAAATACAATATGGGTGACTAATTGATTCCAGACCTATTTTTAACACTTTTTTGGAGTGCTATATACCACAGACTTGTACCACAAAGCACATATTACTCTATGGGTGTGTAATTGAATCTAGAAAAAAAATTCAAAGCTTTCCCGTAATGTATTAATAACCACGGTAAACTGTTTGTATGATTAATTGAATCCAGAAAAAAATTGAAACGTAGTTATTTTGAAAGTGTAGTTGATGAACTACTACTACACTCATAGATTTTTCAGAAAGTACAAAGCCAGGAACAATTTATAAGGAGGAACATGCCTCATTCAAATATTTCTAAAGTGTAGTTACTGTACTCCTATACGCCTTCATTCATAAAGGTTTTACACAAAGTGCAAAGCCAGGAAAAAATTATAAGGAAGTGTCATCCATACACCCTTGAAGTCAACAACTGGAGGGCCTCATTCAAATCTTGAATATTAAAAAGAACTTTATGTGCTGCTGTCATCTGGTGGTGTGGAAAAGTCGGGTCTAATTCAGGCTTTGTTCATTGTTGTTGACATTGTTGACAGGTGAAAGCGACTGTCTTTTTTGACCCCCATGATGGCACTAAAATCCCTCTCAGACAAGATGCTACTGGCAGGGCAGTACAACACCTCCAAGGCATAGAGGGACAACTCATGCCAGGTGTACAGTATGGAGACCCAATAGTTGAAAGTCGCAGAGGAATTAGGAAGTATGCAGCTAGGTATTGCTTAACTATATTTAAAATCTTTTCCCTCCTTTTCAAAAATACCAGGTCATCAGACCCTGGACACTAAGATGGTTTCATGAAATTGGCCCTGTCCTTTGACAGTGTACCCCTGCCTCTGCAGTGTGTCTCCCTAGCCTTTCCTCCTTGGTTGGGCAAGGACACTTGCACCCTGCTGCTAGCATTGTCTGATGAAAGTTTTTTCAACATATTTTCTACAACGGCATTTTGGTATAGCAACAATTTAGAAGACCTCTCCTCTTCAGGAATAAGAGATGCAAATTTTTCCTTGTATCAAGGGTCTATCAGGGTGAATAAGCAGTACTCTTTTTTTCTTTTTTAGCCAAGATGAATGTAACTCGGGGGTCACGGGAAAGGCAGAGGTACATAAGTCAGCTATATATTCCAAGCTCCCTACAGCCAAAACTTCCCTGTCTCCACCAAGATGCTCTGCTGAATCTGGTGTGTCTCCCTCGCCTCTCCGCCTTGAATGGGCAAGGAAGCTTGCCCACTGCCGCTAGCATTGTCTGATGTTAATAATCTTTTTTAATTGGCCCATTTTAGTAGACTTCTCTGCCTCAAGAAAGAGAGATGCAATGTTCTCCTTGTGGTGTTGGTCTAGCAGGGTGAACTACCAGCACTCTTTTTTAACCAAGATGAATGTAACGCAAGAATCACATGAAAGGCAGCAGTACGTAAAGTTGGCAATATGTGCCAAGCTCCCAACAGCCAACACTTCCCTGTTTCCACCATCTCCTCACTCTCTTCATCTACATTCCCATCCTCAGCCCATGAACGTTGAAGAGTTGGGTTCCAGCCTCTTTTGTGCCAGCTAACAGCTTCTGTTTCTCCTCCTCCTCATCTCTGGCTCCACCTCCTCATTTTTATCCAATTTGCACTGAGCAGATGAGATTAGGCTGGGCTGGGTAATATCTCCCTTTCTCATGTCTTCCTCCATCTCAACCTGGTCCGCATGCATAGCTTTGTGCTTAATTGTGAGAAGTGACTGTTCAAGTAGGCACAGAAGTGGGATTGTTGCACTGACTATGGTGTCATCACCGCATACCATCTTTTTGGAGTGCTCAAAGTCTAGGAAAACCGTTTAAATGTCAAACATCCATGTTGACTCTTCAGCTGTTGTGTGAGCATGATGACCAGAATACAGATGGGTGCGTTGGAGATAGTACTCAACAACTTGCCTCTGCTGCTCACAAAGCCTTGCCAGAATGTGCAGTGTGGAGTTCCAGTGTGTGGTCAAGTCGCACACTTGTCGATTAGCTGGCAGTTGCATGCACTGCTAGAGCAGAGGCAGCTGACTTGTGGAAATGGGTGCTGACGTGGCGTACCTTGACCAAAAACCCTGGCAAATCTGGGTGGGTTTCCAGAAACCGTTGAACTACCAGGTGCATTCCTTGTGCTCCAGCAACAGGCATAGTTACACCAGCACCACATTATCGGTGTCTGCGATCATCACACTTCCACTTCCTCATCCCTTACCGCATGCCTTACGCATTTTCTAATTGCTAAGTCACTTGAAACCAAGTTTATTTATATATTTTTTTAAAAATGGTCAACTGCTAATGGATGAGTAATTGAATCCAGAAACATTTTTGAAAGCTTTTTTTGCAGTGTCATCTAACACCGAAATGAACCCCCAAAAATTAGTCAATGCTTACATCAAAATGTAACATAAACCACGTACAAGTATATGGATGAGTAATTGAGCACAGAAACATTTTCAACTCTTTTTTGGACTTTTGTTTAACACCTAAAGAGATAACAGACTATTTAATAGTATATGGATGAGTAATTGAATACAGAAAAAATGTTTTAATGCTTTTCTGGATTGTTATATAGTACTGATATGTACCACAAACCACATAATAGTGTATGGATGATTAATTCAACATGTAATTTTAACATTTTATTCCTTATCTGAGCATGTGATGTGTGTGACATGGTCAGACACATCCTATTTAATTTATAAAGGAGGGACAATGCTAGAGCTGCCAAAAATTAGAAGGAACAGGGGCTCCAATACACCCTGTATTAGACATAAAGGAGGGCCTCATACACATTCTGTTAAAATTGTTAGGTAGTGGGACTCCTAGACTCATAAAGCCTATGCACTAAGTGCAAGAATTTCCAAAAATTAAAAGACAGAACTGCATTGTACCCTGGAAGACAAGTAGACAAGGGACTCCGAAAACATTTTTTCACAAATGTAAGGAGTGGGACTCACAGACTGTTAAAGTCTATGCACTAAGTGCAAGGGCTGTCAAATTAACCCCAATTGTGGTTTGCATGTTAATGACCAGGCCAATTTTTACAATTCTGACCACTGTCCCTTTATGAGGTTATAACTCTGGAACGCTTCCATGGATCCCAGTGATCCTGGCATGCTTTCTCAAGACATATTGTACTTAATGGTAGGGGTAAAATTTCTTTGATATGACTTGCGTTTATTTGTGAAAAAAATGGAAATTTGGCAAAAACTTTGAAAATTTTGGAATTTTCCAACTTTGAATTTTCATGCCCTTAAATCACACAGATATGTCACACAAAATACTTAATAAGTAACATTTCTCACATGGGTACTTTAAATCAGCACAATTTTGGAACCAACATTTTTTTTCATTGGGGAGTTATAATTAGTGTTGAGCGATACCGTCCGATACTTGAAAGTATCGGTATCGGAAAGTATCGGCCGATACCGGCAAAGTATCGGATCTAATCCGATACCCGATACCAATACAAGTCAATGGGACACCAAGTATCGGACGGTATCCTGTATGGTTCCCAGGGTCTGAAGGAGAGGAAACTCTCCTTCAGGCCCTGGGATCCATATCAATGTGTAAAAGAAAGAATTAACATAAAAAATAGGGATATACTCACCCTCCGACGCAGCCTGGACTTTACCGCCGTAACCGGGAGCCGTTGTACCTAAGAATGCGCGCTTGAAGGGCCTTAGATGAGGTCACTGCGCTCTGATTGGTCCGTAGCGGTCGCGTGACCGCTACGCGACCAATCACAAAGCAGTGACGTCTTCTAAGGTATTTCAAGCGCTTGAAAGACCTTAGGTGACGTCACTGCTTTGTGATTGGTCGCGTAGCGGTCACGCGACCGCTACGGACCAATCAGAGCGCAGTGACCTCATCTAAGGCCCTTCAAGCGTGCATTCTTAGGTACAACGGCTCCCGGTTATGGCGGTAAAGTCCAGGAGCCGCCGGAGAGGTGAGTATATCCCTATTTTTTATTTTAATTCTTTATTTTACACATTGATATTAATCCCGATAACGATTCCCGATACCACAAAAGTATCGGATCTCGGTATCGGAATTCCGATACCCGCAAGTTTCGGCCGATACCCGATACTTGCGGTATCGGAATGCTCAACACTAGTTATAATAGTTAAAAGTTGACCAGTGATTTTTCATTTTTACAACACCATTTTTTTAGGGACCACATCATATTTGAAGTCACTTTGAGGGTCTATATGAGAGAAAATACCTAAAAGTGACACCATTCTAAAAACTGCACCCCTCAAGGTGCTCAAAACCACATTCAAGAAGTTTATTAACCCCTCAGGTGCTTCACAGGAATTTTTGGAATGTTTTAAAAAAATGAACATTTAACTTTTTTTCACAAAAAAAATACTTCGGATCCACATTTTTTTATTTTCACAAGGGTAACAGGAGAATTTAGACTCCAAATGTTACTGTGCAATTTGTCCTGATTATGCAGGTACCCATATGTGGGGGGAACCACTGTTTGGGTGCATGGCAGAGCTCGGAAGGGAAGGAGGTTCGTTTGACTTTTCAATCCAAAATTGTCTGGAGTTGCGTTTGGAGAGTCCCTAATGTGCCTAAAAAGTGGAAATCCCCCATAAGTGACAGCATTTTGGAAAGTAGACCCACTATGGAACTTATCTAGATGTGTGGTGAACACTTAAAACCCCCAAGTGCTTCACTGAAGTTTATAATGTAGAGCCGTAAAAATAAGAAATCATATTTTTTTCACAAAAATGATCTTTTCACCACACATTTTTTATTTTCCCAAGGGTAACAAAAGAAATTGGACCCCAAAACTTATTGTACAATTTGTCCTGAGAATGCTTATACCACAAATGTGGGGGTAAACCACTGTTTGGGTGCACAACAGAGCTCGGAAGGGAAGGAGTGCCATTTGACTTTTCAATGCAAAACTGGCTGGAATCGAGATTGGACACCATGTCGCATTTGGAGAGCTTCTGATGTGTCTAAACACTGGAAACCCCTCACCAGTGACACCAGTTTGGAAAGTAGACCCCCTAAGGAACTTATCTAGATGTGTAGTGAGCACTTTGAACCCCAAGTGCTTCACAGAAGAATATAATGTAGAGCTGTAAAATAAAAAAATCATATTTTTTTCACAAAAATGATCTTTTCACCACCAATTTTTTTATTTTCCCAAGGGTAACAGGAGAAATTGGACCCAAAAGTTATTGTGCAATTTGTCCTGAGTATGCTGATACCCCATACGTCGGAGTAAACCACTGTTTGTGCCCATGGCAGAGCTTGGAAGAGAAGGAGCACCGTTTGACTTTTTCAACGCAGAATTGGCTGGAATTGAGATCAGACACCATGTCGCGTTTGGAGAGCCCCTGATGTACCTAAACAATAGAAACTCCCCACAAGTGATCCCATTTTGGAAACTAGACCCCCAATGAGCGTATCTAGATGTGTTGTGAGAACTTTGAACCCCTAAGTATTTCACTAAAGTTTATAACGCAGAACCGTGAAAATATTAAATCTTTTTTTCCCACAAAAATGATTTTTTAGCCCCAATTTTGTATTTTCATAAGGGTAACATGAAAAAAATTGAACACCAAAAATTGTTGTGCAATTTGTCCTGAGTATGCTAATACACTATATGTGGAGGAAAACTACTGTTTGGGCACACATTGGGTCTCAGAAGGAAAGTAGTGATGAATACAGACTTTGATGGAATGGTCTGCGGGCATCATGTTGCATTTGCAGAGCCACTGATGTGCCTGACTATAAGCAACGCTGGCTTCTCCCCTTTTTTATATTGGTTTGTGGCTGACCACCACTGTTGCTGTGCGCGCTGGGTTACACACACTATTCTTTCTGTGTTCATTGTGATTGATCTAGGCTGCTGTACACACATACAGCAGCCCTGCCCTGCCCTAGGCTCTGTTTGATTGTGCACCTGTGTCTGGGCCTGTCTCACCCTTCATCTGTGGTGCTGGTTAGTCAGTGTGGAGGTTGGACCTGAAATGTCTATGTTCAGACCTGGTCAACTTTTATCTGCGCTTACCCTTTCTGGCGCCATGGGAGTGATTCAGAAACGCTTCAGGTACAGTTTGCATTTAATGTGGTCTTGCTTTTAATACATTTAGGAGGCCGTAATAGCACAGCGAATATAAAAAATGTAGCGTAGGATTAATGTGGTCTTGCTTACAATACATTTAGGAGGCCGTAATGGCACAGCGAGTATAAAAGACGTAGAGTAGGACTGCCCCATTATGAGAATGCCTTGGCATGGCGGGGTAGCTCAAAGAATTGATCAATTGTTTGCTAAATGTCTCATTTTGAAATACAGTTAGAAATCAATATGTGCATGTGCACTTTATGTATTGCGTTCTGACCATTAGCAGCGCTGTCTTCATCCCTTTTTTATTTTGATGTGCCTAAACAGTAGAAACCCCCATAAGTGATGCCATTTTGGAAACTAGATTTTCTAGATGTGTTGTGAGAATTTTGAACCCCAAAGTGTTTCACTAAAGTTTATAATGCAGAGCCATGAAAATAAAAAATCATTTTTTTCCCGCACAAAAATGATTTTATTAGCCCCAAAATTTTTATTTTCACAACAGTAACGGGAGGAATTGGACCTCAAAAATTGTTGTCCAATTTGTCCTGAGTACAATGATATCCCATATGTGGGAGTAAACCACTGTTTGGGTGCATGGCTGTGCTCGGAAGGGAAGGAGCAACGTTTCACTTTTTCAACGCAGAATGGGCTGGAATTGAGATCGGACACCATGTCGCGTTTGGAGAGCCCCTGATGTGCCTAAACACTGGAAACCCTTCCAATTATAGCTCCAACCCTATCCCCAACACACCAATGACCCTAATCCCAACCCTAACTCGAACACACCCCTAACCCTAATCTGAACCCTAACCACAACCCTAAGCCCAACACACCCCTAACACAACACAGCCCTATCCCTAACCATAACCCTAACCACACTCCAGACCCTGACACACCCCTAACCTAAACCCAACAGTAAACATAATCCCAACCCTAACCCTAATCCAAACCCTAACCCTAAATTTAGCTCCAACCCTATTCCTAACTTTAGCCCCAACCCTAATCTTAACTTTAGCCCCAACCCTAACCCTAATGGGAAAATGGAAATAAGTACTTATTTTATTTTATTATTTTTCCCTAACTAAGGGGTTGATAAGGGGGGTTTGATTTACTATTTACTGTGGGTTTTTATAGCGGTTTTTATGTTTGGCAGCTGTCACTCGCTAAAAGATGCTTTTTTTTGCAAAAAATAGTTTTTGCATTACCACATTTTGAGAGCTATAATTTTTCCATATTTTGTACAACAGAGTCATGTGAGGTCTTGTTTTTTGCAGGACAAGTTGACATTTTTATTGGTACCATTTTTGGGCACATGACATTTTTTGATTGCTTTTTATTACAATTTTTGGGAGGCAGAATGAACAAAAAGCAGCAATTCATGAATATCTTTTGGGTGGGGCGTTTATGCTGTTCCGTGTATGGTAAAATTGATAAGGCAGTTTTATTTTTCGGGTCAGTATGATTACAGCTATACCTCATTTATATCATTTTTTATGTTTTGGCGCTTTAATACAATAAAAACTATTCTAAATAAAAAATAATAGTTTTTTTCATCGCTTTATTCTGAGAGCTATAACTTTTTTATTTTTCGCTGATGATGCTGTCTTGCGGCTCATTTTTTGCGGGACAAGATGACGTTTTCAGTGGTACAATGTTTATTTACATCTGTCTTTTTGATTGCGTGTTATTCCACTTTTTGTTTGGTGGTATATGATGATAAAGCATTCTTTTTTGCCTCTTTCTAATTTTTTTATGGTGTTCACTTGAGTTGAGCGACTTTTACTTTTTTTCAGATCGAGTCGGGTTTTGCGAAACCCGACTTTGTCAAAAGTTGGGTGGGGTGAAATCGGCCAATTATTCCGTAAAGTCGGGGGCCGACTGAAACACGAAACCCAATGCAAGTCAATGGGGAATCAAAGTCGGCAGTGAGTGGAGGACAGGAAAACACCTACAGTGCCCATTTTAATGCCATTTTTAAACATCAATTCTTATTACTGAAGCTTGTCAATCTTAATTTACTTTATAATAATAGTTAGGCATTGAAAACTGGGGGTCATCTGGCTAAAGTTGTGGGGGGTAGGGTTGGCTCAAGATTTTCGTGGGCCCAGGAAACGCAGAATACGTCACAGCAGTGGAGCCGGGAGAGGTAAGTATTTCAACTTTGCAAATGCTGTGATCCTGAGCAAGCAGGGGGGCCCACTTGTTGGCATTGGCACTGGCACAGGGCCCCTCATAGTACGGCAGTGTGTTTGATGGCGGGTGGCACCTCCCACCGGCAGAGACACTTTTGTGTACTATGAGTGGCCCTGTGCCACTGATGTCGCCAACGAGTATGCCCCCCCACCTGATGAAGGAACCTGCATTTTCATCTGCACCTTCCTCTTTGTCCCCGTGTAAGGTGGTATAGTATGCGGGAAGGGGAACCTGACTTTCAACAGGGTCAGATTCTGGCTGTCTAGAGTGCCAGGGGAATGTAGTGGTCTGGGTCAATGTACCAGCAGACTCATCTAGCAGTGGCTGGGCAATGGGCAGGGTGAGGAGGAAACACAGATATAGGCCCAAATAATAAAGTGGGCTAAATGCAGTTCAAAATTGGTAACAGGACTAAACTGGCGGCATTGCTTTGTTCAGCAGAGGACAACTGTAAGAAGTGGCAGACACAGTTAGTAGGCCCAAATAATAAAGTGGGCTAAATGCAGTTCAAAATTGGTAACAGGACTAAACTTGCGGCATTGCTTTGTTCAGCGGAGGACAACTGTAAGGAGTGGCAGACACAGGTAGTAGGCCCAAATAATAAAGTGGGCTAAATGCAGTTCAAAATTGGTAACAGGACTAAACTGGCGGTATTGCTTTGTTCAGTGGAGGACAACTGTAATGAGGGGCAGACACAGTTAGTAGGCCCAAATAATTAAGTAGGCTAAATGAAGTTCAAAATTGGTAACAGGACTAAACAGGCGGCATTGCTTTGTTCAGTGGAGGACAACTGTAATGAGCGGCAGACACAGTTAGTAGGCCCAAATAATTAAGTAGGCTATATGCAGACCAAAATTGGTAACAGGACTAAACAGGCGGCATTGCTTTGTTCAGCGGAGGACAACTCTAAGGAGCGTCAGACACAGTTAGTAGGCCCAAATAATTAAGTAGGCTAAATGTCTGCCAAAAAATTGTTCATAAATAAACAGGTGGCAGAGCTGAGTAGCAGACAGTGGTAGTAGGCGAAAAGTATTAACTGGTCTAAATGGAGGCCAGGGCCCCTGTATATTTTAACTATCATCTATAATTTCAACAAATTTGTATTGCCAGTGCCATTGAAGGATTTAACAGCACAGACTACACAGTGGTGGAGCAGGCAGAGGTAAGTATTGCAAGTGGTAGATCACTGTTCGAGCTGGGGGGAACACTCTCTCGTGGGCGGTGGTACTGGCACAGGGCCCCTCATATTACGATGGTCTGTCTGACGTTGGTTGTGCACCACCACCGTCAGAGACACTTCATTGTACTATGAGGGACCCTGTGCCAGTGCCGTCGCCCAAGAGTGGGCACACCCACCTGTCCAGGCAAACGGCATGGGTGCTTGTGCCAGGTGGTGACCACGACCCTGTGGGGGGAATCAGCCCATTTTGGGAGGTATAAAAATGGACTATGGTGGACATTCAGCAGCTGCAAATGGAGGAATTGAAGCAGTCAGTAAGAGGAGGCCAAAAGCAAGACATTTTTCAGGCAAGCTACATGTCAGCACGGGAAGGTGGGGCCAAATAATTTGAAATCCATGATTGGTTTCATTTTAATGAAGGTTAGATCATTGACATTTTGGTTAGCCAGACGTGTCCTTTTTTCGGTCAGTATTGAACCAGCAGCACTGAAGAATCTTTCGGATAGCACACTAGCAGCAGGGCAAGCGAGCTCTTGTAATGCATATTCTGCCAATTCAGGACAGGTGTCTATTTTAGATGCCCAGTAATGAAAGGGGAATGACCTGTGAGCGAGAACATCGATGAGGGAGGAAAAGTAGTTTGTAAGTATACAAATGCTGTCTCCTGTCACTTTGAATCGATGCAGCAGTACCTGTCGTGTCAGCGGTCATTGCGAAATCACTCCACAACCTGGTCATAAAACCCCTCTGTCCAACGCCACTTTAGATTTGTGCACCTCTAACTAGGGTTGAGCGACTTTTATTTTTATAGGATCGGGTCGGGTTATTCCTATTAGGTATATACTTACCCTCGGACGCACCCTGCTTCTTTCCGGCAGCCTTCCTTCCTAAGAATGAGCGCGTGAAGGACCTTAGATGACGTCACGGCTTGTCCATGTGACAGCTCGCGACCAATCACAAGCTGCGACATCACCGCAGGTCATTCACGCGCTCATTCTTAGGAAGGAAGCCTGCCGGTTAGTACCAGGGCGCGTCTGAGGGTGAGTATATCAATATTTTTTATCTTGATTCTTTATTTTACACTTAAATATGGATTCCGATACCGATTCCCGATATCGCAAACATATCGGAACTCGGTATCGAAATTCCGATACCAGATTCAGAAGATCGCCGACCTCATGGCCGACTCCACACAGGGGTCGGGTCGGGTTTCATGAAACCTGACTTTGCCAAAAGTCGGCGACTTCTGAAAATGGCCGACCCATTTCGCTCAACCCTACCTCTAACACCTCTGCCATATTGCCCCCTACGGCTCGTGTGAGAACCATCACTGCCGCTGTGTGCTGAACCAAACAGTCTACAAGAGTTGCTTGTTTGGTAGCCAATATTTGCTCAAGGTTCTCATGTGGCATGATATTTTGTAATTTTCCTTTATATCGTATATCGTGGCCAGCCAGTAGTCATCATCGGTCATCATTTTGATAATGCGGGGGTCCCTTTTTAGGATACCCAAGGCATACTCAGCCATGTGGGCCAATGTTCCAGGTGCCAATTCACTGCTTGTGCTGGGTTGAGGAGCACTTTCTTGCAACATCAACATCACCTGTGTCCCGCAAAAACCCTGTACCTGACCTTGCAATGCCACCAGTTTCTATTGCCCCCTGAGAAGCATCCTCCTCCCATAAATATTCATCCCCATCATCCTCCTCCTCCTCCTCATCGTCCGACACCTCATCCAGGAGAGTTCCCTGAGCAGACAATGGCTGACTGTCATCAAGGCTTCCCTCCACCTCCGCTGCAGACACCTGCTCCTTAATGTGTGTTAAACTTTGCATCAGCAGATGCATTAGTGGGATGCTCATGCTTATGATGGCATTGTCTGCACTTACCAGCCGTGTGCATTCCTCAAAACACTGAAGGACTTGACAGAGGTCTTGTAGCTTCGACCACTGCACACCAAACAACTCCATGTCTGCCATCCAAGTGCCTGCCCGTGTATGTGTATCCTCCCACAAATAAATTACAGCACGCCTCTGTTCGCACAGCCTCTGAAGCATGTGCAGTGTGGAGTTCCACCTTGTTGCAACGTCCATTATTAGGCGGTGCTGGGGAAGATTCAGCAATCGCTGATGGTTCAGCATACTGCTGGAGTGTACGGGCGACCGGTGGATGTGCGAGCAAAGTCTTCGCACCTTCAGGAGCAGGGCTGGTAACCCGGATAATTTTTCAGGAAGCACTGCACCACCAGGTTCAAGGTGTGAGCCAGGCAAGGTATGTGTTTCAGTTGTGAAAGGGCTATGGCAGCCATAAAATTCCTTCCATTATCACTGACTACCTTGCCTGCCTCAACATGTACACTACCCAGCCATGACTGAGTTTCTTGCTGCAAGTACTCGGCCAGTACTTCTGCGGTGTGTCTGTTTTCCCCAAACACTTCATTTGTAACACAGCCTGCTGACGCTTACCACTAGCTGTTCAATAATGGGACACCTCGTGTGCAACACTGGCAGCTGCGGATGGAGTGGTCATGTGACTGCTCTCTGTGGACGAGCTTTTGCTTCTGGAGGAGGAGGAGGAAGAGGAGGGGTGGCAAACGCCTACAGCCAATTGTTTCCTAGACCGTGAGCTAGGCAGAACTGTCCTACTATGGCTGTCCCCAGTGGACCCTGCATCCACCACATTAACCCAGTGCGCCGTGATGGACACGTAACGTCCCTGGCCATGCCTACTGGTCCATACATCTGGTGTGAGGTGCACCTTTCCACTGACTGATTGCCTCAGTGCATGGACAATGCGGTCTTTGACATGCTGGTGGAGGGCTGGGATGACTTTTCTCGCAAAGAAGTGCTGACTGGGTAGGTCATAGCATGGTACTGCGTAGGCCATCAGGTCTTCGAAAGCTTTGTTTTAAACCAACTGGTAGGGCATCATCTCTAACGAGATTAGTATAGCAATGTGGGCGTTCAAACCCTGTGTACGCGGATGAGAAGATGAGTTCTTTGAGCATTTCTTACAGATAACTTTTGACTGATCATTCGGATCTTGGTTAAAAAATTGCCACACTGCACTCTTCCTACTATCTAATTCCTTTTCAGGCATTGCATGCTGTGCTACTTTCACCGGATGGCCACGCTGTCCTAAAACTGTTTTTGTTTTTGACACAAGTTTTTGGCCTGATACGGGCCTGCCAGACGACAGCTGTTGCGATGTAGATGGCTGCTGCGGATCATCCTCCTCCGCTTCTGAGCTACTGGCAGCGGCACCCTCTTCCGCCAATGGCTGCCAATCTGGGTCAACAACTAAGTCATCTATCACCTCCTCTTCAATGTCATGTGCACCTTCCTCTGTGTCACCGTGTAAGGTGCTATAGTGTTCAGGACGGGACACCATAGTCTCATCAGGGTCAGATTCTGGCTCAGTACACTGCGAGGGCAATGTAGTGATCTGAGTCAGTGGAACAGCATAATAATCTAGCTGTGGCTTTGCATCAGTGCACTCCATGTCCGATTCATCTTGTAATGGGCAGTTAACAATTTCCTTTTCTAACCCAGGCACGGTATGTGTAAAGAGCTCCATGGAGTAACCTGTAGTGTTGCCTGACGCATCCTTCACTTTTGGTTTTGGTGAAGGACACTAGGAAACGTCTTGTTCCTGACCGGGAGCATCCACTGACAACTCGCTGCTTTTATATTTTGAACTTTCTGAAGAGGAGGCGAAAGAGCTAGAGGCTGAGTCAGCAAGGAAAGCCAAAACTTTTTCCTGCTGCTCCGGCTTTAAAAGCGGTTTTCCTACTCCAAGATAAGGGAGCCTTCAAGGCCTTGTGTAGCCAGACGATGAAGCTGGCTCAACACCTCCAGCCTTAGGTGCTATTTTGCTTTTCCCACTACCACCAGATGCTCCACCACCATCAGTACCAGCTGGCAACAACTGCCCACGGCCTCTTCCACCAGACTTCCTCATTTTTGGGAAAATCTAACCAAAATAACAACTGTTATATGGTACTGTAAAACAAGGTAGAAGGTGTATATAAACTTGTTGAGAATTTAAATCTCCCTTTTTTTGGGGGGAGACTGCACCAAAACTCAGGCCCAGTGCATATCTTTGTGTGGAAACTTCCTGAAGAAGAAGCCATGAGCTTCGAAACGCGTTGAATAAACCACCCGAACACCTTACAACTAGTGTTGAGCGATACCATCCGATACTTGAAAGTATCGGTATCGGAAAGTATCGGCCGATACCGGCAAAGTATCGGATCTGATCCGATACCGATACCCGATACCAATACAAGTCAATGGGACTCAAGTATCGGAAGGTATCCCTGATGGTTCCCAGGGTCTGAAGGAGAGGAAACTCTCCTTCAGGCCCTGGGATCCATATTAATGTGTAAAATAAAGAATTAAAATAAAAAATATTGATATACTCACCTCTCCGACGCAGCCTGGACCTTACCGCTGTGAACCGGCAGCCTTCTTTGCTTAAAATGAGCGCGTTCAGCACCTTCCATGACGTCTCGGCTTCTGATTGGTCGCGTGCCGCTCATGTGACCGCCACGCGACCAATCAGAAGCCGTGACGTCATCCCTCAGGTCCTAAATTCCTAGAAGGGAATTTAGGACCTGAGGGATGACGTCGCGGCTTGTGATTGGTCACGTGGCGGTCACATGAGCGGCACGTGACCAATCAGAAGCCGTGATGTCATGGAAGGTGCTGAACGCGCTCATTTTAAACAAAGAAGGCTGCCGGTTACCAGCGGTGATGTCCAGGGGCCTCCGGACAGGTGAGTATATCAATATTTTTGATTTTAATTCTTTATTTTACACATTCATATGGATCCCAGGGCCTGAAGGAGAGTTTCCTCTCCTTCAGACCCTGGGAACCATACACTGCAAGCTTCCGATTCCGATTCCCGATACCACAAAAGTATCGCATCTCGGTATCGGAATTCCGATACCGCAAGTATCGGCCGATACCCGATACTTGCGGTATCGGAATGGTCAACACTACTTACAACTATATCTGGATCCATTATTTGTCACAGCAGCACGGATTTTATCCACATTCATCTATTATAATGAAACTAACAGAGCTGATGTATATCCACTTTTTGACAATTTGAATCAACCTTTTTTTTGGGGGCGACTGCACCAAATCTCAGGCCCAGTGTATAACACAACACAATGTAAGTGGCAGAACGTGGCTGGCTGATATACGACAAACTAACAGAACTGACATATATCCACTTTGTGACAATTTGAATCTCCCATTTTTTGGGGGGAGACTGCACCAAAACTCAGGCCCAGTGTATAACACAACACAATGTAAGTGGCAGAAAGTGGCTGGAAGATATATGAAAAAATACAAGGACTGTAGTACAATTTCAATCTCCCTACAATGATCTCAGGACAAGTATGGCAGCAATACAAAGGACTAGGGTTGAGCAAAACGGATCGGACAATTTCAAAAGTCGCCGACTTTTGGCAAAGTCGGGTTTCGTGAAATCCGAGCCAGTCCCAGTGTGGGATTGGCCATGCGGTCGGTGATCTTAGCGCCAAAGTCGCATTTCATATGACGCGTTCAGCGCCATTTCTCAGCCAATGAAGGTGGATGTAGAGTGTGGGCAGCGTTATGACATAGGTCTCGGTCCCCACCATCTTAGAGAAAGGCATGACAGTGATTGGCTTGCTTTCTGCGGCTTCACAGGGGCTATAAAGGGGCGTGCACGCCAACTGCCATCTTACTGCTGCCGATCTGAGCATAGGGAGAGGTTGCTGTAGCTTCGTCTGAAGCAGGGATATTGTTAGGGAGGAAAGATAAACCCCCAAACCGCTTGTGCTGTAGCAATTTCCACTGTCCAACACCACCTTTTCTTTGCAGGGACAGTGGAGGCTAGATTTCTGTGCATCAGCTCTGTAGCTTATAAGGCTCCCTGATAGCTGCATTGCTGTTTGTACGCCGCTGTGCAAACCAACTGCTTTTTTCAAAGCAAAAATCCTGTTGCTTCTTTCTGCACAGTTCTCTTGTTTCTTTGTCCACACTCTTGTGTGCAGCAGTCCTTTTTATTTATGCCATACTTGTCCTTTGATAATTGTAGGGAGATTGAAATTCTACTACAGCCCTTGTATTTTTTTATATATCTGCCAGCCACTTACTGCCAATCAAACTGTGTAGTGTAATACAGTGGGCCTGAATTTTTCCTGCATTCTCCCACACATAAAAAGGTAGATTTATATTGCCACTGAGTGCATCTGCGTCAGTCCTGTTTGTGGCATATCTGCCAGCCACTTTCTGCCACTCAAACTGTGTAGTGTAATACAGTGGGCCTGATTTTTTCCTGCATTCTCCCACACATAAAAAAGGGAGATTTATATTGCCACTGAGTGCATCTGCGTCAGTCCTGTTTGTGGCATTTCTGCCAGCCACTTTTTACCTGTCAGGACTCTGAACATTTTTTACCTTTTGTGCATTACTGCCCTTTTCCAACATGGCGTCTTTGTTCTCATGTGCACTTGTCTTCCTGCTATAAAACTCCACCCCAGCCTTCAGTCTGTGCTAGATTATTCTGCTGTGCATCCAGCTCCTGATTACTCCGTGGCCTTGCACCTGCACCTGCTCCTGTGAACCTGTGTTGGAGATCCTGCCACTCTGCTCTGAGTTCCTGCTGCATACACCAGTCCTCCTTCATCTGCTGCTCGTGTTACTTCCATCTGCATTTGTTGGACATGTAAGCTGTTTGCTGCTCTGCAAAACCTGAGACTATTAACCAGGCCTCCCTGGTTAAGATTAGTAAGATTAGAGCTAAGATTAGTGTTGAGCATTCCGATACCGCAAGTATCGGGTATCGGTTGATACTAGCTGTATCGGAATTCCGATACCGGGATCCTATATTTTTGTGAGCTAAGATTAGTGTTGAGCATTCCGATACCACAAGTATTGGGTATCGGTTGATACTTGCTGTATCGGAATTCCGATACCGGGATCCTATATTTTTGTGATATCGGAAATCGGAATCGGAAGTTCCCAGTGTATGGTTCCCAGGGTCTGGAGGAGAGGAGACTCTCCTTCAGGCCCTGGGATCCATATTCATGTAAAAAATAAATAATACAAATAAAAAATAGGGATATACTCACCCTGTGGCGCGCCCTGGTTGTAACCGCTGCAACCGGCAGCCTCTGTTCCTTAAAATGAGCGAGTTAAGGACCTTCGATAACGTCGCGGCTTGTGATTGGTCGCTTGAGCGGTCACGTGACCACTCACGCGACCAATCACAAGCCGTGACGTCATCGCAGGTCTTTCACTCCCTGCATTCTTATGAACGGAGGCAGACGCTTGGACCGGGGAGAGCTGGGGCCGCCGGAGGGGTGAGTGTATAAATATTTTTTATTTTTATTCTTTATTTTACACATGAATATGGATCCCAGGGCCTGAAGGAGAGTTTCCTCTCCTTCAGACCCTGGGAACCATCCAGGATACCTTCCGATACTTGTGTCCCATTGACTTGTATTGGTATCGGGTATCGGTATCGGCGATATCCGATATTTTTCGGATATCGGCCGATACAATCCGATACCGATACTTTCAAGTATTGGAAGGTATCGCTCAACACTAGCTAAGATATGATTTGAACTGCCTTATAGCATATCTATCTGTGTCTGGACTAAGTCAAGGATCTATTCGTGTCAAGTTTCCTCAAGAATAACTGTGCTTCATAGACATTGTTTGCTTGCATCTACCTCTGAAGTTTCCTATTGACTGCTAAGCTGCGTTTATTATTTGCACCAAGTGTTGTGGACTTGAGTTTCTCTCTGCACCTGTTTGAATCACCGTGTGATAATATAAACTTTACCACTTATAAAACTGTGTCCTGTTGTCTTGTTCCACGCAAAGAGTCCCCTGAATTATCCCCTATAATTATTACACTGCCACTCAAACTGTGTAGTGTAATACAGTGGGCCTGATTTTTTCCTGCATTCTCCCACACATAAAAAAGGGAGATTTATATTGCCACTGAGTGCATCTGCGTCAGTCCTGTTTGTGGCATATCTGCCAGCCACTTTCTGCCACTCAAACTGTGTAGTGTAATACAGTGGGCCTGATTTTTTCCTGCATTCTCCCGCACATAAAAAAGGGAGATTTATATTGCCACTGAGTGCATCTGCATCAGTCCTGTTTGTGGCATATCTGCCAGCCACTTTCTGCCACTCAAACTGTGTAGTGCAATACAGTGGGCCTGATTTTTCTGCTGTCTCCCACACATAAAAAGGTAGATTTTTATTGCCACTGAGTTCATTTGTGTCAGTCTGTCATGTCGGACGCTGTTCAGACCAGGTCGTTCGACAGACAGCGGTAATTCCGCTTTTGACCACCATTTGCTCATTGGCGTCGGCTAGATTCTATCTAGCTGTTCCGGGGTTAATTTACCTGATCCTCAGATTGTAAGCTGGGCCATGCCCATTGCCTTTAAATAGCTCTTCTGATCATTGGGCGTCGCCGATTATAGCTTCTGTCTTGTGCGTTGTTATCTCGGTCTGGAGTGGAGAGCTGGTTGCTGGAGAGTCGTTGCTGGTGGTGTATTTTCCTTTGTCTTATTTACTCCTTCATATATTTGTATTTATTTTGCCCTGCACATTTATAGTGTATTCCTGAGTGTCTGCGGCGTGGTGTTTATTTTCCTTTATCCTTGTCTGTGCTAACTGTGGGTATTGGTGAATTACATCTTCACTGGGTGGTGGGCAGAGGTTTTCAGCCTAGGGTTGAAACAGGAGACAGGGCGAGGGTCGAGGCCTGGACATGTACACCATCAGTGTAAACTCCAGGTAGAGGGTCAGTCAGGATTTCCCTAGTCTGAGGGAAATTGCAGGGGCCCGGGTTATTAGCTCTCGCTCACCTAGTCTCCCCGTGACATTATAATTCGCCCAACAACACAAAAAAAGGTTTTTTTTTTGTGTTTGGCATGGATCCCATGACTTCCATAACCCGCCAGTTGGAGGCGCTGTCCTTACAGGTCACTGAGTTGAGGGGGGCAGTACAGCAACAGGGACTAGCAGTATCTAATGTGCAAGCTGGAGAGACAGGAAGAGTTGCTGAGTCTAAATTTCCTTTGCCTGAAAAATTTACTGGGGAACGCAGTAAATTTGTTTCTTTTCGTGAAGCTTGCAAACTATATTTCCGTATGCGCCCAATCTCCTTGGGTAATGAGGCTCAGCGTGTGGGCCTGGTGTTGTCATTATTAAGCGGGGATCCCCAAGCATGGGCGTTTTCTTTGCCATCTGATTCTGCTGCATTTGACTCTGTGGAGAGTTTCTTTTCCTCTCTTGGAAAAATCTACGATGAACCTGACAGAATGGCTCTAGCAGAATCTAAGATACGCTCTATTCACCAGGGGGAGCGAGTTGCAGAGGATTACTGTTCTGAATTTTGTCGCTGGGCGATCGATACACGATGGAATGATCCAGCATTGCGGAGTCAGTTTATACATGGGATTTCTGGAAGGGTTAAAAACCCCTTCTGATGTACGAGACTCCTACTTCTCTAGATTCCACTATGAGTCTGGTTGTCCGCATTGATCGACGTTTGTGTCAGGGGGAGCTTGAGACACCGCCTATGGGAGAGGGTTTAGGTTCACGTGAGGTTGCTGCAGGTGAGCCCACGGAGCCTATGCAAATCACAGGGGTGTCACATGTGAAGCGTCCAGTCCCTGAGCTCAGGAAGCAGGGAGCCTGTTTTTACTGTGGTAAAACTGGTCATTTTATTAACATCTGTCCTCTGCTGTCTAAGAAAAACGCAATGGTGGAAAATTTCTAAGCTCAGAGGATGTGGAGGAGACCAATCTGAGCTTTTGTATATCCTCCATGGTGGTTTCTCAATGCATGCTCCCTGCTAAGGTTTTTATCGCTGGCAGTGAGCTGCCAATTACTGTTTTTGTAGATTACTGAATTTGTGGCTGAGGTGAAACTCCACATTGGAGTTCTACATTCTGAGCGGGTTACATGTAAGGTGCTCAGGAATCTTCCTGCTCAGGTGGTTTTGGGTTTTCCTTGGTTGTCTATGCACAACCCGGTAATTGACTGGAAAACTCAGGACATAATTCAGTGGAGCGATTTCTGCCAGGAGAATTGCCTGGCCACATGTGTGGCTGCGGTGACTTCAAGCGTTCCGGAGTCACTTCTGGATTTTGTGGATGTGTTCTCTGAGAAGGGTTGTTCAGAGTTGCCGCCACATCGTCCCTATGACTGTTCTATCAGGTTTAAACCAGGGGCCAAATTGCCTAAAGCAAGGATGTTTAACATCTCCGGTCCGGAGAGACAAGCGATAAAAGATTACATTGCTGAAAGCTTGAGCATAGGGCACATCAGGCCGTCATCCTCGCCGGTGGCAGCAGGGTTCTTCTTCGTGAAGAAGAAAGATGGCGCATTACGCCCGTGTTTGGATTTCAGGCAGTTGAACCAGATTACGGTTCGTGATCCATACCCTATGCCTCTGATACCAGATTTGTTGAACCAGGTGGCAGGTGCTAAGTGGTTTACCAAGCTTGACCTCAGGGGGGCGTACAACCTCATAAGAGTCCGTCAAGGTGATGAGTGGAAGACGGCTTTTAATACCCCTGAGGGTCATTTTTAAAATTTGGTGATGCCATTTGGGTTGACTAACGCACCTGCAGTGTTCTAACATTTCATCAGTGATGTATTCTCACATGTTTTGGGGAAATTCGTTATCGTGTACCTAGATGACATTCTCATATATTCTTGCGAACGTGATGCTCATTTAGATCATGTCAGGCAGGTGTTACAGCTTCTCAGAGAGAATAAGCTGTATGCTAAACTTGAGAAATGTGTATTTTCTGTTCAAGAGTTGCCTTTCTTGGGTTATATTGCGTCTGCTTCTGGTTTTAAAATGGACGCCGCTAAGGTGCAAGCGGTGCTGCATTGGGAACGTCCTGATAACCTGAAAGCACTTCAGCAGTTCCTTGGGTTTTCTAACTACTATAGGAAATTTATCAAGGATTTTTCCATCATTGCTAAACCGCTAACTGACATGACTAAAAAGGGTACCAATTTCTCCATTTGGCCTGAGGCTGCTGTGCGCGCATTTGAATTTCTTAAGAACAGTTTTGTTTCAGCCCCCATTCTTGTGCAGCCAGACATATCAAAACCCTTTGTTGTGGAAGTCGATGCATCTGAAGTTGGTGTGGGGGCGGTACTATCTCAAGGCTCATCTTTGAGTGGTTTGCGTCCGTGCGCCTATTTCTCCAAGAAACTGTCATCCGCCGAACGTAACTACGATATCGGCAACAGGGAGTTGTTGGCAATTAAGTTGGCCTTTGAGGAATGGCGACACTTCTTGGAGGGGTCGGTACATCAGGTAACTGTTATTACCGATCATAAGAATCTGCTGTATTTGGAGTCAGCCAAGCGTCTGTCCCCCAGGCAGGCTCGCTGGGCATTGTTTTTCACGCGGTTCAATTTTGTTGTCACTTATAGACCGGGGTCAAAAAACACTAAGGCGGATGCTCTGTCCAGTTGTTTTCTGGGGGGAGAACCTCGGGAGGATCCAGTACCCATCCTCCAAGAGGGTGTTGTGGTTTCGGCTCTCACTACCGAGGTTGAGGCTGAGATTGCCGAGGCTCAGGAGGAGGTACCATCTGAGCTTCCCATCAACAAATCTTTTGTACCGCTTCATCTCCGCTTAAAGGTTTTGGCGGAGCATCATGATGCTGTCCTGGCTGGCCACCCAGGGGTTAGAGGTACCTTGGAGTTGGTGTCACGTCCGTTTTGGTGGCCCAAGATCCAACAGGACGTGGTCTCATACGTGTCAGCTTGTACCACGTCCGCTAGGGCTAAGACGCCCCGCTCCCGTCCTGTTGGCACACTACTTCCTCTTGAGGTACCTAGTAAGCCATGGACGGAAATCTCCATGGATTTCATCACTGATTTGCCCTCATCAGCTGGGAACACAGTCATCTTGGTGATTGTTGATTGGTTTTCTAAAATGTCGCACTTTGTGTCTTTGCCTTCGTTGCCTAACGCTAAGACTCTGGCTCAAGTATTTGTGCAGGAGGTGGTCAGACTTCATGGGGTTCCATCTGACATCGTGTCTGATAGGGGGTCTCAGTTTGTGGCAAAATTTTGGAAAGCATTTTGCTCACGGCTGGGGATCAAGTTGTCTCATTCTTCGTCGTTTCATCCTCAGTCAAATGGTCAGACGGAGCGTATGAACCAAAATTTGGAACAGTACTTATGCTGCTTTGTCTCTGATAACCAGGAGGAGTGGTCTACCTTTCTTCTTTTGGCTGAGTTTGCCATCAATAATCTTCGCCAGGAGTCGTCTGGGGCGTCTCCATTTTATTGTGTTTACGGGCTACATCCTCAATTTTCTACTTTGAGTCAGAGGGGCTCTTCCGGCGTTCCGGAGGAGGACCAGTTAGGAGCACAATTGTCATCAGTCTGGAGGAGAGTTAAACAGCGCCTGTTGAGTGTGGGCGCTAGGAACAAATGTGTGGCTGACAGTAGGCATGTGCCAGGTCCGGACCTGAGTGTGGATGACTGAGTGTGGTTATCCACAAAAAACATAAGACTCAAAATACCATCCCTTAAATTGGGTCCACGGTTTATTGGTCCATTTAGGGTCACCGCATTCATTAACCCAGTAGCGTACCAATTGGAGCTCCCTACGGTGTATAAGATACACAACGTGTTCCACAGGTCTCTTCTAAAGAATGTGGTGGGTTCTGTGGACGCGGCGCCTATGCCACCTCCAGTCTTGGTGGATGGTAATTTGGAATTTGAAGTCTCCAAGGTGGTTGACTCTCGTGTAGTGCGCCGCACTTTACAGTACTTGGTACACTGGCATGGTTATGGGCCTGAGGAGAGGTCCTGGGTACCAGCCTCGGACATTCATGCGGATCAGCTGGTCAGGTTTTTTCATCGTCGCCATCCAGACAAGCCGGGTCCTATAAGCCGTGAGGGCCCTGGGGCCCCTCGTAGTAGGCGGGGTACTGTCATGTCGGACGCTGTTCAGACCAGGTCGTTCGACAGACAGCGGTAATTCCGCTTTTGACCACTATTTGCTCATTGGCGTCGGCTAGATTCTATCTAGCTGTTCCGGGGTTAATTTACCTGATCCTCGGATTGGAAGCTGGGCCATGCACATTGCCTTTAAATAGCTCTTCTGATCATTGGGCATCGCCGATTATAGCTTCTGTCTTGTGCGTTGTTATCTCGGTCTGGAGTGGAGAGCTGGTTGCTGGAGAGTCTTTGCTGGTGGTGTATTTTCCTTTGTCTTATTTACTCCTTCCTATATTTGTATTTATTTTGCCCTGCACATTTATAGTGTATTCCTGAGTGTCTGCGGCGTGGTGTATATTTTCCTTTATACTTGTCTGTGCTAACTGTGGGTATTGGTGAATTACATCTTCACTGGGTGGTGGGCGCAGGTTTTCAGCCTACGGTTGAAACAGGAGACAGGGCGAGGGTCGAGGCCTGGACATGTACACCATCAGTGTAAACTCCAGGTAGAGGGTCAGTCAGGATTTCCCTAGTCTGAGGAAAATTGCAGGGGCCCGGGTTATTAGCTCTCGCTCACCTAGTCTCCCCGTGACACAGTCCTGTTTGTGGCGTATATCTGCCAGTCACTTTCTGCCACTCAAACTGTGTAGTGTAATACAGTGGGCCTGATTTTTTCCTGCATTCTCCCACACATAAAAAAGGGAGATTTATATTGCCACTGAGTGCATCTGCGTCAGTCCTGTTTGTGGCATATCTGCCAGCCACTTTCTGCCACTCAAACTGTGTAGTGTAATACAGTGGGCCTGATTTTTCTGCTGTCTCCCACACAAAAAAAAGGTAGATTTATATTGCCACTGACTGCATCTGTGTCAGTCCTGTTTGTGGCATATCTGCCAGCCACTTTCTGCCACTCAAACTGTGTAGTGTAATACAGTGGGCCTGATTTTTTCTTGCATTCTCCCACACATAAAAAAGGGAGATTTATATTGCCACTGAGTGGATCTGCATCAGTCCTGTTTGTGGCATATCTGCCAGCCACTTTCTGCCACTCAAACTGTGTAGTGTAATACAGTGGGCCTGATTTTTTCCTGCATTCTCCCACACATAAAAAGGTAGATTTATATTGCCACTGAGTGCATCCCATTTGTCCAGTATGGTTACTAACTATTTTACCTCCCTCACACGTCATTCCCATTTGAATACTGGGCATCCAAAATAGACACCTGGCCTGAATTGGCAGAATATGCTTTACAGGAGCTTGCTTGCCCAGCTGCTAGTGTGCTATCAGAAAGAGTATTCAGTGCTGCAGGTTCAATACTGACCGAAAAAAGGACTCGTCTGGCTACCCAAAATGTTGATGATCTAACCTTCATTAACATGAACCAATCATGGATTTCTAATTATTTTGCCCCACCTTTTCCTGCTGACACCTAGCTTTCCTGTAAAAAGGTCTTGCTTTTGGACTCGTCTTACTGACTGCTCCAATTTCTCCATTTGCAGCTGCTGTATGTCTACCATAGGCCATTTATACACCTCCCTAAGTGGGCTGACTCCCCCCACGGGGCCGTGGTCACCACTTGACGCAACCACCCGTGCGAGTGCCGTTTGGCTGAACAGGTGGGTGTGCCCAATTTTGGGCAACGGCACTGGCACAGGGTTCCTCATAGTACAATGATGTGTCTCTGGCAGTGGTGGTGCACACCCAACGTCAGACACACCGTCGTAACATGAGGGGCCCTGGGCCAGTACCACCGCCCACGAGAGAGTGTTCTCCCCCCAGCTCAAACAGTGCTCTACCACTTGCAAAATTACCTCTCACTGCTCCACCACTGTTTAGTCTGTGCTGTTAAATCCTTCAATGGCACTGCCAATACCAATTTGTTGACATGATTGATGCTAGTAAAAATATTCAGGGGCCCTGGACTACATTTACAACAGTTAATACTTTGCGCCAACTACCACTGTCTGCAAGTCAGCAGAGGAGCCCACCCCTGTACCTAGGTATGCCACCTGTTTATTTGTGAATTTTTTTTGCCAGACATTAACCTCACTTTATTATTTTGGCCTACTAACTGTGTCAGACACTCCTTACAGTTGTCCTCCACTGAACAAAGCTAGGCCGCCTGCGTACTCCTGTAACCTATTTTTAACTGCATTTTTGCCTATTATTTTTTTGGCCTTACTAACTGTGTCTGCCCCTTGGTGCAATTGTCCTCCGCTGACGACACCAATGCTGCCTGTGTACCCCTGTAACCTATTTAAACCTGCATAGAGCCTACTTTTTTATTTTAGGCCTAGTAAGTCTGTCTGCGGTCCCTCCTTGCAATCGTCCTCCGCTGACCACACCATTGCTGCCTGTGTACCCCTGTAACCTATTTAAACCTGCATAGAGCCTCCTTTTTTATTTTAGGCCTAGAAAGTCTGCGCCACTCCTTCCAATTGTCCTCCGCTGACCACACCAATGCTGCCTGTGTACCTCTGTAACCTATTTAAACCTGCATAGAGCCTACTTTTTTATTTTAGGCCTAGTAAGTATGTCTGCGGTCCCTCCTTGCAATCGTCCTCCGCTGACCTCACCAATGCTGCCTGTGTACCCCTGTAACCTATTTAAACCTGCATAGAGCCTCCATTTTTTATTTTAGGCCTAGTAAGTCTGCACCACTCCTTCCAATTGTCCTCCGCTGAACACACCAATGCTGCCTGTGTACCCCTGTAACCTATTTAAACCTGCATAGAGCCTACTTTTTTATTTTAGGCCTAGTAAGTCTGTCTGTGGTCCCTCCTTGCAATCGTCCTCTGCTGACCACACCAATGCTGCCTGTGTACCCCTGTAACCTTTTTTAAACTGCCTTGAGCCAACTTTTTAAGGCCTACTGCCTGTGTCTGTCTGCGCCACTGAATACACCTGTCCTCCTCTGAAAAAAACTGAGCTTCAATTGTCAGGTTTTCAGCCTATGGGAATTTGAAAACTGCATTGGGGCTACTAGTTTGGTTGGGCCTACTAACGGTGTCTGCCGCTCCTTGGTGTTCTCCAGGTTTTTTTTCCTGAGCTTCAATCTTCAGGCTTTCGGCCTATATTTTTAATATGAAACTGCATTTGGGATACTAGTTTGGTTTGGCCTACTAACGGTGTCTGCTGCTCCTTGGTGTTCTCCTCCACTGAACAAAGCTGAGCTTCAATCTTCATGCTTTCGGCCTATATTTACAAATTTTAAACTGCATTTGGCCTACTAGTTTGTTTGGGCCCTACTAACGGTGTCTGCTGCTCCTTGGTGTTCTCCTCCACTGAACAAAGCTTAGCTTCAATCTTCAGGCTTTCAGCCTATATTTACTGTTATGGTTCTCAATGGCAAGAGAACATAGCCCAGCAAACATACGAACTAGCTCTTGGAAGGATGGAAACTAAACTGACCATGAACTAAACCTGCCGCACAACTAACAGTAGCCGGGTAGCGTAGCCTGCGTTTTATCCCTAGACGCCCAGCGCCGGCCGGAGGACTAACTAATCCTGGCAGAGGAAAATATAGTCCTGGCTCACCTCTAGAGAAATTTCCCCGAAAGGCAGACAGAGGCCCCCACAAATATTGGCGGTGATTTTAGATGAAATGACAAACGTAGTATGAAAATAGGTTTAGCAAAATTGAGGTCCGCTTACTAGATAGCAGGAAGACAGAAAGGGCACTTTCATGGTCAGCTGAAAACCCTATCAAAATACCATCCTGAAATTACTTTAAGACTCTAGTATTAACTCATAACATCAGAGTGGCAATTTCAGATCACAAGAGCTTTCCAGACACAGAAACGAAACTACAGCTGTGAACTGGAACAAAATGCAAAAACAAACAAGGACTAAGTCCAACTTAGCTGGGAGTTGTCTAGCAGCAGGAACATGCACAGAAAGGCTTCTGATTACAATGTTGACCGGCATGGAAGTGACAGAGGAGCAAGGCTAAATAGCGACTCCCACCTCCTGATGGAAACAGGTGAACAGAGAGGATGATGCACACCAGTTCAATTCCACCAGTGGCCACCGGGGGAGCCCAAAATCCAATTTCACAACAATTTACAAATTTTAAACTGCATTTGGCCTACAAGTTTGGTTGGGGCCTACTAACGGTGTCTGCAGCTCCTTGGTGTTCTCCTCCACCGAACAAAGCTGAGCTTCAATCTTCAGGCTTTCGGCCTATATCAGATAATAAACTGCATTTGGCCTACTAGTTTGGTTGGGCCTACTAACGGTATCTGCCGCTCCTTGGTGTTCTCCACTGAACAAAGCTGAGCTTCAATCTTCAGGATTTCGGCCTATATTTACAAATTTTAAACTGCATTTGGCCTACCAGATTGGTTGGGCCCTACTAACGGTGTCTGCCACTCTTTGGTGTTCTCCTCCACTAAACAAAGCAGTGCCGCCTGTTTACTCCTGTTACCAATGTTGAACTTTATTTGGCCCACTTTATTATTTGGGCCTACTAACTGTGTCTGCCTCTCATTACAGTTGTCCTCCACTGAACAATGCAATGCCACCTGGTTAGTCCTGTTACCAATTTTGAACTGCATTTAGCCTACTTTATTCTTTGGGACTATATCTGTGTTTCCTCCTCATCCTGCCCAATGCCCAGCCACTGCTAGATGAGTCTGCTGGTACATTTACCCAGACCACTACATTCCCCTTGCACTCTACACAGGCAGAATCTAACCCTGCTGAAAGTCAGGTTCCCCTTCCCGCATACTATACCACCTTACACAGGGACAAAGAGGAAGGCGCAGATGAAAGTGCAGGTTCCTTCATCAGGTGGGGAGGGCATACTCGTTGGCGATGTCACTGTCACAGGGCCCCTCATAGTATGCAAAAGTGTCTCTGCCGGTGGGAGGCGCCCCCGCCGTCAAACACAACACCGTATTTTGAGGGGCCCTGTGCCAGTGCCAATACGAACGAGTGGGCCCCCCTGCTTGCTCAGGATCACAGCACTTGCAAAGTTGAAATACTGACCTCTCCCTGCTCCACCACCGTGACGTAGTCCGCGTTTCCTGGGCCCATGAAAAACTTGAGCCCTACCCCCTCACAACTTTAGCCAAATGACCCCCAATTTTCAATGCCTAACTATTATTATGAGGTAAATTAAGATTCACAAGCTTAAGTGACACGAATTGATGTTTTTGACATTAAAATGGGCACTATTGGTGTTTTCCTGTCCTCCACTCACTGCCGACTTTGCTTCCCCATTGACTTACATTTGGTTTCGTGTTTCGGTCGATCCTGACTTTGCGCGATAATCGGACGATTTCACTCAACTCGACTTTTGACAAAGTCGGGTTTCGCGAAACCAGACTCGATCCTTAAAAAGCAAAAGTCGCTCAACCCTACAAAGGACTGCTGCACACAAAAGTGTGGACAAATAAACAAGATTACTGTGCAGAAAGGAGCAACAGGATTTTTGCTTTTAAAAAAGCAGTTGGTTTGCACAGAAGCGTGCAAACAGCAATGCAGCTATCAGGGAGCCTTATAAGGCAGCCTAATAAGCTACAGAGCTGATGCACAAAAATATACCCTCCACTGTCCCTGCATAAAAAAAGGTGGTGTTGGACAGTGGAAATCGCTACAGCACAAATGGTTTGGGGGTTAATCTTCCCTCCCTAAGTATATCCCTTCTTCTGATGAAGCTGCAGCAACCTCTCCCTATGCTAAGATCGGCAGAAGTAAGATGGCGGTTGGCGTGCACGCCCCTTTATACCTCCTGTGACGCTGCAGAAAGCAACCAATCACTGTCATGCCCTTCTCTAAGATGGTGGGGACCGAGACTTATGTCATCACGCTTCCCACACTCTGCGTCCTCCTTCATTGGCTGAAAAATGGCGCTTAACGTGTCATACGAAATGCGACTTTGGCGCGAAGATCGCCAACCTCATGGCCGATTCCACACTAGGATCGGGTCGGGTCTCACGAAACCCGACTTTGCCGAAAGTTGGCGATTTTTGAATTTGTCCGATCCTTTTCCCTCAACCCTAGTGTTCACTGAAGGGGTTAACTAGTGGGACAGTCGAGTCGTTACGCACGTGTTGATACTAAATATGTGTACTTTTATTGTTTTTTTTATTTATATAAAGAAATGTGTTTATTTGAACAATATTTATTTTTTTCTTTATCTTTATTTAGGAATTTAAAAAAATATATTTTTATACAGTATAATTTTTTTTTTAAACTTTTTTTTACATTGTCCCAGGGTGGAAAACTACAGTGTAAAATCAGATTGCTGTTCTGACACTTTGCACAGCACTGTGTCAGATCTGCAATCTGACAGGAAGTGTAGGAGGCTTTTCAGTGCTTGCTCTCAGCAGGCACTGAAGAGCCACCTCCCTGCAGGACCCAAAAGGACCCCGTGGCCATCTTGGATCCAGGGGCCTGCAGGGAGGAGACCCTTGGATCAACGCGATCACATTGCCTTGTTCTGAGGGTCTCAGGGAAGCTTCCCTATGCCACTGGAAGGCTGCAATCTTGTTTGATTGCAGTGTTCCAGGGGTTAAAGTGCCGGGAGCGGTCTGTGATCGCTCCTGGCACTTAGTACTGGGTGTCAGCTGTGATAATCAGCTGACACCTGGCCGCGATCGGCCACGCTCCCCCCGTACGTCGGATGGCAGAAAGGAGTTAAAAGGAGAGACTTCAAAACATACTGGGAGACAACTAGAGGAGGGCCTCAGGAAGCATGTGTTCCTATTTTTAAGGAGTAGGACTCCTACACTGGTAAAGTCATCATCTACCTTTTCATGAACTAATTGCCGTTCCCCACCGTCATCTTCTTGTGACCATGGTTGCTTAAATATTTGAGTATCACTACACATAAGCTCCTCATTTTCCTTTTGAAATGTGTAGGGCGAGAAGCCAGAATCAATAAATGGAAATGTAAAGAGCTCCTTGAAGTGTTCAAGTGTAGGATCTCTTGTCTCCTGGGACATGCCATGGAGGGAGGAAGTAGGTTCAGGGTGAGAATTATGTTGTCCAGACTCTCGGTTAGTGAGACTGGACAATGTGGAAGACACGGTGGTGCGTGAAAAGATACTGTAAACATTATCTGCCCTTCAACCTACCACCTTTTTGCACTGTTCTGGCTTCATGAATGATGTCTCCTGCCCCCCTGTGTTGTGGGACAGGAAGATAGGTCTTGTGGATGAGTGTGTTTGTTGTGCTCCCCTAGCCAGCACAGTTCCATCTGGACCACGGCCTCGACCTCTGCGTTTACAATCAGCTGCATATCCACTTCCCCGCCACTTACTGCACTCCTTGCATGTTTTAAATTAGTTATAAATTTATATTTCAGCAAAACAGTCAAGTTTTAATAGAGTGAAGAAAATATGTAGCCCTGAAATTTCTCACAGTGAACTGTGGTGAACTGACTGAGCTCAGCGTTGCACGGTAAGACTTTTTCTAACGGCGCTAGCGGCGATCTCACTGAGCATACCGAAGTTCAGGGGCTTGGCTCACAGTGAAGTGAGCTGGGATTATAGCCTCAGTTAACGTACAGTATCATAGCTTCACTTAACGTGCAGTAACCTCGATAACTTCACCGATAGTATCTGACACTGCACTCACAGAAGATCATTCTCCCACAGTTTTCAGCCGGACGCTCGAATCTTGGCAATGTCCAGGCTGAGAACCACTTATCGCAGACATGGATTATGGCATGGGAGAGTTTGTCGGACAGGTGAGGGATATGGTTGTTTTTTTTTTTACAGGAGACCACGGGGCTTCAATGGAATGAGCATAAGGTGAGCATAACATTGTTTTTTATTTTTAAATAAAAAAATAAAACAGTGTGTATTTTTATTTCAAATAAAGGACTTTATTCAGGCTGTATGTTTATTTACAATCTCGCTATAGTATTAGTAATGGTGGAGAGGTGTCTTATAGAGCCACGCAAACAGCCAGAATTGGCGCATCTAATAGATGCGCCATTTCAGGGTCGGATGCAGGCTGTTATTTTTAGGCTGGTGGGGCCAATATCCATGGTCCCTTACCAACCTAAGAATAACAGCCTGAGAATACCAGACCCTAGCCTACTGCTTTAGCTTGGGGGGGGGAACCCCAAGCTGTTTTTTAAAATTATTTATTTAATTTTTTTTTTTAAATAAGGCATGGGGACCCCTCTTTTCTTGACAATTAGCCATGATAAAGCTGACAGCTGGGGGTTGCAGCCCGCAGCTGTCAGTTTTGCCATGCTGGTTATCAAAAATGGAACAGATCCCACTCCACTCTCCCATCAGCCAGCGCATGCTTTTGCTGTTATACTTTTTACCTCTGGTCACAGCAGCTGGCTCACGCTGTCATTTGACAGTGTGGGAGCCACAACACTCTGACTGGTGCTACTAATCTTACTGCCTATAAGAACCGCCGGTGTTTCTCATGCTGTCATGGAGATGACAGTGTGAAAGCACCCGATGTTTAGGGTGCCAAACCCAAAACAGTAACATGGAATTCCTGAAGAAGTCCATGTTCAGGTCCGTGCCCAAACAGTAATTGTTTACTGTTCAAGTTTGCCCATTTCTAATTATAGCCAAACTTTATGGCTTGTCCAAATTAGATTTTAGTGTTCTTGACTTATTGCAAGGCATTTGCATTTGATAACTTATGCACATCTTTGTTTAGCATGCTTTTCATTAAGGCTTGAATAAAGAATGCCATTGTTAATAAATTCCCTGCATTCATTTTTTTCTAATAAACAATAAAACTACCAATAATGCTGATCTTAACTTTAGTTACTGGTTCTTACTGTTACTTTCACACTTTCTCCTTCAAATGGCAAAGCATGTGAGGATACAACATTGTTTATGAGTGCCCACTATTAAATGAACTGATGTATTATTTATGATTTATGCAGTATCCTTTCATGTATTGAGCTTCACTATAGAATGCATCTGACAAGGTGGCTCTTTTAGTTATTGGTGCTGTAACTGCCTAAATAATCAGTTTTGTAATTTGTCCTAAATACCTTTCTTCATTCAAGGAGGCAGGCCTTTCCCCCTGCTGCAGACGCCACACAGCCGTCACTCAAATCTTCTTGGCGCCGGGCACCACCTCCTCGACGCTGTTTTGAAATCAGCCTGCGCTCCTTTGTCATGCCTTGGGCAGGCACAGTGAGCGCTGCCCATCCTCTGTCCTCATATACAGTCTAGCTGACTGCGCCTGTGCGGACGCCCTACTTGTGAATCCCAGCCCCGCAGTGTCTTCTGATTTATTCACATTGCGGGGCTGGGATTCACAGGCAGGGTGGCCGCACAGGCGCAGTCAGCTAGACTGCATATGAGGACAGACGGGCAACGCTCACTGCACCTGCACCAGGCAGGAGAAAAGAGTGCAGGCGCCGGCTGATTTCAAAACAGCGCTGAGGAGGCGGCATCCGGCGCCAAGAAGACTTGAGTGACATCTGTGTGGCGTCTGCAGCAGGGGGGAAAGGCCTGCCTCCTTGACTGAAGAAAGGTATTTAGGACAAATTAAAAAAATTATTATTTCTGCAGTTACAGCACCAATAACTAAAAGAGCCACCTTGTCAGAATGCAGCATTACTGCTGCACAAGGTGGCTCTTTTAGTTAAAAACGCCTGGGGGGAGTGACAGGTTCCCTTTAAAGAACTTTTCCATTTTATTCCAAAGTATAATAAAACCATACTAAACTTATAAAAGTATTATAACTATTGTAGCATGGTCACCTGATCATAATGACAAGAGTATAGATCATATTTCTTTAATTAGCTTGAACATGTCCATTTGTATCAAGTACATTTTAATATGTTTTACATATTATTATTTTTTAGTGCAAGGTCGTGGTGAATAAACAAATTGCAGGACAACAAGATTACTGTACCTGTAAATAGGGAATTACTTTGCAAAGAGTTTTCCCAAAGAACCAAGTTTCGGTTATGTCAACTACCAATGTTGCTGGAAGACAAGTGATAGTAACAAGCACATCTGCAAGTGACAAGTTGACTATAAAATAGTTGGTGACAGTCCTCATGTGATGATTCTTCCAAACTGCAAGACAAACTAAAAAGATATACATATTTTAATGCAAATGAAATAAAAGTGCTAAATAAATACTATATGATGCGTCTGATGGATTACATAAAGTCGTATATTGTCATTTTATATAACCGCTTTCATTGTTTCTGTAGCAGCTACAGTAATGGGAAAAGGTAATAAGTAAAAGAATAGGACTGACTTTGTTTACATTTGCATTAGATTTCTATTTATGTTTTTTTTTTATATATATTTTTTACAGCATAAGCAAGTATTGTTGCTGTCAAAACTATGAAATGCTCAACAGAACTTCAGACAAAATTATAACTTGATAGGGTTCATTACAGCTTCAATTAAATGCAGTGCCGACAGAGTCAATGTGACCAAAGTCTTCAGATTATTTTGGTAGACCACTATACTTGATTGCTCTTAGTGTATAAACAAAAAAAACCATGAGAGTTACTTTCCATTCCTTTAGGTCACAGCACAGAAAGAGATAGCTAAGCTCATTATACACTTGTTCTCCTCAACTAAATGTTTTTTCTAGCTAAATCAAGTATAGTGTTTACTTTCAACTCAAAAGTTTAATGCAACAGACATTGATGTCTTTTCTGTAAAATATTAGAATGCTTTCACTCTCACAAATGCATTCACTATTTGTACAATAGAATGTAAGTATGTTCATTTCTAATATTCCAGAGATATAGGGCCATTGTTTGTTGTGTAAAGCTAGTGAAATCAAAGGAAATCATAGACATGGATGAACTGGATGAAACATCTGGATGAGGGGTACCAATGTATTTTGTGCTGGGCAGTCACACCATTATCTCTCCTGTGGTTTGAAGAGGGTTTTGTGAGCAATCTTGGTGTGCTTTGTGAACCTCATATTTCTAGTGTGCAACCACTGGATTTGAGTTGATTTTATTTGACTTTTTTCTTTCTTCTGTAGAGCTTCACTGGACAACTGCAGGAAGCATATCTTGTGCTTTATGTTAATTATTAGTGATGAGCAAATATACTCGTTGCTTGGGTTCTCCCGAGCATGCTTGGGTGATCTCCGAGTATTTGTTAGTGTTCGGAGATATAGTTTTCTTCGCCTCAGCTGAATGATTTACAGCTATTAGCCAGCTTGATTACATGTGGGGATTCCCTAGCAACCAGGCAACCCCCACATGTACTCAGCCTGGCTAGTAGCTGTAAATCATTCACCTGAGGCAATTAAAACTAAATGTCCAACCACTAACAAATACACAGAGATCACCTGAGCGTGCTCGGGAAAACCTGAGAAACGAGTATACTCGCTCATCACTATTAATTATGCTTAACTCTTTCTGCTTAACCTCTTTCTGACCTCAGACGGGATAGTACGTGCGAGGTCAGATATCGCGCTTTGATGCAGAGCTCTGGCGGTGAGCCCATGTCAAAGCCGGGACATGTCAGCTGTTTTGAACAGCTGACATGTGCCTGCAATAGCGATGGGTGAAATCGTGATTCACCTGCCGCTATTAACTAGTTAAATGCCACTGTCAAACGCTGACAGAGGCATTTAACCGGCGCTTCTGGCCGGAAATGAGCGCATCGCCGACCCTGTCACATGATCGAGGGTCAGCGATGCATCAGAATGGTAACCATAGAGGTCCTTGAGACCTCTATGGTTACTGATGCCAGCCTGCTGTGAGCGCCCCCTGTGGTCGGCGTTCATAGCACACCTGCATTTCTGCTGCATAGCAGATCGAGTGGTGCCAGCTTCTAGCCTCCCATGGAGGTTATTGAAGCATGGCAAAAGTAAAAAAAAGTTAAAAAAATGTGAGAAAAATAAAAAAATATAAAAGTTTAAATCACCCCCCCTTTCGCCCCATTCAAAATAAATCAATAAAAAAAATCAAGCCTACACATATTTGGTAACGTCACGTTCAGAATCACCCGATCTATCAATAAAAAAAGGATTAACCAGATCGCTAAGCGGCGTAGCGAGAAAAACATTTGAAACGCCAGAATTACTTTTTTTGGTCACCATGACATTGCATTAAAATGCAATAACGGGCGATCAAAAGAATGTATCTGCACCAAAATGCTATCATTAAAAACGCCAGCTCAGCATGCAAAAAATAGGTTCTCACCTGACCCCAGATCTTGAAAAATTGACACGCTACGGGTATCGGAAAATGGCACAATTTTTTTTTTTTTTAGCAAAGTTTGAACATTTATTTCACCACTTAGATAAAAGAGAACCTAGACATGTTTGGTGTCTATGAACTCATAATGACCTGGAGAATCATAATGGCTTGTCAGTTTTAGCATTTAGTGAACCTAGTAAAAAAGCCAATCAAAAAACTATTGTGGGATTGCACTTTTTTTGCAATTTCACCGCACTTGGAATTTTTTTCCCGTTTTTTAGTACACGACATGGTAAAACCAAAGATGTCGTTCAAAAGTACAACTTGTTTCAAAAAAATAAGCCCTCACATGGCCATATTGACGGAAAAAATAAAAAAGTTATGGCTCTGGGAAAAAGGGGAGCAAAAAACGAACACGGAAAAATGGAAAATCCCAAGGTCATAAAGGGGTTAAATGCTTTAAGGGGTATTCCCATCTCCAAAATCATATCCACATATGTATTAGGTATGATAATAAAAATACTAGCAATACTAGTAATAGCTTAGGTTATCCATGGTTACAACCACTCTTACAGTGACAGTTGGTTAGTTAGCTTTTAGTGATTATAACTAGGAATAAGCAAACCTGAACTGGAAAGATCAGGATTTGTACCTGACTTCCAGTGTTCTGTACCAGACCCCAACCCCAGATTACTTACTGCATGTTCAGTTTCCTATTTGATTCCAGAAGTCTAATAAAGCATGTTGAAAGACTGCAGTGCAGCCAATCAACAAGCTTTAAGGATATGGGCACTTCTGGCTCTATCACAGCCATGGCTGTAAATTGGCCAATGCAACACATGATCCAGCCTGAAAGTAAATGAATAAATAATAAAAAAAAAGTTGTTCGGTCCCTTTCATTTTAAAAACCAGCTGAGGGAAAACAGCCAGCTGGGAGCTGGTATTTTTAGCCTGGGAAGGGCCAATATCCTTGCAGCTTCCCACACTACTATTGTCAGCCCGCAGCAGTCTGATTTCCCTTAGATAGTTATTAAAAATAGGAGGAACCCTAAAAATTGATGTGGGTCCCCCTATTTTTAAATAACAAGTAGTGATGAGCGAATACATTCGGCACTATTCATTATGCGCACATATAGTACGTTATTCGAGCTATTCGTTGCTATTTGCAATTTGCTATTTGCCTCAGTATATTCAAGTGACCCGCCCAGCATGTTTGGCGATTTATTTGCAGCCAATGAACATGGTGGGCTTGCTTGCCAGTCACAGTAATGCCACCATCATCTTTGGTGTGGCATTACTGTGATTGGCTGGCCTTCCAGCATCATAGGGGTTATTTAATGCCTGCCTGCGCCATCTAGCACACATTGTAGCCAAAACAGTGTAGTGAGAAGGTAGTTAGTGTGAGCATGGGGAGAGTAAAAGCAGCATACAGGGAGAGGAGAGTTTGTGATTCCAAAAAGCTCTTCTAAGAGTTACTGAGGGTGAAGGTTAGTTCCTTGTTAGGTGGAGTTAGCATAGGGATTATGGAGAGATTTAATATGAGAGAGAGTGATAGTCAGGCAACTGGGTGTTATTATTGCAAGTGCATAAACTCTGGACCATGGTAAAATGCACTGTCATTTTCCACGTTCCAGGGTTCTTCACAGTTCAGGCTGTGAGGGAGCACAGCTTCAGTGATGTCACCGCTAGTCACTGAAGCTCCGCTCTCAGCAGCTCATTCACCAGTGGTTTTCAGCCGGGATGGTCGCATCTTGGCACTGGCCTGGTTGAAAACTGTATATCCCCCAGATATGGATTACTGCGTGGGATACAACGATGGACAGGTATGGGTATATTGCTGGTTTATTATTTTACTTATATTACAGGAGACTGAGAGCGTCGGGGAATTAGATGTGACAGTAAGTATGGTTTAATTTAGAATATTAAAGGAGTCTGTGTCTTTATTTCAATTAAAGGACTTTTTACTGGGTGTCTGTGATTTTTTAACAACTTGACTATGGGGTTAGTAATGGGGGCGTCTAATTGATGTCTCTCTATTACTAACCTTGGTGCTTGATGTCACAAAGGTGACATCAACCCCCACAACTATTACCCCACTTGCCACCACTACAGGGCAAGTGTGAAAAGTGAGGCTAAGTGCCAGAATTTTTTTTATTTTGCATTATATACATGTAATTATGAAGGAAAGAATGTTTCTTAGCATTTTTCCCTTTAAAAAATGTAGGTTTGGTTTGATAAGTCTTTTTATAAATCCGTAAAACCAGGCCAATAGTCTGAGAATATTATTCCAAGATAGAATATGTGAGTCAAAAAGACATGCAGGCATCTTCTAAATGCTGTTACCATTTAGTTTAAGCTATTTACACTCCATTTCAGCTTTTTTCTCAGGCTCCCAGACCTGTTTGTTTGGTCCAAAAGAAAAATATTCGGCTTTCCCAATGACTTGCATTGGATTCATTGTTCGGTAAGAATACACGGATATTAGAAATTATTCTGAATAATTCACCATTCGCTCAACACTAATAACAAGCTAAGGCAAGGTAGACAGCTGCAGGCTGATATTAATAGGCTGGGAAGGGCCATGAATATTGACCCCCCCAGCCTAAAAATAGCAGCACCCAGCAGCCTCAAAAATGGAGCCTCTATTGGATGCCCCTGTTCTGATGCTTAGCCTCAGCTTTTCTCAATTGCCCTGGTGCGATGGCAATAGGGGTAATAGTTTATGAAATTGATGTCAGCTTTGAAATGTTAGCTGACTTCAAGCCCATAGGTTAGCAATGGAGAGGCATCTATCAGGCGCCCCATTACTAATCCAGTAAGTGACTTATTTTTTACTATGCAGAGGCATCAGCTGGTGAATACTCTCATCAGCATCATCTGCTCTTGCTGCTATCACAATAAGAGTAGTAATCTGTGGACGCCTGACTGGCAGTAACCTTTTCACAACCGGTCACAGTCGCAGGCTCACATGCTGTCCTCTGTGTGATAGTGTAGGAAACCGCAGCAGTCTGCAATGCCCAGCAGCTGTGAATGGCAGTGACTTCACGGTCTCTTTCCAACCCATTAAGATCAGCCCTTAGCTGTCTGTTTAGCTGCCATTTATTAAAAACCACCATGTCATTTTTTTGAGGGTCCCCCCTTTTTAAAAACCAGCAAAAGCTATGCAGACAACTGTGACCTGATATTAATAGCTTGGGAAGCTCCATGTTTATTGTCCGCTTCTGAGAATATTAATACCATCCCACAATTGTCTGCTTTCCCTTGGCTGGTTATTAAAAATAGGTGGGACTCCAAGTTATTTTTTTTCATTCATTCATTCACAAATCCAATAAAATTCACATCCAAGGTAATTTTAGTCCAAAGCTTCCAGGTTTCCCGGCAGCTGGAAACTCCAGTGACCTTAAAGTCTTTCTTTAAGGCTACCTTAAGGTTTCCGGGTCTCACAGCTGCTGGGAGAACTCAGGTAACCTTACAGGCTCAAGTGCTAGAATGATGATTGCCAGAGTGGCAAGTGCTGGACTCACGGTCATTCATAAGTCACTCACTGATGCTGTGTAGCGTGAGAACCAGCTTTTATTACTGAGGTGACCTTGCCAACATCAACACTCACAGAGTGAGAAATTTATCACTCTGCAAGTGGTGATGTCACTACAGTTACTGCAGTTCATTGGCTGTGAACCATGATAACCTTACTGACATCAGCGCTCGTCACAGCAGTGAGATTCACACGCTTCCGGGGAGTCGAGGATTGTTGTAGGAAGTGGGATAGATTTATGGAGGACTTTTATGGATTATTTTATATTTTAAAGGTAATACATAAGTAAAAGAGGGTCTGGGAGTATTTTGTGCAGTTAAAGGCCTTTTCAGAGAGTTTTTATTACTTTTGACTATGGGGTTAATTGGGATATCTTATAGATGCGTCTCCATTACTAACCCCTTGGATTGATGTCAGAACACATTACATAGCTTACATCAACCCCTAAACCATCACCTCATTGGCAAATTCACCAAGGCCAGAGGGAAGAGCCAAGGCTAAGCACCAGAACTGACACATTAAATGGATGCACCATTTCTGGGGTGGCTGAGGGCTGGTGTAAAAGTCTTTCTTAACCCTCTGTCAGGCGCAGCTGATCTGACAGGCACAGCTCAAATAGTTTTGTTTCTCTCTCCATCTTCTTTCTTCAAATTATCAGAAAATCTCCCTCTTATCAGTTATGCCCTGTTTTTACACACTCTTTGAAACCTGATTTCACAGTAAAGCAGCAGACATTCTGAAGAGTAGATATGACATTTATGGCTTTTCATTCTTGCGGCACTTAAACTCCTCTCACATTTGAACGTTAGTATTTTATCTTTTTATTCATAACAATTGTTTATTTGACTTGTTTTATGAATGATTAATGCAAAGTTTGTGGAAATATGTAGGGTTTTCTAGAAAAAAAAAGGGTGGCTCCTTAGGCACATTGCGCCCTAACATGTACTCTCTCTCTTGCTTCAGATTCTCTGCTGAAAAGGCCAGTGAAATGTGTGATATATCTAATGCCCTTCATGATAATGATAATGAAGGAGACCCCACACTGAGTGAAGATTTAGGGGAAGAGAGTGACATTTTATCGCAAGATGAGGTGGAAGAATGTAAAATTGATTCAGGAACAGACCTGAAATTGAGATTGGATATTATAGGTGGTTTTACAATCTGTGCCTGTCACTGCACCTGAACTCAAGAGTGCCAAAGGTGCTCCTGACAGAGCATTAAAGGTTTCTTTAAGAATTTTTGACCTCAAAGCTGCCTGGAGACCTGGTGGCTTTGAAATCTGCTAACCTTTAAGGTTACCAGAGTTCACAGCCACCATGTCTCCCGGCAGATCGAGTGCCGGACTGATGAGTGCTGGAGTGCTGAGTGCCAGACTCCCGTTCGTTCATCAGTCTGGCACTGGACCTGTGCAGCGTGAGAACCAACCAGCTTCTATGACTGAGGTGACCTTGCCAACATCAAAAATCAAAGTGAGAAATTTAGCACTCTGCAAGCGATGACATCACTAAGGTTACCGTAATTCATTGCCTGTGAACTGCGATAACCTTAGTGACATCAGCGCTCATCACAGTATCCGTATTCACATTTTGCAGCCCTTTTGTTCCGGCAGCCTTGCTGAGCGGTCATATTACTGATGTCATTACTCAGCACTGCTTCTAGATAGAGCAGAGTTGGAGATCGTCATAGGATATAGGAAGGATTTAATTCGGGCCCCTTTGGATTGTTTTATTTTTTAAGGGTAACAGATGTATGAAAGAAGATCAAGGAGTGCTTTGTACAATTAAAGGACTTTTTTGTGTATTTGTTTATTACTTTTTACTACAGGATTAGTAATGGGGTATCTTATAGATGCCTCTCCATTACTAACCACTGGGTTTGATGCTAGCAGACATTTCACAGCTGACATCAACTCAAAAATCATTACTGTTATGAACTGGTGGTTTAGGAGCAACATGGGACGTGCTCTGGAGGAGGTGGTACCTGTACTGACCGCAGTTCCTGAGCTTAACACAACACTAGAAGTAGCCGTGGGATGTTCCTGTCACTCCCTAGACACCTCATCACAGCCGGAGGACTAACTACCCCTAAAGATAGAAACTGGAAAGCTATCTTGCCTCAGAGAAAATTCCCAAAGGACAGACAGCCCCCCACAAATATTGACTGTGAGTGGAGAGGGAAATGACATACACAGAATGAAACCAGGATGTAGCAAAAGGAGGCCACTCTAGCTAGATTGATAGAACAGGACAGAATACTGTGCGGTCAGTATTAAAAACTAGAAAAATCCACCACAGAGTTTACAAAAATCTCCACACCTGACTAAAGGTGTGGAGGGTAAATCTGCTTCCCAGAGCTTCCAGCTTATCTGAATAAATCCATACTGACAAGCTGGACTAGAAAAAAAACATAGAATGTGCTGAAAGATTAAGTCCACAACAAAAGGACTGCAAAAGAACAAAGCAAGGACTTATCTTTGCTGAACTGGTCAGAATATCAGGGAAATCCAAGAGAGATGTGAATCCATCCAGGAACCATTGACAACTGGCACAGGCTGAAGGATAGAGCCAGGATAAATAGCCGAGCCAGAAAGACAATCAGTGGAAGCAGCTGCTGACTGCTAAATCCAAGGAGCAGCAGTTCCACTCAAAACCACCGGAGGGAGCCCAAGAGCGGAATTCACAACAGTACCCCCCCTTGAGGAGGGGTCACCGAACCCTCACCAGAGCCCCCAGGCCGATCAGGGCGAGCCAAGTGAAAGGCATGAACCAAATCGGCGGCATGGACATCGGAGGCAACAACCCAAGAATTATCCTCCTGGCCATAACCCTTCCACTTGACAAGATACTGAAGCTTCCGCCTCGAAAAACGAGAATCCAAAATTTTCTCCACCACATATTCCAACTCCCCCTCCACCAACACCGGGGCAGGAGGATCAACCGAGGGAACAACGGGCACCACATATCTCCGCAACAAAGATCTATGGAAAACATTATGGATGGCAAAAGAGGCTGGAAGGGCCAAATGAAAAGACACCGGATTGATAATCTCAGAAAACTTATAAGGACCAATAAACCGAGGCTTGAACTTAGGGGAAGAAACCTTCATAGGAACATGACGAGAAGATAACCAGACTAAATCCCCCACCCGAAGCCGGGGACCAACACACCGACGGCGGTTAGCAAAACGTTGAGCCTTTTCCTGAGACAACGTCAAATTGTCTACCACATGAGTCCAAATCTGCTGTAACCTGTCCACCACAGAATCCACACCAGGACAATCAGAAGGCTCAACCTGCCCCGAAGAAAAACGAGGATGAAAACCAAAATTACAAAAGGAAGGCGAAACCAAAGTAGCCGAACTAGCCCGATTATTAAGGGCAAACTCGTCCAACGGCAAGAAAGCCACCCAATCATCCTGATCAGCAGACACAAAGCATCTCAAATAGGTTTCCAAGGTCTGATTAGTTCGCTCAGTTTGGCCATTTGTCTGAGGATGGAACGCCGAAGAAAAAGACAAATCAATGCCCATCCTAGCACAAAAGGCCCGCCAAAACCTAGAAACAAACTGGGAACCTCTGTCAGACACAATATTCTCCGGAATGCCATGCAAACGAACCACATGCTGAAAAAACAATGGAACCAAATCAGAGGAGGAAGGCAATTTAGGCAAAGGTAACAAATGGACCATTTTAGAGAACCGGTCACAAACCACCCAGATAACAGACATCTTCTGGGAAACAGGAAGATCCGAAATAAAATCCATAGAAATATGCGTCCAGTGCCTCTCAGGGACTGGCAAAGGCAAAAGCAACCCACTAGCGTGGGAACAGCAAGGCTTGGCCCGGGCACAAGTCCCACAGGACTGCACAAAAGAACGCACATCCCGCGACAAGGAAGGCCACCAAAAGGACCTAGCAACCAAATCTCTGGTACCAAAAATCCCAGGATGACCAGCCAACACTGAACAATGAACCTCAGAAATTACCTTACTAGTCCATCTATCAGGAACAAACAGCTTCCCCACTGGACAGCGGTCAGGTTTATCAGCCTGAAATTCCTGAAGCACCCGCCGCAAATCAGGGGAGATGGCAGAAAGAATCACCCCTTCCTTAAGAATGCCAACCGGCTCAAGGACTCCAGGAGAATCAGGCAAAAAACTCCTAGAGAGGGCATCAGCCTTAACATTCTTAGATCCCAGAAGATACGAGACCACAAAATCAAAATGGGAGAAAAACAGGGACCATCGAGCCTGTCTAGGGTTCAGCCGCTTGGCCGACTCGAGGTAAATCAGATTCTTATGATCGGTCAAGACCACAACGCGGTGCTTGGCTCCCTGTTGTGAACTCTGTTTCCGGGCTCCCTCCTGTGGTCATGAGTGGTACTGTGTGAGTTCTCTCTTTGGGCTCCTCCTGGTGGCTCTTTTTGTTATTTTGCAGGTTTCTGGCAGGATCAGCTGTCTCGTCATCTGCTAGTTAGGTTTCCTATTTAATCCACCTGGTCCTTCATTCCTTGCCTGTTGCCGTTGTATTCAGTGCTATTCTGATTGCTCCTGTCTACATCCGTTATCAGTCTCTCCAAGAGAAGCTAAGTTCTGTTTGCTTATTTTTGCTCATCTGTGTTCAAGATGTTTCCTAGTATATGATGAGATTTTGTCCAGCTTGCTAATATGTGATTTCCCTGCTTGCTGGTGCTCTGGGGTGCTGAGTTGCTCCCCCCACATCGTTAGTTGGTGTGGGGGTTCTCGCATTCTCTGCGTGGATATTTTTGCATAGGGTTTTTACTGACCGCACAGATCCCTTGCTATTTTCTGCTATCTAGCGTTAGCGGGCCTCATTTGCTTAACCTGTTTCATCTCTGCGTTTGTCTTTTCCTCTTAACTCCCCGTTATTATTTGTGGGGGGCTTCTATATCTCTGGGGGATTTCTCTGAGGCAAGTGAGGTCTTTACTTTCTCTTTAGGGGTAGTCAGTTTCTCAGGCCGTGAAGAGACGTCTAGGATTTCAGGAAACGTTCCACGGCTGCCTATAGTGTGTGCGGTTAGGATCAGGTTTGCGGTTAGTCCAGTTACCACATCCCCAGAGCTCGTCCTATTATTTTCTACTTAGCTGGTTAGATTTGTGATCCTTAGCCACTAGGATCATAACAGTGCAACAAGCCAAAAGTGTTAAATGCATCGCAAAAGTGGGATAAGAGAAATCCTGAGTTCAATTTTTTTTTCTGCTCTGCAGTCTGTCCTGCTTCTCTCCTCTGGGTGGCTTTGAGTTCAGCTGCAGACATGGATATTCAGAGTCTGACTTCTAGTGTGGATCATCTTGCTGCAAGGGTGCAAAGCATTCAGGATTTTGTTGTTCACAGTCCTATGTCTGAGCCAAAAGTACCTATTCCTGAGTTTTTTTCTGGAGATAGATCTAGGTTTCTGAATTTTAAGAATAATTGTAAATTATTTCTTTCTTTGAGACCTCATTCCTCTGGTAATTCCGCTCAGCAAGTTAGAATTGTTATCTCTGTGTTACGCGGCGACCCTCAAGATTGGGCCTTCTCCCTGGCGCCAGGAGATCCTGCATTGCTGAATGTGGATGCGTTTTTTCTGGCGCTTGGATTGCTTTATGAGGAACCTAATCTGGAGAACCAGGCAGAAAAGGCCTTGCTGGCTCTCTCTCAGGGTCAGGATGAAGCTGAGGTGTATTGTCAAAAATTTCGGAAATGGTGGGTGCTTACTCAATGGAATGAGTGTGCCCTGGCTGCAAATTTCAGAGAAGGTCTTTCTGAAGCCATTAAGAATGTTATGGTGGGGTTCCCCACGCCTGCGAGTCTGAATGAGTCAATGGCTTTGGCCATTCAGATTGATCGGTGTTTGCGGGAGCGCAAGCCTGCGCACCATCTGGCGGTGTTTTCTGAACAGAAACCTGAGTCTATGCAATGTGATAGGATTCTGACCAGAATTGAACGGCAAAATCATAGACGTCAGAATGGGTTGTGCTTTTACTGTGGTGATTCAGCTCATGTTATCTCAGCATGCTCTAAGCGCACAAAAAACTTTGCTAGATCTGTCACCATTGGTACTGTACAGCCTAAATTCATTTTGTCTGTTACTTTGATTCGCTCTCTGTCATCCTACTCAGTTATGGCTTTTGTAGATTCAGGTGCCGCCCTGAATCTGATGGATTTGTCATTTGCCAAGCGCTGTGGTTTCATCCTTGAGCAATTACAGTTCCCTATTCCATTGAAGGGAATTGATGCTACACCATTGGCCAAGAATAAACCTCAATACTGGACTCAAGTGACCATGTGTATGACTCCTGCACATCAGGAGGTGATTCGCTTTCTTGTGTTATATAATTTGCATGACATTGTCGTGTTGGGTCTGCCATGGTTGCAGGCTCATAATCCAGTCCTGGATTGGAAAGCTATATCTGTGTTGAGTTGGGGTTGCCAGGGAATTCATGGCGATGCTCCCTTGGTATCAATTGCTTCCTCTACTCCTTCTGAAGTCCCTGAGTTTTTGTCGGACTACCAGGATGTATTTGATGAGCCCAAATCCAGTGCCCTACCTCCTCATAGGGATTGTGATTGTGCTATAAATTTGATTCCTGGTAGTAAGTTCCCTAAGGGACGACTGTTTAATTTGTCTGTACCAGAGCATGCCGCTATGCAGAGCTATGTAAAGGAGTCTTTGGAGAAGGGACATATTCGCCCCTCCTCGTCCCCTCTTGGTACGGGATTATTTTTTGTGGCCAAGAAGGATGGTTCGTTGAGACCCTGTATAGATTATCGCCTTCTAAATAAAATCACGGTCAAATTCCAGTATCCCTTGCCATTGTTGTCTGATCTGTTTGCTCGGATTAGGGGGTCTAGTTGGTTCACCAAGATAGATCTTCGCGGTGCGTATAATCTTGTGCGTATAAAACAGGGCGATGAATGGAAAACAGCATTTAATACGCCCGAAGGCCATTTTGAGTACTTGGTGATGCCTTTTGGACTTTCTAATGCCCCTTCTGTGTTTCAGTCCTTCATGCACGATATCTTCCGAGAATATCTGGATAAATTTATGATTGTGTATCTGGATGATATTTTGGTCTTTTCAGATGATTGGGAATCCCATGTGAAGCGGGTCAGGATGGTATTTCAGGTCCTGCGTGCCAATGCCTTGTTTGTGAAGGGTTCCAAATGTCTCTTCGGAGTCCAGAAAGTTTCCTTTTTGGGCTTTATTTTTTCTCCTTCTTCTATTGAGATGGACCCAGTCAAGGTCCAGGCTATTCATGATTGGACTCAACCTACATCGGTTAAGAGTCTTCAGAAGTTCCTGGGTTTTGCTAATTTTTACCGTCGCTTCATTGCTAATTTTTCTGGTGTGGTTAAACCTTTGACGGATTTGACCAAGAAGGGTTCTGATGTGACTAACTGGTCTCCTGCAGCCGTTGAGGCCTTTCAGGAGCTGAAGCGCCGGTTTTCTTCGGCTCCAGTTTTATGTCAGCCAGATGTCTCTCTTCCCTTCCAGGTCGAGGTTGATGCTTCTGAAATTGGAGCAGGGGCTGTTTTGTCACAGAGAAGTTCTGATTGCTCTGTGATGAAGCCATGTGCCTTCTTTTCAAGAAAATTTTCGCCGGCTGAACGAAATTATGATGTTGGTAATCGGGAGTTGTTGGCAATGAAGTGGGCATTTGCGGAGTGGCGACACTGGCTAGAGGGAGCTAAGCATCGTGTGGTGGTCTTGACTGATCATAAAAATTTGATTTATCTTGGATCGGCCAAGCGGTTGAATCCTAGACAGGCTCGTTGGTCGTTGTTTTTCTCGCGTTCGATTTCGTGGTCTCGTACCTTCCTGGTTCGAAGAACGTGAAGGCTGATGCTCTTTCTAGGAGTTTTGTGCCTGACTCCCCTGGAGTTTCTGAGCCGGTTGGTATCCTCAAAGAGGGGGTAATTTTGTCTGCCATTTCCCCAGATTTGCGACGGGTGTTACAGGAATTTCAGGCGGATAGACCTGACCGTTGTCCATCAGAGAGACTGTTTGTCCCAGATAGATGGACCAGCAGAGTTATTTCCGAGGTCCATTCTTCAGTGTTGGCGGGTCATCCTGGGATTTTTGGTACCAGATATTTGGTGGCTAGATCCTTCTGGTGGCCTTCCTTGTCGCGGGATGTGCGTTCCTTTGTGCAGTCCTGTGGGATTTGTGCTCGGGCTAAACCTTGCTGTTCTCGTGCCACACTGGTTTGCTTTTGCCTTTGTCGGTTCCTAAGAGGCCTTGGACCCATATTTCCATGGATTTTATTTCGGATCTTCCGGTCTCTCAGAGAATTTCTGTCATCTGGGTGGTTTGTGATCGTTTTTCTAAAATGGTCCATTTGGTGCCCTTGCCTAATTTGCCTTCTTCCTCCGATTTGGTTCCGTTATTTTTTCAGAATGTGGTTCGTCTGCACGGCATCCCTGAAAACATTGTGTCTGACAGAGGATCCCAGTTTGTGTCCAGATTTTGGCGGTCCTTTTGTGCTAAGATGGGCATTAATTTGTCTTTTTTGTCGGCCTTCCATCCTCAGACGAATGGCCAAACCGAGCGAACTAACCAGACCTTGGAAACTTATTTGAGATGTTTTGTTTCTGCTGACCAGGATGATTGGGTGACTTTTTTGCCATTGGCCGAGTTTGCCCTTAATAATCGGGCTAGTTCGGCTACTTTGGTTTCGCCTTTTTTTTGTAATTCTGGTTTTCATCCTCGTTTTTTCCTCGGGTCAGGTTGAGTCTTCTGACTGTCCTGGGGTGGATTCTCTGACTGTCCTGGGGTGGATTCTGTGGTGGATAGGTTGCAGTGGATTTGGAACCATGTGGTGGACAATTTGATGTTGTCACAAGAGAAGGCTCAGCGCTTTGCTAATCGTCGTCGCTGTGTGGGTCCCCGACTTCGTGTGGGGGATTTGGTGTGGTTGTCTTCTTGTTATGTTCCTATGAAGGTTTCTTCTCCTAAGTTTAAACCTCGTTTTATCGGTCCTTATAAAATTTTGGAAATCCTCAACCCTGTGTCATTTTGCTTGGACCTCCCGGCATCGTTTACCATCCATAATGTGTTCCATAGGTCTTTGTTGCGGAGGTATGTGGTGCCTGTGGTTCCTTCTGTTGAGCCTCCTGCTCCGGTGCTGGTTGAGGGAGAATTGGAATACGTGGTGGAGAAGATCTTGGATTCTCGTATTTCAAGACGGAGGCTTCAGTATTTGGTTAAGTGGAAGGGCTATGGTCAGGAGGATAATTCCTGGGTTGTCGCCTCTGATGTTCATGCGGCCGATTTGGTTCGTGCCTTCCATGTGGCTCACCCTGATCGCCCTGGGGGTTCTGGTGAGGGTTCAGTGACCCCTCCTCAAGGGGGGGTACTGTTGTGAACTCTGTTTCCGGGCTCCCTCCTGTGGTCATGAGTGGTACTGTGTGAGTTCTCTCTTTGGGCTCCTCCTGGTGGCTCTTTTTGTTATTTTGCAGGTTTCTGGCAGGATCAGCTGTCTCGTCATCTGCTAGTTAGGTTTCCTATTTAATCCACCTGGTCCTTCATTCCTTGCCTGTTGCCATTGTATTCAGTGCTATTCTGATTGCTCCTGTCTACATCCGTTATCAGTCTCTCCAAGAGAAGCTAAGTTCTGTTTGCTTATTTTTGCTCATCTGTGTTCAAGATGTTTCCTAGTATATGATGAGTTTTTGTCCAGCTTGCTAATATGTGATTTCCCTGCTTGCTGGTGCTCTGGGGTGCTTAGTTGCTCCCCCCACATCGTTAGTTGGTGTGGGGGTTCTCGCATTCTCTGCGTGGATATTTTTGCATAGGGTTTTTTACTGACCGCACAGATCCCTTGCTATTTTCTGCTATCTAGCGTTAGCGGGCCTCATTTGCTTAACCTGTTTCATCTCTGCGTTTGTCTTTTCCTCTTAACTCCCCGTTATTATTTGTGGGGGGCTTCTATATCTCTGGGGGATTTCTCTGAGGCAAGTGAGGTCTTTACTTTCTCTTTAGGGGTAGTCAGTTTCTCAGGCCGTGAAGAGACGTCTAGGATTTCAGGAAACGTTCCACGGATGCCTATAGTGTGTGCGGTTAGGATCAGGTTTGCGGTTAGTCCAGTTACCACATCCCCAGAGCTCGTCCTATTATTTTCTACTTAGCTGGTTAGATTTGTGATCCTTAGCCACTAGGATCATAACAGCTCCCTCAAGCCAATGTCGCCACTCCTCAAATGCCCACTTCATAGCCAACAACTCCCGATTGCCAACGTCATAATTGCGCACCGCAGGCGAAAACTTTCTGGAAAAAAAGGCACACGGTTTCATCAAAGAACCATCAGAATTCCTCTGAGACAAAACGGCCCCTGCCCCAATCTCAGAAGCGTCAGCCTCAACCTGAAAAGGAAGAGAAACATCCGGCTGACGCAACACAGGGGCAGAAGTAAATCGGCGTTTAAGCTCCTGAAAGGACTCAACCGCCGCAGAGGACCAAATCGTCACATCAGCGCCTTTCTTCGCCAAATCGGTCAGGGGCTTAACCACACTGGAAGAGTTGGCAATGAAACGGCGATAAAAATTAGCAAAGCCCAAAAATTTCTGAAGGCTCTTCACCGATGTGGGTTGAATCCAGTCATGAATGGCTTGGACCTTAACAGGATCCATTTCTATAGACGAGGGAGAAATAATAAAACCCAAAAAAGAGACCTTCTGAACTCCAAATAGGCACTTAGATCCCTTCACAAATAAAGCATTATCACGAACGATCTGGAATACCATCCTGACCTGCTTCACATGAGACTCCCAATCATCAGAAAAAAATCAAAATATCAACCAAATACACAATCATGAATTTATCAAGATAATTGCGGAAAATATCATGCATGAAGGACTGAAATACAGAAGGAGCATTAGAAAGCCCGAAAGGCATCACAAGGTATTCAAAATGGCCTTCGGGCATATTAAATGCAGTTTTCCATTCGTCACCCTGTTTAATAAGAACAAGATTATATGCCCCACGAAGGTCAATCTTAGTAAACCAACTAGCCCCCTTAATCCACGCAAACAAATCAGAAAGCAAAGGTAAAGGGTATTGGAATTTGACCGTGATCTTATTAAGAAGGCGATAATCAATACAGGGTCTCAAGGAGCCATCCTTCTTGGCAACAAAAAAGAATCCCGCTCCCAATGGTGACTAAGACGGCCGAATATGCCCCTTCTCCAAAGACTCCTTGACATAATTCCGCATGGCGGCATGCTCTGGCACAGACAGATTGAATAGTCGGCCCTTAGGGAACTTACAACCTGGAATCAAGTTAATAGCACAATCACAGTCCCTATGTGGAGGAAGAGAACTGGACTTGGGCTCATCAAATGCATCCTGGAAATCCGACAAAAACTCAGGGACTTCAGAAGAGGGGGAAGAGGAAATTGACATCAAAGGAACGTCACAATGTACCCCTTGACAACCCCAACTAGTCACAGACATAGATTTCTGTTGTGAATTTACCTTTTGGCTCCCTCTAGTGGCTACTAGTGATTTGACTCTGGGTATGTCATTCATCCCTTGTATGCTCACCTGGGTCGTTAGGTCAGGGGTGTTGCCATATAAGCTCCCTGGACCTTCAGTTCAATGCCTGGCAACGTTGATATCAGAGCTAATCTGTAGTGCTCTTGTCTACTGATCCTGGTTCCTGCTTGATTAAGCTAAGTCTGCTTCCTTGCTTTTTGCTATTTGTTTTGGTTTGCATTTTTGTCCAGCTGGTATATAATCTGTTTCCTGACCTTGCTGGAAGCTCTAGGGTGGCTGGTGTTCTCCCCCCGGGCCGTTAGACGGTTCGGGGGTTCTTGAATCTCCAGCGTGGATTTTGATAGGGTTTTTGTTGACCATATAAGTTATCTTACTACATTCTGCTATTAGTAAGTGGGCCTCTCTTTGCTAAAACCTAGTTCATCTCTGTGTTTGTCATTTCCTCTTACCTCACCGTTATTACATGTGGGGGGCTACTATCCTACTTTTTGGGTCTATTCTCTGGAGGCAAGAGAGGTCTTTGTTTTCCTCTTCTAGGGGTAGTTAGTCCTCCGGCTGGCGCGAGACATCTAGCGACCAACGTAGGCATGTTCCCCGGCTACTGCTAGTGTTGGCGTTAGGAGTAGATATATGGTCAACCCAGTTACCACTGCCCTATGAGCTGGATTTTTGTACGTCGCAGACTTACTTGTTTCTCTGAGACCCTCGCCATTGGGGTCATAACAGATTTCCAATCCAGCACCGGATTATGTTCCTGTAACCATGGAAAACCCAGTACAACAACATCATGCAAGTTATGCAACACCAGAAAACGGCAATCTTCCTGATGTGCTGGAGCCATGCACATGGTCAGCTGAGTCCAATACTGAGGTTTATTCTTGGCCAACGGTGTAGCATCAATGCCCCTCAAAGGAATAGGGCTCTGCAAAGGCTGCAAGGAAAAACCTCAGCACCTGGCGAATTCCAAGTCCATTAAGTTCAGGGCAGCGCCTGAATCCACAAATGCCATGACAGAAAAGGACGATAATGAGCAAATCAGGGTCACAGATAAGAGAAATTTAGGCTGTACAGTACTGATGGTAACAGACCTAGCGACCCTCTTAGTATGCTTAGGGCAATCAGAAATAACATGAGCAGAATCACTACAGTAAAAACACAGCTTATTCTGACGTCTGAATCCCTGCCGTTCTGCTCTGGTCAAAATGCTATCACATTGCATAGGCTCAGGACTCCGCTCAGAGGACACTGCCATATGGTGCACAACTTTGCGCTCGCGCAGGCGCCGATCAATCTGAATGGCTAGAGACATAGATTCGCTCAAACCAGCAGGTGTGGGGAACCCCACCATAACATCTTTAAGGGCTTCAGAAAGACCCTTTCTGAAAATTGCTGCCAGAGCATCCTCATTCCATTTAGTGAGCACAGACCATTTTCTAAATTTCTGGCCGTATAATTCTGCCCCTTCCTCCTCCTGACATAGGGCCAACAAGGTTTTTTCCGCATGATCCACAGAATTAGGTTCGTCTTACAATAATCCGAGCGCTTGAAAAAATGCATCTACATTAAGTAATGCCGGATCCCCTGATTCAAGGGAGGATGCCCAGTCCTGAGGGTCACCACGCAGCAGAGAGATGACAATCTTAACCTGCTGAATGGGATCACCAGAGGAACGGGGTTTCAAAGCAAAAAACAATTTGCAGTTATTTTTAAAGTTCAAAAACTTGGATCTGTCCCCAAAAAACAAATCTGGAGTAGGAATTCTAGGCTCTAAAGCCAGAGTCTGGACAACATAATCTTGGATACTCTGTGTTGTGAATTTGCTTTTTGCTCCCTCTAGTGGTTACTAGTTTTTTGACTCTGGTTTTTCTGTCATTCCTTTTATCCGCACCTGGGTCGTTAGTTAGGGGTGTCGCTATATTAGCTCCCTGGACCTTCAGTTCAATGCCTGGCAACGTAGTTATCAGAGCTAGTCTGCTGTGCTCTTGTCTACTGATCCTGGTTCCAGTTATATCAGCTAAGTCTGCCTTTTGCTTTTTGCTATTTGTTTTGGTTTTGTATTTTTGTCCAGCTTGTTCCAAATCTATATCCTGACCTTTGCTGGAAGCTCTAGGGGGGCTGTGTTCTCCCCCCGGACCGTTAGACGGTTCGGGGGTTCTTGAATTTCCAGTGTGGATTTTGATAGGGTTTTTGTTGACCATATAAGTTACCTTTCTTTATTCTGCTATCAGTAAGCGGGCCTCTCTGTGCTAAACCTGGTTCATTTCTGTGTTTGTCATTTCCTCTTACCTCACCGTCATTATTTGTGGGGGGCTTCTATCCAGCTTTGGGGTCCCCTTCTCTGGAGGCAAGAAAGGTCTTTGTTTTCCTCTACTAGGGGTAGCTAGATTCTCCGGCTGGCGCGTGTCATCTAGAATCAACATAGGAATGATCCCCGGCTACTTCTAGTGTTGGCGTTAGGAGTAGATATATGGTCAACCCAGTTACCACTGCCCTATGAGCTGGATTTTTGTATTCTGCAGACTTCCACGTTCCTCTGAGACCCTCGCCATTGGGGTCATAACAGTTTGCCAGGCCAGTATTAAATGTTTAATGCATTGCAGAAGAGGGATTATAAGAAAGAAGATTCTGAGTTTTTTTTTTTTTTTTTTCTTCTTCCCCTTTACCTCAGAGTGGCTATGCTTGCTGCAGACATGAATGTCCAGACCTTGATTACAAGTGTGGACCAGCTGGCTACTCGTGTGCAGGGCATACAAGACTATGTTATCAGAAATCCTAGGTCAGAACCTAAAATACCGATTCCTGAACTGTTTTCCGGAGACAGGTTTAAGTTTAGGAATTTCGTGAATAATTGTAAATTGTTTTTGTCCCTGAGACCCTGTTCATCTGGAGATTCTGCTCAGCAAGTAAAAATTGTTATTTCGTTCTTACGGGGCGACCCTCAGGATTGGGCTTTTTCGCTGGCGCCAGGAGATCCGGCATTGGCTGATCTTGATGCGTTTTTTCTGGCGCTCGGTTTACTTTATGAGGAACCCAATCTTGAGATTCAGGCAGAAAAGGCCTTGCTGGCTATGTCTCAGGGGCAGGACGAGGCTGAAGTGTATTGCCAAAAATTTCGGAAATGGTCCGTGCTGACACATTGGAACGAGTGTGCACTGGCCGCTAATTTTAGAAATGGCCTTTCTGAAGCCATTAAGAATGTTATGGTGGGTTTTCCCATTCCCACAGGTCTGAATGATACTATGGCACTGGCTATTCAAATTGACCGGCGGTTGCGGGAGCGCAAAACCGCAAATTCCCTCATGGTGTTGTCTGAACAGACACCTAATTCGGTGCAATGTGATAGAAAAACCGCAAATTCCCTCATGGTGTTGTCTGAACAGACACCTGATTTAATGCAATGTGATAGAATCCTGACTAGAAATGAGCGGAAAATTCATAGACGCCGGAATGGCTTGTGCTACTACTGTGGTGATTCTACACATGTTATCTCAGCATGCTCTAAACGTATAGCTAAGGTTGTTAGTCCTGTCACCGTTGGTAATTTGCAACCTAAATTTATTCTGTCTGTAACTTTGATTTGCTCACTGTCATCTTATCCTGTCATGGCGTTTGTAGATTCAGGTGCTGCCCTGAGTCTCATGGATCTCTCATTTGCTAAGCGCTGTGGTTTTACTCTTGAACCATTAGAAAATCCTATTCCTCTTAGGGGTATTGATGCTACACCATTGGCAGCAAATAAACCGCAGTATTGGACACAGGTTACCATGTGCATGACTCCTGAACACCGCGAGGTGATACGTTTCCTGGTTTTACATAAAATGCATGATTTGGTTGTTTTAGGGCTGCCATGGTTACAGTCCCATAATCCAGTCCTGGACTGGAAGGCTATGTCAGTCTCAAGTTGGGGCTGTCGTGGTATTCATGGGGATTCCCTGCCTGTGTCTATTGCTTCTTCTACGCCTTCGGAAGTTCCGGAGTATTTGTCTGATTATCAGGATGTCTTCAGTGAGTCTGAGTCCAGTGCACTGCCTCCTCATAGGGACTGTGACTGTGCTATAGATTTGATCCCAGGCAGTAAATTTCCTAAGGGAAGACTGTTTAATCTGTCGGTACCTGAACATACCGCTATGCGTTCATATATCAAGGAGTCTCTGGAGAAAGGACATATTCGTCCGTCTTCTTCCCCTCTTGGTGCGGGATTCTTTTTTGTGGCAAAAAAGGACGGATCTTTGAGACCTTGTATTGATTATCGGCTTTTAAATAAGATCACTGTCAAATTTCAGTATCCTTTACCGCTGTTGTCTGACTTGTTTGCCCGGATTAAGGGTGCCAAGTGGTTCACCAAGATAGACCTTCGTGGTGCGTACAACCTTGTGCGCATTAAGCAAGGTGATGAATGGAAAACCGCATTCAATACGCCCGAAGGTCATTTTGAGTACTTGGTGATGCCTTTTGGGCTCTCCAATGCGCCTTCAGTTTTTCAGTCCTTTATGCATGACATTTTCCGGAAGTATCTGGATAAATTTTTGATTGTTTATCTGGATGATATTTTGGTTTTTTCTGATAATTGGGATTCGCATGTGGAGCAGGTCAGGTTGGTCTTTAAAATTCTGCGTGAAAATTCTTTGTTTGTCAAGGGCTCAAAGTGTCTCTTTGGTGTACAGAAGGTTCCCTTTTTGGGGTTCATTTTTTCCCCTTCTGCTGTGGAGATGGACCCAGTCAAGGTCCGAGCTATTCTTGATTGGACTCAGCCCTCGTCAGTTAAGAGTCTTCAGAAGTTCTTGGGCTTCGCTAACTTCTACCGTCGTTTTATCGCTAATTTTTCTAGCATTGTGAAACCTTTGACGGATATGACCAAGAAGGGCTCCGATGTAGCTAACTGGGCTCCTGCTGCCGTGGAGGCTTTCCAGGAGTTGAAACACCGGTTTACTTCGGCGCCTGTTTTGTGCCAGCCTGACGTCTCACTTCCCTTTCAGGTTGAGGTGGATGCTTCGGAGATTGGGGCAGGGGCCGTTTTGTCGCAGAGAGGCCCTGGTTGCTCTGTTATGAAACCTTGTGCCTTTTTCTCTAGGAAGTTTTCGCCTGCCGAGCGAAATTATGATGTGGGCAATCGGGAGTTGTTGGCCATGAAATGGGCATTTGAGGAGTGGCGTCATTGGCTCGAGGGTGCTAAGCATCGTGTGGTGGTCTTGACTGATCACAAAAATCTGATGTATCTCGAGTCTGCTAAACGCCTTAATCCGAGACAGGCCCGCTGGTCATTGTTTTTCTCCCGCTTTGATTTTGTTGTCTCGTATTTACCTGGTTCAAAGAATGTGAAGGCCGATGCTCTTTCTAGGAGCTTTGTGCCTGATGCTCCTGGAGTCGCTGATCCTGTTGGTATTCTTAAAGATGGAGTTATCTTGTCAGCTATTTCTCCGGATCTGCGACGTGTGTTGCAGAGATTTCAGGCTGATAGGCCTGAGTCTTGTCCACCTGACAGACTGTTTGTCCCGGATAAGTGGACCAGCAGAGTCATTTCCGAGGTTCATTCCTCGGTGTTGGCAGGTCACCCGGGAATTTTTGGCACCAGAGATCTGGTGGCCAGGTCCTTTTGGTGGCCTTCCTTGTCAAGGGATGTGCGGTCATTTGTGCAGTCCTGTGGGACTTGTGCTCGAGCTAAGCCTTGCTGTTCTCGTGCCAGCGGTTTGCTCTTGCCCTTGCCTGTCCCGAAGAGACCTTGGACACATATCTCCATGGATTTCATTTCTGATCTTCCGCTATCTCAGGGCATGTCCGTTATCTGGGTGATATGTGATCGCTTCTCCAAGATGGTCCATTTGGTTCCTTTGCCTAAGCTGCCTTCCTCTTCCGATCTGGTTCCTGTGTTTTTCCAGAACGTGGTTCGTTTGCACGGCATCCCTGAGAATATTGTGTCAGACAGAGGATCCCAGTTCGTTTCCAGGTTCTGGCGATCCTTTTGTAGTAGGATGGGCATTGATTTGTCGTTTTCGTCTGCTTTCCATCCTCAGACTAATGGACAGACGGAGCGAACCAATCAGACTTTGGAGGCTTATTTGAGGTGTTTTGTCTCTGCTGATCAGGACGATTGGGTGACATTCTTGCCGTTGGCTGAGTTTGCCCTTAATAATCGGGCTAGTTCCGCCACCTTGGTTTCACCTTTTTTCTGCAACTCTGGTTTCCATCCTCGCTTTTCTTCGGGTCATGTGGAGCCTTCTGACTGTCCTGGGGTGGATTCTGTGGTGGATAGGTTGCAGCAGATCTGGAATCATGTGGTGGACAACTTGAAGTTGTCACAGGAGAAGGCTCAGCGATTTGCCAACCGCCGCCGCGGTGTGGGTCCCCGACTACGCGTTGGGGATTTGGTATGGCTTTCTTCCCGCTTTGTTCCTATGAAGGTCTCCTCTCCCAAATTTAAACCTCGTTTTATTGGGCCTTACAAGATATTGGAAATCCTTAATCCTGTATCTTTTCGTCTGGATCTTCCTGTGTCGTTTGCTATTCACAATGTATTTCATAGGTCCTTGTTGCGGCGGTACATTGTGCCTGTAGTTCCTTCTGCTGAGCCTCCTGCTCCGGTGTTGGTTGAGGGCGAGTTGGAGTACGTGGTGGAGAAGATCTTGGATTCTCGCCTCTCCAGGCGGAGGCTTCAGTACCTGGTCAAGTGGAAGGGCTATGGTCAGGAGGATAATTCCTGGGTGGTCGCCTCTGATGTTCATGCGGCCGATTTAGTTCGTGCCTTTCATGCCGCTCATCCTGATCGCCCTGGTGGTCGTGGTGAGGGTTCGGTGACCCCTCACTAAGGGGGGGGTACTGTTGTGAATTTGCTTTTTGCTCCCTCTAGTGGTTACTAGTTTTTTGACTCTGGTTTTTCTGTCATTCCTTTTATCCGCACCTGGGTCGTTAGTTAGGGGTGTCGCTATATTAGCTCCCTGGACCTTCAGTTCAATGCCTGGCAACGTAGTTATCAGAGCTAGTCTGCTGTGCTCTTGTCTACTGATCCTGGTTCCAGTTATATCAGCTAAATCTGCCTTTTGCTTTTTGCTATTTGTTTTGGTTTTGTATTTTTGTCCAGCTTGTTCCAAATCTATATCCTGACCTTTGCTGGAAGCTCTAGGGGGGCTGGTGTTCTCCCCCCGGACCGTTAGACGGTTCGGGGGTTCTTGAATTTCCAGTGTGGATTTTGATAGGGTTTTTGTTGACCATATAAGTTACCTTTCTTTATTCTGCTATCAGTAAGCGGGCCTCTCTGTGCTAAACCTGGTTCATTTCTGTGTTTGTCATTTCCTCTTACCTCACCGTCATTATTTGTGGGGGGCTTCTATCCAGCTTTGGGGTCCCCTTCTCTGGAGGCAAGAAAGGTCTTTGTTTTCCTCTACTAGGGGTAGCTAGATTCTCCGGCTGGCGCGTGTCATCTAGAATCAACGTAGGAATGATCCCCGGCTACTTCTAGTGTTGGCGTTAGGAGTAGATATATGGTCAACCCAGTTACCACTGCCCTATGAGCTGGATTTTTGTATTCTGCAGACTTCCACGTTCCTCTGAGACCCTCGCCATTGGGGTCATAACAACTCTGTACTCTTGCAGCAAGTTGATCCTCACGAGAAAACAAACCCTGAACATCCATGCCAGCGCCAAAATCCTGAACCACCCAGAGATTAAGAGGAAAAAAAAGACAAAACAGACTGCAAAAAAAAAATGGCTCAGAACTTTTCTTCCTTCTTTTGAGATGCATTTAATTCATTTGTGGCCAGTTGTACTGTTATGAACTGGTGGTTTAGGAGCAACATGGGACGTGCTCTGGAGGAGGTGGTACCTGTACTTACCGCAGTTCCTGAGCTTAACACAACACTAGAAGTAGCCGTGGGATGTTCCTGTCACTCCCTATACACCTCGTCACAGCCGGAGGACTAACTACCCCTAAAAATAGAAACTGGAAAGCTATCTTGCCTCAGAGAAAATTCCCAAAGGACAGACAGCCCCCCACAAATATTGACTGTGAGTGGAGAGGGAAATGACATACACAGAATGAAACCAGGATGTAGCAAAAGGAGGCCACTCTAGCTAGATAGATAGAACAGGACAGAATACTGTGCGGTCAGTATTAAAAACTAGAAAAATCCACCACAGAGTTTACAAAAATCTCCACACCTGACTAAAGGTGTGGAGGGTAAATCTGCTTCCCAGAGCTTCCAGCTTAACTGAATAAATCCATACTGACAAGCTGGACTAGAAAAAAAACATAGAATGTGCTGAAAGATTAAGTCCACAACAAGTGGACTGCAAAAGAACAAAGCAAGGACTTATCTTTGCTGAACTGGTCAGAATATCAGGGAAATCCAAGAGAGATGTGAATCCAACCAGGAACCATTGACAACTGGCACAGGCTGAAGGATAGAGCCAGGATAAATAGCCGAGCCAGAAAGACGATCAGTGGAAGCAGCTGCTGACTGCTAAATCCAAGGAGCAGCAGTTCCACTCAAAACCACCGGAGGGAGCCCAAGAGCAGAACTCACAAAAGTGCCACTTACAACCACCGGAGGGAGCCCAAGAGTGGAATTCACAACACATTACCCTGTTTGCCAATGTACCAGAGCAATCGGAAAGAGTGAATACTAAGCACCAGAATAGATGCATCTAATGGATGCACCATTTCTTGGGTGGCTGAGTGCTGGTGTTATTAGTCTAGGAGGGTGCCAATATCCATGGTCCATCCCCAGTCTATTAACATCAGCTCGCAGCTGTCTGTTAATCCTTTACTGTTTATTAAAAAAGGGAGACCCCACATCATTTATTAGGGGGTTCCTGTCATGATCTCAATGGCAAGAGATCATAGCATCAGCATATATAGGAACTAGCTCTTGGAAGATGGAAACTGAGCTGACCATGAACTAAACCTAACGCACAACTAGCAGTGGCCGGGTAGCATGCCTACGTTGATTCTAGATGCCCAGCACCAGCCGGAGGACTAAATAAAGCTAGCAGAGGAAAATATTAGTCCTAGCTCACCTCTAGAGAAATACCCCGAAAGGAGACAGAGGCCCCCCACCTGTATTGGTGGTGAATCAAGATGAAATAACAAACGTAGTATGAAAATAGGTTTAGCAAATTTGAGGTCCACTTACTACATAGCAGAAGACAGAAAGGACACTTTCATGGTCAGCTGAAAACCCTATCAAAACACCATCCAGAAATTACTTTAAAACTCTGGCATTAACTCATAACACCAGAGTGGCAATTCCTGTTCACAAGAGCTTTCCAGACACAGTAACGAAACTACAGCTGTGAACTGGAACAAAAATGCAAAAACAAACATGGACAAGAGTCCAACTTATCTAGTAGTTGTCTAGGAGCAGGAACAAGCACAGAGAGGCTTCTGATAACATTGTTGACCGGCAAGCAACTAACAGAGCAGCAAGGTTATATAGCGACTCCCACATCTTGATGGGAACAGGTGAACAGAGAAGATGAAGACACCAGTTCAATTCCACCAGTAGCCACCGGGGGAGCCCAGAATCCAAATTCACAACAGTACCCCCCCCTCAAGGAGGGGGCACCGAACCCTCACCAGAACCACCAGGGCGATCAGGATGGGCCCTATGAAAGGCACGAACCAGATCAGAGGCATGAACATCAGATGCATTCACCCAAGAATTATCCTCCTGGCCGTATCCCTTCCACTTGACCAGATACTGGAGTCTCCGTCTGGAAACACGAGAGTCTAAGATTTTCTCCACAACGTACTCCAACTCACCCTCAACCAACACCGGAGCAGGAGGCTCAACGGAAGGCACAACCGGTACCTCATACCTGCGCAATAATGACCGATGAAAAACGTTATGAATAGAAAAGGATGCAGGGAGGTCCAAACGGAAGGAAACAGGGTTAAGAATCTCCAATATCTTATACGGGCCGATGAACCGAGGCTTAAACTTAGGAGAAGAGACCCTCATAGGGACAAAACGAGAAGACAACCACACCAAGTCCCCAACACGAAGACGAGGACCAACACGACGACGGCGGTTAGCAAAAAGCTGAGTCTTCTCCTGGGACAACCTCAAATTGTCCACCACCTGCCCCCAGATCTGATGCAATCTCTCCACCACAGCATCCACTCCAGGACAATCCGAAGATTCCACCTGACCAGAGGAAAATCGAGGATGAAACCCCGAATTACAGAAAAACGGGGACACCAAAGTGGCAGAGCTGGCCCGATTATTGAGAGCGAACTCCGCCAATGGCAAAAAAGCAACCCAATCATCCTGGTCAGCAGACACAAAACACCTCAGATATGTCTCCAGGGTCTGATTAATCCGCTCGGTCTGGCCATTCGTCTGAGGATGGAAAGCGGACGAAAAAGATAAATCTATGCCCATCCTAGCACAGAATGCCCGCCAAAATCTAGACACGAATTGGGTCCCTCTGTCAGAAACGATATTCTCAGGAATACCATGCAAACGAACAACATTTTGAAAAAACAGAGGAACCAACTCGGAAGAAGAAGGCAACTTGGGCAGAGGAACCAAATGGACCATCTTAGAGAAACGGTCACACACCACCCAGATGACAGACATCTTCTGAGAAACAGGCAGATCTGAAATAAAATCCATCGAGATGTGCGTCCAAGGCCTCTTAGGAATAGGCAAGGGCAACAACAATCCACTAGCCCGAGAACAACAAGGCTTGGCCCGAGCACAAACGTCACAAGACTGCACAAAGCCTCGCACATCTCGTGACAGGGAAGGCCACCAGAAGGACCTTGCCACCAAATCCCTGGTACCAAAAATGCCAGGATGACCTGCCAACGCAGAAGAATGAACCTCAGAGATGACTCTACTGGTCCAATCATCAGGAACAAACAGTTTATCAGGTGGGCAACGATCAGGTCTATCCGCCTGAAACTCCTGCAAGGCCCGCCGCAGGTCTGGAGAAACGGCTGACAATACCACTCCATCCTTAAGGATACCTGTGGGCTCAGAGTTACCAGGCGAGTCAGGCTCAAAACTCCTAGAAAGGGCATCCGCCTTAACATTCTTAGAACCCGGTAGGTATGACACCACAAAATTAAACCGAGAGAAAAATAATGACCAGCGCGCCTGTCTAGGATTCAGGCGCCTGGCGGTCTCAAGATAAATCAAATTTTTGTGGTCAGTCAATACCACCACCTGATGTCTGGCCCCCTCAAGCCAATGGCGCCACTCCTCAAAAGCCCACTTCATGGCCAAAAGCTCCCGATTCCCAACATCATAATTCCGCTCAGCGGGCGAAAATTTACGGGAAAAGAAGGCACAAGGCCTCATCACGGAGCAGTCAGAACTTTTCTGCGACAACACTGCCCCAGCTCCGATCTCAGAAGCGTCGACCTCAACCTGAAAAGGTAGAGCAACATCAGGCTGACGCAACACAGGGGCAGAGGAAAAACGGCGCTTAAGCTCCCGAAAGGCCTCCACAGCATCAGGGGACCAATCAGCAACATCAGCACCCTTCTTAGTCAAATCGGTCAATGGCTTAGCAATATCCGAAAAACCAGCAATAAATCGACGATAAAAGTTAGCAAAGCCCAAAAATTTCTGAAGACTCTTAAGAGAAGAGGGCTGCGTCCAATCACAAATAGCTTGAACCTTGACAGGATCCATTTCAATGGAAGAGGGGGAAAAAATATATCCCAAAAAGGAAATCCTCTGTACCCCAAAAACACACTTAGAACCCTTCACACACAAAGAATTAGACCGCAAAACCTGAAAAACCCTCCTGACTTGCTGGACATGAGAGTCCCAGTCATCCGAAAAAATCAGAATATCATCCAGATACACAATCATAAATTTATCCAAATAATCGCGAAAAATATCATGCATAAAGGACTGGAAAACTGACGGAGCATTTGAAAGACCAAAAGGCATCACTAAATACTCAAAGTGGCCCTCGGGCGTATTAAATGCGGTTTTCCACTCATCCCCCTGCCTGATTCGCACCAAATTATACGCCCCACGAAGGTCAATCTTAGAGAACCACTTGGCCCCCTTTATGCGAGCAAACAAATCAGTCAGCAACGGCAATGGGTATTGATATTTAACAGTGATTTTATTCAAAAGCCGATAATCAATACATGGTCTCAAAGAGCCGTCTTTTTTTGACACAAAGAAAAAACCGGCTCCTAAGGGAGATGACGATGGACGAATATGTCCCTTTTCCAAGGACTCCTTTATATATTCACGCATAGCAGCATGTTCAGGCACAGACAGATTAAATAAACGACCCTTTGGGTATTTACTACCCGGGATTAAATCTATGGCACAATCGCACTCTCGGTGCGGAGGTAACGAACCAAGCTTGGATTCTTCAAAGACGTCACCATAGTCAGACAGGAACTCAGGAATTTCAGAGGGAATAGATGATGAAATGGAAACCACAGGTACATCCCCATGAGCCCCCTTACATCCCCAGCTCAACACAGACATAGCTTTCCAGTCGAGGACTGGGTTGTGAGACTGCAGCCAAGGCAATCCTAGCACCAAATCATCATGTAGATTATACAGCACCAGAAAGCGAATAATCTCCTGGTGATCCGGATTAATACGCATAGTTACTTGTGTCCAGTATTGTGGTTTATTATTAGCGAATGGGGTGGAGTCAATCCCCTTCAGAGGAATAGGAGTCTCCAAAGGCTCTAAATCATACCCACAGCGTTTGGCAAAGGACCAATCCATAAGACTCAAAGCGGCGCCAGAGTCGACATAGGCGTCCGTGGTAATAGATGACAAAGAGCAAATCAGGGTCACAGATAGAATAAACTTAGACGGTAAGGTGCAAATGGAAACAGATTTACCAAGCTTTTTAGTGCGCTTAGAGCATGCTGATATAACATGAGTAGAATCACCACAATAGAAACACAACCCATTTTTCCGTCTAAAATTCTGCCGCTCGCTTCGGGACAGAATTCTATCACACTGCATACTCTCTGGCGATTTCTCAGTGGACACCGCCAGATGGTGCACTGGTTTGCGCTCCCGCAAACGCCTATCGATCTGAATAGCCATTGTCATGGACTCATTCAGACCCGCAGGCACAGGGAACCCCACCATAACATCCTTAATGGCATCAGAGAGACCCTCTCTGAAAGTCGCCGCCAGGGCGCACTCATTCCACTGAGTAAGCACAGACCATTTACGGAATCTTTGGCAGTAAATTTCCGCTTCATCTTGCCCCTGAGATAGGGACATCAAAGTTTTTTCTGCCTGAAGCTCCAAATGAGGTTCGTCATAAAGCAACCCCAAGGCCAGAAAAAACGCATCCACATTGAGCAACGCAGGATCCCCTGGTGTCAATGAAAAAGCCCAGTCTTGAGGGTCGCCCCGGAGCAAGGAAATCACAATCCTGACCTGCTGTGCAGGATCTCCGGCAGAGCGAGATTTCAGGGACAAAAATAATTTGCAATTATTTCGAAAATTCTGAAACCCAGATCTATTCCCCGAGAAAAATTCCGGCAAAGGAATTCTCGGCTCAGATACAGGTGCATGACAAACAAAATCTTGCAAATTTTGTACCTTCGTGGCGAGATTATTCAAACCTGCAGTTACACTCTGAAGATCCATTGCAAACAGGTGGACACAGAGCCATTCAAAGGAGAGAAAAAAAAAAAAAAAAAAAAATTTAAGCAGACTACTTATTTCTCTCCTTTCTCAGCCAAGGATTTTAACCCTTTAGTGGGCCGGTCAAACTGTCATGATCTCAATGGCAAGAGATCATAGCATCAGCATATATAGGAACTAGCTCTTGGAAGATGGAAACTGAGCTGACCATGAACTAAACCTAACGCACAACTAGCAGTGGCCGGGTAGCATGCCTACATTGATTCTAGATGCCCAGCACCAGCCGGAGGACTAAATAAAGCTAGCAGAGGAAAATATTAGTCCTAGCTCACCTCTAGAGAAATACCCCGAAAGGAGACAGAGGCCCCCCACCTGTATTGGCGGTGAATCAAGATGAAATAACAAACGTAGTATGAAAATAGGTTTAGCAAATTTGAGGTCCACTTACTACATAGCAGAAGACAGAAAGGACACTTTCATGGTCAGCTGAAAACCCTATCAAAACACCATCCAGAAATTACTTTAAAACTCTGGCATTAACTCATAACACCAGAGTGGCAATTCCTGTTCACAAGAGCTTTCCAGACACAGTAACGAAACTACAGCTGTGAACTGGAACAAAAATGCAAAAACAAACATGGACAAGAGTCCAACTTATCTAGTAGTTGTCTAGGAGCAGGAACAAGCACAGAGAGGCTTCTGATAACATTGTTGACCGGCAAGCAACTAACAGAGCAGCAAGGTTATATAGCGACTCCCACATCTTGATGGGAACAGGTGAACAGAGAAGATGAAGACACCAGTTCAATTCCACCAGTAGCCACCGGGGGAGCCCAGAATCCAAATTCACAACAGGTTCCCTTTTTAATAACCAAAAGGCTATGCAGCCAGCTGTGAGCTGATATTAATAGCCTGGAAAGCTCAATGTTTATTGACCCGAGAAAAATAACACCAGCCCACACCTGTCTGGTTTCCCTCAACTGGGTATTAAGAATAAGCGGGACCCCACACCATTATTTTCTTTTGATTATTTATTATCTAAAAAACATGTGCAGTAAGCTACACACACATTGCACTAATTTTATATATCACTGACATATTTCTTACTATGCAGAGGCACCGGCTTGTGAATACTCTCATCAGAATCGCCTGCTCTTGCTGCTATCAGTGAGACCAGGCGCATAATGAGAGTAGTACTTTGCCAACACGTGACTGGCGATAACCTTTTCACTGCCGGTCACAGCTGCTGGCTCACACACTGTCCTCTGTGTGACAGCCTGAGAACTCTCAGTGGTCTACGCTACTCCTACTCAGTGGCTGTGGCTGGTGGAGAGTTCAGGAAGGTTACCACCGGTCAGGGCCAGATGTTTTGGCCCCCATTCATTTGAATGTGTTCCGGGTTCTGTATCAAGTTTCGATACCATTCTGGTACCTGAATTTAACTTTTTTATAAAGTTCAGCTAAAGCCGATGGAATTGAACATCCATAGGTCTGCTCATCCCTAATAGTAACCATGAATATCTAAGCAACTGCAATGCCCTGCACATGGAGTAAGCGCCATAGTAAATCAAAGAAATATACTATAATTTCTAATTGAAGGTATTTTTCTAATAATATTATTACGCAAAACTTATTTTGGAATAGGATCTTGACGATGGGAATACCCCTTTAAGTTTTTGTTTCGAGTTGTAGTTTAAGTGGGATACATTTGCGATGTGGAGTTGAGAGGGACAGTTCTCTGTGTTGTCATATTAGAGAATGTACCACTGTTGTCGTAACATGATGGATCTTCATCTTGTTGTACCTTAGCATAAAGGTCCACTCACTAACATAGTACTTCAAAAGTTATTATTTTGTATGGTATGTTATGTAAAGTTATCAAACTTTATCATGATTCATAATACACCATCTTAATAACTTGTAACAGAAAGTTAATTCACTTCAGAGGCTTAAGATATTTCAACATTGCGCAAGCCATTGACTGACGTTAAGTATGTTGTTGAATTATACTTTTTTATCCCAGTTCTGGGGCATCTAAGTTAATTGAATATTTGTTAGATCTGTATCTAATTGATTTAACAATTTTACCACTTTTAATAAATACCTTTGAAATAGAATAAAAACATAATTAAGTGAAAAGTTGTTCATTTCACTGTGAAATAAATTGACCAGCCATATAGAAAATATTGAAAAGTGTGAAAACTTCAAATTAATGTAGAAATGTACTGGAATAAAATGTACACGTTTTACCATTTCATTAATGACCAAAAATTACTTTCAGCATAGTAGTTACTGACTAGTTAGGAAAAAAGACTAATTTTGAGTTCAGCTCTTAGGTTTGTAAAGTACAGTTGTTGCAGTAATAATGACTCTCTCGTCCTTAATGCACTTGAATGGCTTAGATGCATCAGTAAAGAATAAAAAGTCCTAGAAAAATGTATTCATAGCTTGACACAAAATTACATAGCTCAGTAAGAGAAAAATGACAAGGAATTTCATTGTTTTAAAAGAAATTGCATTTCTCTTTTAATGGAACATGAATTCTTTCTTTCAACGTTCTTTTTATTGAAAAGCATGTTTATACAAACAGAACAATGAATGCTCATCAATACAAGGTAATTTTAACATATAGATTTCAATTACAGAAAACCGCCAATTTTCCATTCCTTAAGCGCCACAGTCTAGTGAGTATATACACACACATATCTTCATAGTAATAAATGAAAATAATAGAATAAACTGCATTCTTGGCACACATTGGCAAACAGTTCAGGTTTAAAGAGAAATCACCTGTAAAATGGTAGGAAGAGGGGGTAAAAAAAAAAAACAAAGAAGTGAAAATTAGGGTCAAAGAGTAGGAATGTAAGAGGAGGAGGGGGGGAGGTGGGGGAAAGGGACTACGGCACCTGTGATGTCAATGAGTAGGTTTATGATGTTTTTTCTGTTATTTCAGATATAAAGGGTTGTTGCGTTCTGTATAAGGTCCAAGGTCTCCAGATGCGGTCAAAGTTTCCAAGATTATGATTGACTTTGGCAGCCAGTTCTTCGATGTGATACAATTGTTCTATTTTGAGGAGTAATTGGGTATTAGTGGGTATTGTTTTGGAGTTCCAGTGTTGAGGAATCAAGGATTTCCCCGCTGCTATAATGAATTGAGCTAGTTTATCGGTTGTTTTGTCACCTGTCGCAGCTGGGAAGTGGAGGAATACGTTCTCTGGTTCGCACTTAATGCGCTTATGTAGTAGTTTGCATAATAATGAGTTAACATTTTCCCAGAGGGGGGCTAATGCCGAGCAGGACCACCATATGTGTAGATAATTTCCTTCCTCCACTCCGCATCTCCAACAGTCTGCAGAAGCAGCAGGGTTCCACTTTTGGATTTGTTTGGGTGTGATATACCATCTGGTGAGTAGTTTAAAAGAATTTTCTTGGATTCTCACACATTTTGAGAGGCCGTGTGAGTTTCTATAAATGTTTTGGATTTGTGAGTCAGAAAAGGAGCAACCTAGATCTCTCTCCCATCTGGCTAAATAGGCGCGTTTCAACGTTGTGTCGATTTTTATTAATGATTGATATATGGTTGATAAAATTTTGGTAGGGGGTCTCAGTTCAGCACATAATCTTTCGTAAGCGGTTAATGATCTATTAAGATCGGCTTGACGGGCATATTGATTGATTATATGGGAAAGTTTTCTATGCTGCAGAAATGTGAGGCCTGAGAGACCTGAAATCTTGTGCAATTTTTCCAATGATAAAAGGGCACCATCTTCTATTATGTGCTCCACTGAGATTTGCGAAGCCTGTTTTGGGAGAGATTCTAGTAAGTCTGTAAGTGCTGCCAAGGGAGATATAGGAGGAGCTAAATTATGGCGATATTTTCCCCATACTTTAATTGTGGCTGAGGTATGAATATTTTGTATTTTTGTTGGGTACAGAACAACGTTTTGTCCTAGTAATATCGAACGCAGAGGATAAGGCGACATTTCCTGTTCTATATTTAGCCATTGTTTGTTTTCAGTAGATCTGATCCAATGAATTGTTCTAGAGATGTGTGCAGCATGATAGTATTTTATTATGTCTGGAGCGTTTATCCCTCCCATCTCCCTTGGTAATGTAAGGGTTTTTGAGTTGATTCGTGGCTTATTATTTTGCCAAATATAACTAAAAAAGGTTGAATGCACTTTAGAGAGGAAGGAGGAAGGGACTTGGATTGGGAGCATGTTAAATACATATAGAAATTTTGGCAGAATTATGCTCTTTAGTATATTTTTTCTGCCCACCCATGACAAGTGTGCGTCCTTCCAGGAGTGGAGGGTTCTCGTTGTATTTTTTAATAGCCGATTGAAATTAAGCTCAAAAAGGTCCTTTTCTGACGCACTCAATTGTATACCCAAGTATTTAAGGCTTTCTGTTTGCCAAGGGAATGAGTACATTCGTTTAAGCATATTTACTACATGTATGGGGAGGCCTAAATTTAAGAATTCCGACTTTGTTTCATTTATTTTGAAATTCGATAGTTTGCTAAACTTTTCCAAAATTGCAAGTATGGCTGGGATAGTCTTCAGAGGTCTAGTGATTATCAACAAGAGGTCGTCCGCAAACGCTACAGTTTTGTAGTGGGTTCCCTGGATCTGCAGACCTGTTATTTCAGTGCATTGTTGGATGGCTTGAATAAGCGGTTCGATCGACAATACAAAAAGTAGCGGGGATAGAGGGCAACCCTGCCTCGTGCCATTGTGTATTTGAAATGAGTCTGTCAAAGAACCATTTAGTTTAATTCTCGCTGAGGGGCATGAGTACATTCCCATGATTGCTATAATTACTGATAAGGGGAAGCCGAATCGTGACAATGTTTCCTGTAAGAAAATCCAGTCGACCCTGTCGAACGCCTTCTCAGCATCAATACCCATTAGTGCCAATGGCAATTTTCTCCATTTAGCAAATTGTATCAAGTGTAAAATTTTGTAAGTGTTGTCCTTCCCCTCTCTTCCCTTTACAAACCCAGATTGGTTCAAGGAAATTAACTGGGGGAGCACCGCTGCAACTCTATCCGCCATCATTCTCGCATATATCTTCAGATCCGTATTCAGCAATGATATGGGTCTATAACTGCCACATTGCTCTGGATCTTTACCTTCTTTGAATATCAAAGATATTCTGGCTTCAAGCAGCTGCCGCGGCGCCACCCCTCCTTCCCGGAGACCATTACACATGTTAAGCAGATGAGGAAGTAATAGCTCAGAATTGATGCTGTAGTAATGAGTCGAAAAGCCGTCTGGACCTGGAGCTTTCCCTCTAGGACATTTCGACAGGGTCGACCGGAGTTCTGCTATAGTGAACGGCTTAAGTAATCGATCTTGTTGGGATTTAGATAAGGTTGGGAGCTTTAAGTGTTTTAGAAAAGATTGGATATCCTGTCTCCTTTGGCTCTTTTCATTTTCATCTTCTTCAGGGCTCAAATGATATAAAGACTTATAGTAGGACAAGAATTCTTTCTCTATCTCAGAGTAATTTTGGGTCTTTAAACCTGACTTCGTTTTAATAACATGAACGAACGTGCGGGCTTGTCTTTTTTTTATTAGTGACATAGTTAGCTTTGACGCCTTATCTCCATGTACATATATTCGGTTTTTAAGAGAAGCAAAAAACTTAACTGATTGCTCCCTCAGAATATCTTTTAGTCTCTGTCTCTTGGTTGTGAGTTCTAACAGGACCTGGGATAGTAGAGTTTTTTTGTGTTGTGATTCTAAGAGTTTTATCTCTTCATAAAGAGAATCGATCTCTTTGCCTTTCAATTTTTTCAAATAAGATGCTATTGAGATAAATTCGCCTCTGATTACAGACTTATGTGCCTCCCAAATTATTAGCGGCGATGTCTCCACATTATTATTCAACTCAAAATATGTTATTATGGCTTTTTGGATACGCATTTTATTTGTAGTATTATCGAGCAATGAGTCATTGAGTTGCCAGGATCTGCATGTGGAAAATTGTTTGGACAATGCTAATTCGGTCACTACATAAGAATGATCAGAAAATAAGGAGGGAGCTATCTCCACATGTTTAATGTTGGACAATAAAGAACGAGGTGCGAACAGGTAGTCGATACGGTGGTATGAGCCGTGCGGGAAAGAGTAAAAGGTATAGTCTCGAGTTGATGGGTGCATACAACGCCATATGTCTACCATATTCAGAGAGTGCAGTGAATGCTTTAATCTGGACAAGTCCCTTAAGGATATCGCACTTTTTTTCTTTGTTGTATCTATACTTGGTTCCAGGGCTAAATTAAAGTCACCACCCAGCAATAGTATGCCTTCCCTAAAGTCTCTTATTTTTTTAAAAGTAGCTAGCAGCCATTTCAGCTGTTTCGTGTTTGGGGCATAAATATTGCATATGGTTACAACTACACCCGCTAGTATCCCCTTCACCAATATATAGCGACCATTTGCATCTGTCATCTGATCATGAAGTTGAAAGGGAATGTCCTTGGCTATGGCCACCGATACTCCCCTTGACTTTTTTTGTGGTGAGATGGCATGAAACCATCTGTCGTAGTGGGCTTTGTCAAATGTAGGAACCTTTTTGTCTATAAAGTGCGTCTCCTGTAATAGGAGTAAATCGATACCTTTTTTCTTAAAGTGCGAGAGTGTTTGACCTCTGGTTGCCGGTGAGTTGAACCCTTTAGTGTTGAAGGTCAGTAGTTTGAATGTTCTCTGGTTAACCGCCATCTGGAGACATCGGTACCTGTAGGATATCCTCACGGGGTGCCTGAGGAGAAAAAGAAGGGGGAGGGACCAGGGAAGGAAAAGGAGGGGAGAGCGTGAAAAGTAGGAAAGTGTAAAACAACAGAAGGGGATTTAGAGCAACAACACACTCATGCGAGTGCAACGTATCTGAACACTTGTCTATTATTAATGACATATTAACAGCTAGATTGGAGGATAGCTAACTAAGCAGTAAATGCATTAAATATCTGAAACATTGTTTTAAACTAATGCATTAAACTTGTATCAAATTAATATATGGGTAAGAGCTCGATCTCGAGGAAAATCATTAAGGATCAAGTCTTTTAAAGACATCCACACAGATTGATGTTTTCTCAAGTAACCTGATCCTTGGTGGGAGTTGTTTTGAGACTCTTGCGTTTAGTCTTTTGAGCTTTGGGTGTGGAGACAGATTGCCATGGCGTCGGAAGAGGAAGGGGATGCAGTGTGGAGGCCGCATGAAAGGACTCAATGTCCGGGTACTGGGCCAGGGTGATGTTTAATTCCCCACATATTTTCCGGATGTCCGCTGATGATCTGGCTTGTAATCTCTTGTCCTCTGCGATGACTTGTATCCCAAATGGGTAGAGCCAGCGGTACTGTAGTTTCTTCTGGATGAGAGCCTCTGTAAACGGTTTGAGAATATAGCGTTTCCTCAGAGTTATTGCTGATAAGTCTTGGAACAGTTTAATCAGTGAACCTTCAAATTTAATTTCCTGCACTTCTCTTGCACGCCTTAGAAGTAGATCTTTAGTACGGAAATCAAGAAACCTACATAAAACATCTCGAGGAGGGTCCCCTTGTTTAGGCTTGGGACGGAGTACTCTATGGATCCTAGTAATTTCTATATCCTGAGGATCTTGATCTGTAAGGATAGAGCGGAATATTTCTGTAGCCGCTTTGGTTAGGGTCTCAGCCGCCACAGATTCTGGTAAACCTTTAACTCTGATGTTGTTCCTGCGCTCTCTATTCTCGTGATCCTCTAGAGTGGAGTGTACGATTTGTATCTGTTCCTCTTGTGCTTTAAGACAGGTCAAAATAGCATTGGAATATTCTACGTGACTGCTTTGGGCATTTTCTAAGGACTCCAGTCTGTGGCCCTGTTGAGATATCTCATGCTTAATGTCAGTCAGCTCCTTACCAATGGGTTCCAGTACCTTAGACAATATTCGTTTAATAAAGGAACGCGTTACTGGTTGTTCTTTGCTCTCTGATCCTATATCTGAATCACTCTCCATATCTGTATCTGTCTCTCCATCCGGAGCTGGGTCAGAAGGGTAGTTTGTTTTAATAGCACTAGCAGCAGTCAACCGCTTTTTTAAATACTTGTCCATATCTGATTGCAAAGTGAGAGTATTTGCTTTAGTTGATCTAGGCGTTTTGGTGCTGGACCTAACCATTGTGCACTGTTTCAGGTTATAAAGAATGCTTCTAGTTCCTCCTCTAGCTGCTTTAGGAGATATTATATTTTCATTCTTTTGGGGTTCTCAACAGTCCCTAAGTTTGACCGATTTGCTACTTCAATCAGGGTGAAAGAGCCCAAGATTCCTGTAAATCTGAGGAAATATTAAAGATGGTATTCACTTGTGCGGCCACTAGGTGTCAGTGCAGGTCTGCTTAAGTATATATGGAGAACCTAGTGTCTTTTGCAGAAGCTTTGAGGCTATTTGTGCTTTTAAGTACTAGTAATGAAAATCGTTCATGTAGTGCTAAGGAGAGACAACAAATCCCCCAGATAATGACACAGAAGCCCAGCACTGATAATAACACAGTTTGATCTAGGCACTATATCCAGCCGACCCTTCAGTGCAACTCACAGTCAGAATTCCATCCTGAGGGATTTGTGCTGAATAGGTGGGTAAGGGGTAGCTGGAAGGGAGGAACAGACCAGAGCAAAGGGAAGGAGCGATCTTATTTTGAGTGCAGCCTTCAGGGATTCCCCCCTGCACTATGCGAATGAGCCAAGATGGCGCCGGGCTTGGCGGGAAATCCCCGGGTCCCTCACCTCTCTCTCAGAGGCGCGTCGCCCTCCCAAAGCAACCGCCGGGCTGCGGAGAGCACGGAGCGCCACCGAGGATGAAGATCTCCTCCAGCGGTCCCGACGGCAGACGCGTCTCCCCTCCTCCACACAAGGCACCTCAGGCGGGTAGCAGCACCGGCGGTCCAGCAGCGGCAGTCCGGAGCACCTCAGGAGGCGTCAGAGCACCGCAGCACCAATACCAGTAAGCGGTGGACTGTGTGAGCGGTGTGCTGGGGCGGGGGAGGAAGTCCAGGGAGGGGGCCACCCGTACCTTCCCGGAGCCGCTGTGTTCAATAGCGCTCACAGGCTGAAGATAGTCCAAGATGGCGACGTCACTATCACCTCTCTCCTTCTTCCCTGAAGCTTGCAGGTCCTGCGCCGGGATGAAGTGCCGCGCTCGTCCACAAATGCCCCCAGGGCTAATCACGATGGTTTTGACCGCCTCTGGGGTTATTATTATTTCTGTGGGCCTTATAAGTTTAATGGGGATTCAGAGCCAGGTAGGAGCTCACAAGATGTGCGACCGCTCTCTTCCACCGTCAGGCCACGCCCCCCATGGAACATGAATTCAATTTTATTTAGCAAATCTAGTGTTATCTCGTTCCATGACACCAGAAAGACAGAATGTTTGATGTTATGAATGTGTAATTATTTTGTATGCAATGTAAACATGTTATCAATTCACTAAAGATTGACATAAATTATGCTGAAAAATGTTCTTAATGTTTTTTAATGCAATTGTGACTTTTATTTCTAATGTAACTAGCAAATATAGTTTAACCTCATAAGCCCCAAGGGTGGTTTGCATGTTAATAACCGGGCCAATTTTTACAATTCTGACCACTGTCCCTTTATGAGGTTATAACTCTGGAAAGCTTCAACGGATCTTGGCGATTCTCACAGAGTTTTCTCGAGACATGTTGTACTTCATGATAGTGGTAAAATTTCTTTGATATAACTTGCGTTTATTTGTTAAAAAAATGGAAATTTGGCAAAAATTTTGAAAATTTTGCAATTTTCCAAATTTGAATTTTTATGCCCTTAAATCACAGAGATATGTCACACAAAATAATTAATAAGTAACATTTCCCACATGTCTACTTTACATCAGCACAATTTTGGAACCAACATTTTTTTTGTTAGGGAGTTATAAGGGTTAAAATTTTACCAGCAATTTCAAATTTTTACAACACCAATATTTTTTAGGGACCACATCACATTTGAAGTCATTTTGAGGGGTCTATATGATAGAAAATAAACAAGTGTGACACCATTCTAAAAACTGCACCCCTCAAGGTGCTTAAAACCACATTCAAGAAGTTTATTAACCCTTCAGGTGTTTTACAGGAATTTTTGGAATGTTTAAAAAAAATTAACATGTAACTTTTTTTCACAAAAAATTTACTTCAGCTCCAATTTGTTTTATTTTACCAAGGGTAGCAGGAGAAAATGGACCCCAAAAGTTGTGGTAAAATTTGTTCTGAGTATGCTGATACCCCATATGTGGGGGTAAACCACTGTTTGGGCGCATGGCAGAGCTCAGAAGGGAAGGAGCACCGTTTGACTTTTCAATGCAAAATTGACTGGAATTGAGATGGGTCGCCATGTTGCGTTTGGAGAGCCCCTGATGTGCCTAAACATTGAAACCCCCCACAATTGACACCATTTTGGAAAGTAGACCCCCTAAGGAACTTATCTAGATGTGTTTTGACAGCTTTGAACCCCCAAGTGTTTCACTACAGTTTATAATGCAGAGCCGTGAAAATAAAAATTATTTTATTTTTCACAAAAATTATATTTTAGCCCCCAGTTTTGTATTTTCCCAAGGGTAACAGGAGAAATTCGACCTCAAAAGTTGTTACTCAATTTGTCCTGAGTACAATGATACCCCATATGTTGGGGGGAACCATCGTTTGGGTGCATGGCAGAGCTCGGAAGGGAAAGAGCGCCATTTGGAATGCAGACATAGATGGAATGTTCTGCAGGCGTCACGTTGCATTTGCAGAGCCCCTGATGCACCTAAACAGTAGAAATCCCCCAAAAGTGACACCATTTTGGAAACTAGACCCCCCAAGGAATTTATCTAGATGTGTTGTGAGAACTTTGAACCCCCAAGTGTTTCACTACAGTTTATAACGCAGAGCCGTGAAAATAAAAAATCATTTTTTTCCACAAAAATTATTTTTAGCCCCCAGTTTTATATTTTTCCAAGGGTAACTGGAGAAATTGGACCCCAAAAGTTGTTGTCAATTTGTCCTGAGTACAATGATACCCCATATGTTGGGGGGAACCACCGTTTGGGCGCATGGCAGAGCTCGGAAGGGAAGGAGCGCCATTTGGAATGCAGACTTAGATGGAATGGTCTGCAGGCATCACGTTGCATTTGCAGAGCCCCTGATGCACCTAAACAGTAGAAATCCCCCAGAAGTGACACCATTTTGGAAACTAGTCCCCCCCAAGTGTTTCACTACAGTTTATAATGCAGAGTCGTGAAAATAAAAATTAATTTTTTTCCTACAAAAATGTTTTTTTTAGCCCCCAAATATTTATTGTCCCAAGGGTAAGAAGAGAAATTGGACCCCAATAGTTGTTGTCCAATTTGTCCTGAGTATGCTGATACCACATATGTTGGGGTAAACCCCTGTTTGGGCGCACGGGAGAGCTCAGAAGGGAAGGAGCACTGTTTTACTTTTTCAATGCAGAATTGGCTGGAATTGAGATCGGACGCCATGTCGCACTTGGAGAGCCCTGATGTGCCTAAACAGTGGAAACCCCCAATTCTAACTAAAACCCTAACGCAAACACACTCCTAACCCTAATCCCAACCATAACCCTAACTCTGACACACCCCTAATCCTAATCCCAATCGTAAATGTAATCCCAACCCTAACCCTAACTTTAGCCCCAACCCTAACTTTAGCCCCAACCCTAACAATAACTTTAGCCCCAACCATAACTCTAACTTTAGCCCCAACCCTAACTAACTTTAGCCCTAACCCTAACTGTAGCCCTAACCTTAACTTTAGCCCAAACCCTAACTTTAGCCCCAGCCCTCACCCTAAGTTTAGCCCCAGCCCTAACCCTAATTTTAGCCCCAACCCTAACTGTAGCCATAGCCCTAACCCCAACCCTAACACTAACCCTAGCCCCAACCCTAACCCTAGCCCCAAACCTAACCCTAACCCTAGCCCTAATTCTAATGGGAAAATGGAAATAAATACATTTTTAAATTTTTTTAATGTTTCCCTAGCTAAGGGGGTGATGAAGGGGGTTTGATTTATTTTTATTGTGGGTTTTTTAGCGGATTTTTATGATTGGCAGCTGTCACACACTAAAATACGCTTTTTATTGCAAAAAATATTTTTTGCGTTGCCACATTTTGAGACCTATCATTTTTCCATATTTTGGTCCACAGAGTCATGTGAGGTCTTGTTCTTTGAAGGACGAGTTATCGTTTTTATTGGTATCATTTTCAGGCACACAACATTTTTTGATCGCTTTTTATTCCGATTTTTGTGAGGCAGAATGACCAAAAACCAGCTATTCATGAATTTCTTTTGGGGGGCATTTATACCATTCCACGTTTGGTAAAATGGTAAAGCAGTTTATTCTTCAGGTCAGTACGATTACAGCGATACCTCATTTACATCCTTTTTTTATGTTTTGGCGCTTTTATACGATAAAAACTATTTTATAGAAAAAATTATTTTTGCATCGCTTTATTCTGAGGACTGTAACTTTTTTTTGTTTTTCGCTTATGATACTACATGGCAGCTCGTTTTTTGCAGGACAAGATGATGTTTTCAGCAGTACCATGGATATTTATATCTGTCTTTTTGGTTGCGTGTTATTCCACTTTTTGTTCGGCGGTATGATAATAAAACGTTGTTTTTTGCCTTTTTTTTTTTACGGTGTTCACTGAAGGGGTTAACTAGTGGAAGTTTTATAGGTCGGGTCATTACGGACGCGGTGATACTTTTATTGTTTTTTTTTAATTTAGATAAAGAAATGTATTTATGGGAACAATATTTTTTTTTTCTTTATTTAGGATTTTTTTTTTTTTTACACATCTAAAAAATTTTTTTTACTTTTTTACTTTGTCCCGGGGGAACATCACTGTATAGTGACAGATCGCTGATCTGACACATTGCAGAGCACTGTGTCAGATCAGCAATCTGGCGTACCCTGCTCCTGGCTTACCAGCACCTGCTCTGAGCAGGCGCTTGGTAAGCCACCTCCCTGCAGGACCCAGAAGTAGCCCCATGGCCATTTTGGATCTGGGGCCTGCAGGGAGGAGACACTCGGTACAAGATAAACACATTGCCTTGTACCGATCGTCTCACGGAAGCACGCAGGGAGCCCCCTTCCTGCGCAATGCTTCCCTATGTTCCCGGAACACTGCAATCATGTTTGATTGCAGTGTGCCATGGGTTAATGTGCCGGGGCAGTCCATGACCGCTCCTGGCACATAGTGCCAGATGTCAGCTGCGATAGTCAGCTGACACCTGGCAGCGATCGGCCGCGCTCCCCCGTGAGCGCGTCCAATCACATATGACGTACTATCCCGTCCCTGGGAATTAAGTCCCAGGTCACCTCGATGGGATAGTACATCATATGGGATTAAGGGGTTAAGAAAAATGGTGTTGCTGCACATAGGATATTTATCTTCATCTTTCTCATCATATAACAGTTTATTTCAGAATAAAATTTCACAATTAAAAATATGTCAGGTAGAAAAGTAAATAAAGCAGTGGTCTGTCTAGAACATGCCTACTTTGGAATAAACCAAGATTCTGAATTAGAATTGTAGGGTCCTTAAAATAGTTCTTCTGGCATGCAAAACTCCTTAGTTACCATGTAAAGAATGCAATGTAATTAAAAAAGTAAATAAAAAAATTGTGTCTTGATATTTCATGTGAGAACAAGATTTTAAGTAATGCTATATTTAACCCTTTTACTCCCCAAGGTGGGTTGCACAATAATGACCAGGTCAATATTTACAATTCTGAACAGTGTTAATTTATAAGGTAAGAACTCTGGAACTCTTCATGGAATCCCACTGATTCTGAAACTTTTTTTGTGATATATTGTACTTCATGATAGTTGTAAAATTTATTTGATACAACTTGTGTTTATTTGTGAAAAAAGCAGAAATTTGGCGAAAATTTTGAACATTTTGCAATTTTCACGTTTTGAAACCGAATTCCCTTTAATCAGAGAAATATGTCATGCAAAATAGTTAATAAATAACATTTCCCACATGTCTACTTTATATCAGCTCATTTTTTGAAACTTTTTTTTTGTTAGGAAGCTATAAGAGTTAAAAGTTGACCAGCGATTTCTCCTTTTTCCAACAAAATTTACAAAACCATTTATTTTAAGAAACACCTCACATTTGAAGTGAGTTTAAGGGCTCTATATGATAGAAAATACCAAAAAGTGACACAATTCTAAAATGTGCACCCCTCAAGGTGTTTAAAACCACATTCAAGAAGTTTATTAACCCTTCAGGTGCTTCACAGGAATAGTTGGAATGTGGGAGAAAAATGAACATGTAATTTTTTTCTCAAAAAAATAGTTTAGACCCAAAATGGACCTCAAATTTTGTTATGCAATGTCTCCTGGGCATGCTGATACCCCATATGTGGTGGAACATCACTGTTCGGGTGCACGGCAGAGTTTGGAAGGAGCACCATTTGGCTTTTTGAATGCAAAATTTGCTTGAACAATTAGCGGACGCCATGTCACGTTTAGAGAGCTATTGATGTGTCTAAACAGTAAAAATAACTAACAATTGATACCATTTTGAAAACTAGACCCCCTCAAGAAATGTTTTTAGATGTGTAGTGAGCACATTGAACCCTCAGGTGCTTCACAGAAGTTTATAAAGTTGAGTTGTGAAAATAAAAAACATCACATTTACCCCACAAAAATGTTATTTTAGACCAAAATTTTGCATTTTCATAAGTGTTATAGGGGAAATTGCACCATACAATTTCTTGTGCAATTTCTCCTGAGTACAATTCCTCATATGTGGGAGAAAGCTACTGTTTGGGTGCACGACAGAGATTGGAAGGTAGAAAGTGACATTTGACTTTTTGAATGTAAAATTTGCTTTGATTTGATTTGAGGGTGCCATGTCACATTGGCAGAGCCCCTGATGTGCCAGAACATCAGAACCCCCCATATGTCAACTCGTTTTACAAACTACACCCCCCAATGAATTAACCCTATAACGCATACCAGGGGCCTCGCAGGCCTGCCAGGTTACTTGTTTTCTATTTTCTGTAAAAGTACTTTAGTTAGAATTCTGAAAATCTAGGTAATCCTCTGGTATATAGTTGTTAGTAATTTCCAGTTATTCATATATTTTTATGTTACAGACATTTTGGTATAACAACCTTTTTTGGGACTACCCCATATTCACGCACCTGGGGCCTTTTAGGCCTGTACTAGGTTTACATGTGATACTCAGTCTTTTTGTCTGTATTGTTGCTGGGGAAGAACTTTTATGACTCTGCTATTGCTGGGAAGAGTGTGGATTCTGCATGACAGCGCTGCTATATTTGTCCAGCAAAGAAGGAAAGAAAATCGGAGCGTTTCTGTTCTACTTGCGGACAAAATGTATGCAAGGAACATTCAGCCGAAAAAATAATATGTGAGAATTGTTGGGGGAATATGTAAAGTTACAAATAAATATTCCTGCACCAAGTTTGCTACAACCAAAAAATGTTTTCATAAAAAAATTGCATATAGAATGCCTATATTTGCCATGCCCGTTTACTTACTTTTTAGTTGTTTCACGCACATAATTATGTTTTGAAATATGCACATCTTAGGCTGTGTTCCCAGTAGCGCTGGGGTTCGCCAGAAGGGGATCCATAATGGATCTGACCTCCTGGTAACTCCAGCTAACGCTGCCGGAATGGCGGGATTCCGCCAGCCTTAGCTGGGGCCACCAGGAGGTCAGATCCATTATGAATCCCCACCTGGCGGACCCCAGCGCTAGTTGGAATGCATCCTTACCTTGCAATTGTAAAATAAATTTTGAAAAGTATTTTTATTTGAGTTATTCCGTGTTATTTGCACACAGGCCTAAAAGGCCCCAGGTGTGTGAATATGGGGTAGTCCCAAAAAAAGGTTGTTATACTGAAATGCCTATAACATAAAAATATATGAACAACTGGAAATTACTAACAACTATATACCTGAGGAATACCTAGAGTTTCAAAATTCTAACTAAAGTAATTTTACAGAAAATAGAAAACAAGTAACCTGGCAGGCCTGCGAGGCCCCAGGTATGCGTCCGCCAGCCTTAGCTGGGGTCACCAGGAGGTCAGATCCATTACGGAATCCCGTCCTGGCGGACCCCTGTGCTAGTGGGAATGCATCCTTACTTTGCAATAAACTTTGAAAAGTATTTTTATTTGAGTTATTCCATGATAATTGTAATCAGGCCTAAAAGGCCCCAGGTGCGTGAATGTGTAGATTTCTATGGGTATGCGTTCTAGGGTTAATTCAGCTGTTTAGTGAATATATTGACACCAAATGTGCCTTACAAAATTTTTGTACTTTTGAGCAATGATGAAAGAATAAATAAAATTTTTACAACTAAAATGTTGTTTTAGCCCCAAGTTTTTAATTTTTCTAAGGACTAATAACAATTTTTTTTTACAACAAACTAAGGTCAATTTTTTCCTGAGTGTACCAATACCCTACATATAATCAGGAATTTTTTTTTATGACACAGTGTAAAGCTCAGAAGGGAAGGAGCACCATACTATAGTGCAGATTTTACTGTTCTGGTATACCGGTGTCATGACTCACTGGGGGAGCCCATGAGTAACCAGAACCCAACATAAGTGATCCCATTTCACAAACTACACCTCTCAACGAATTTGTCTAGGAGTGCAAGTAATCATATTGACACCACGGGTGTGTCACAGGATTTTATACCATTGGGCAGTCAAAACAAAATAACTACATTTTTACCACCAAAATTTAGTTTGAGCCACAACTTTTAGATTTTTACACAAGAAGAGGGTAAAAATGGCACCATTATTTCTCCTACTATTTCTACTGAATATGGCAATACATCATATGTGGATGTACAGTACTGCTTAGCCATAAGGAGAGATTCGGGAGGGACGGAGTGCTATTTGCCTCCTGGAGCACAGATTTTCTTAAAATAGTTGACGGACGCCATATACATAGTCCCTAATTGCTAGAAGAGCACAATCCCCCCTCAAGTGACACAATTTTGGAAATTATACCTCTTTGGGCGGAGTATTCCAATTTGCTCGACCCGAGCATCTTAAGTCTACGTTCACATTTGTGGTCTGCGCCGCAGCGTCGGGCGCCGCAGCGTCGCAGCATGCGTCATGCGCCCCTATATTTAACATGGGGGCGCATGGACATGCGTCGCACTTGCGTTTTGCGCCGCATGCGTCACTGCGGCGCACGCGTCCGGGCGCAGAGGACGCAGCAAGTTGCATTTTTTCTGCGTCCAAAATCAATCAAAAAAAGGACGCATGCGGCGCAAAACGCAGCGTTGTGCATGCGTTTTGCTGCATTTTTGTTTGCGTTGTGCGTTGCGGCGCCGACGCTGCGGCGCACAACGCAAATGTGAACGTAGCCTTAGTGCTCGCTCATCACTAATTATCACCAAAAAGGTCTATCTTTGTCTTAACAGACTAGAGCATCTTATTTCTCATAGTCTGGGAGTCCTTCATGTGTTTTTTTAGCAAACTCTATGCCGGCTTTCATATGTCTTGCACTGAGGAGAGGCTTCGGTCAGGCCACTCTGCCATAAAGGCCCGACTGGTGGAGGGCTGCAGTGATAGTTAACTTTGTAGAACTTTCTCCCATCTCCTTACTGCATTTGTGGAGCTCAGCCACAGTGACCTCGGGGATTTTTCTGACCTCTCTCACCAAGTTACTTCTCCCACGATTGCTCAGTTTGGCTGGATGGCCAGGTCTAGTAAGAATTCTGGTGGTCCCAAACTTCTTCCATTTAAGGATTATAGAGGCCACTGTGCTCTTAGGAACCTTGAGTACTGCAGAAATTCTGTTGTAAACTTGGCCAGATCTGTGCCTTGCCACTATTCTGTCTCTGAGCTCCTTGGCCAGTTCTTTTGACCTCATGATTGTCATTTGGTCTGACATGCACTGTGAGCTGTGAGGTCTTATATAGACAGGTGTATGCCTTTCCAAATCAAGTTATATCAGTTTAATTAAACACAGCTGGACTGCAATGAAGGAGTAGAACCATCTCAATTAGGATCACAAGGAAATGGGCAACATGTGACTTAAATATGAGTGTCTGAGCAAAGAGTCTGAATACTTATGACCATGTGACATTTCAGTTTTTCTTTTTTGTTACATTTGGAAAAAATGTAAACATTTCTGTTTTTTTCAGTCAAGATGGGGCACAGAGTGTACATTAATGTGAAAAAATGAACTTTTTTGAATTTACCAAATGGCTGCATTAAAACAAAGAGTGAAAAATTTAAAAGGGTCTGAATACTTTCCCTACTCACTGTAAATTGCCATCAAACTCAACTGTACCTAAACGCCTTTATGTCCCTCCCGTTTCCTCAAAATGATTGGACCATCATTGTAAATAAGCACCTGTATTTTGTGTCAGCTCCACCTCATTGTAGATTGTAAGCTCTGAAGAACAGGGTCATCATTATTTTAGCTTGATTATTGTTTGATTGTCGTAAACTTTGTAACTTTTGACTGTTTTTTATCAACTGCTGATTTGTAAAGCTTTGCAGAATATGTTTGCAATATATGAATAAAGGTTATTATTATTATTATTAGTAGATTGAAGATGGTGGCATTCAAGCTCTTAGCTTTGGCATGTATATTAGGAACCAATCTTTTAAGTGAGCACAACTGCACAAACGAGATCTGACTGCTGCGTTGACAGAGAGTGGAGTAGGGTGAACATAACAAGCTGCTGAACTGTTAGAGAGGTGCAGGTGGAGATGTTATGGTGGATTGAGAAAGACGGTATCTAAGATCAGTCAAAAACAGCAGGCATGTCCACTTACATACCAGCTGACTTGCTCTCACTCAGCTCTGACTGTAGCAGGTAAACAAGTGGAGGTTCTGCGGCCGGAGATCTGTGTGAGAACACTTGCCACAGTGAAGGAGGAGGAAGAAGCAGAAGATGCAGTTGACAGGGTGGACGGTGGTTGGTGAGGCCTGCTAGTCTACATTTTAGCACAGTGAAATTCCAAAATTAATGCATGTTGATTGCACTTGTGCCAGTTCATGCATGTAGTAGTCAAATAATTGCAATTTTTACTCTATTTAATTTTTAACAAAGTTGTCTGCTAATGTGGTTTGTGACTTTTTAGGTGGTTTAAAAAAAAACCCAGGCCTTGTCGTGGTTTCATAACTCTGTGTCTGCCGGAAGCCACAACATAACCTCCTCGTCTTCTTCCTCCTTCTCTATTGACCTACTCAGTTGCATGCTTCTGGGTTTAAACCAAGTGGTATCTACTACCTCATTGTTATCCTCTCTGTTCTCCTACTTCTCTCGTTTAGAGTCACACTCCTCCTTTTTCTGCCCTGACAGCATAGTGCAGTCCGAGTGCTCAACAAATATCTGAGTCAAATCAGGATCACCTCCACCCCTGGGGTTGTCTGTTGGCGAGGGCTTGGATTCTGCTTGGAGACTGCTTCAGCCAGCCCTGGATCAAACTGAATAAAAATGTGGGCATAGGTACAGATTAATTCCTCCTCTTGGCTCTGTGAATCTTTGGAGTGCATTTCCGATGCCCATGGCATAGAATGTGTGAACATATTAAGCCATGTATGGTTCCCTACAGTCGATTGGGCAGTTGGAAAGTTGTGATGTGGGGGAAGCAAGGGAAATAGGGGTGCCACCTCTGAGGACTGTACTGTGTGTGATGTTAAGGTGGAGGAAGAAAAGCAGAGGCCTCTTGATGCAGCGCTTGTCATCTACTGGAGCACATTTTCTTTCTGGCCATCTTTTAAAGTGTACTGCTGTGCGGCTGTCAAACAAGGAGAGTGGAGTAGCCTGTTCAGTAACAGAAGTTGTAAAAATGCTGCGCCGTTGCTCACTGCAGCAACACAAGCCTACTTCTCATCTCTCATATCATACCTGTCTCACAAACCTAAAGAGCTTGTAAGATGGCCACCGGACGAGTCCTTGAGGCGAGATATGTGTCTTTGTGGCTATTAGCTGCGGTGATGTGAGCTCAGAAGTATGCTCCAGCACATATAGTGCTGAGAGCGTTATCAGGCCCATTCCAGGGCTGGGTTTTTCGAGCAGTTATAAGAGATGGGTGGGAATGAATGCTCACATATCCAAACCCCAGGAGCGTGGTTTGGCAGATAAAATGGAAGCCGGGTGTTTCATTCAGTGTCTGGAGCTGGACATGTATGGATCTCCTGTATGTTGGTCTGTGCTAAGGCCTAAAGAACCAGACACTATCCTGAGCGGGTGGACCAGCTATATTTTGTATGGAATTTTTACTTTATGTTTTCACTTTGTGCCAGAAAAGGCTGTGATTTTGTTTTGCTATCCTGAGCAGTTTATGAACTTTGAATAAACATAACAATAATAATAATAATTGTATTCCTATAGTGCCAACATATTCCACAGCACTTTACATTTTAGAGTGGAAATTGTACAGTCAAAAGACATTACAGCATAACAATAATCACATAAATCAACAGATACCAAGAGGAGTGAGGGCCCTGCTCGCAAGCTTACAATCTATGAGATAATAGGGGAGACACGAAAGTTGGATGGTAACAATTGCTTTCATTGTTCTGACAAGCCATAATGTAAGAAATTGAATATTCATGTGATGCTGCATGAACCGGTTATCAGCCACAATATGTAAAAGTACAGACACAAAGGGCTATTAAATGCATAAAGCATGTTAGAACATGATATGTTGAGCCTAGCTATGGTAAAAATATTAAATGGGCAACACAGGGATAGTTAGATTAATGTGTAGAGGTGGCAGGCTAGTCTGAAGAAATGTGTTTTCAGGGCACGCTTAAAACTGTGTGTATTGGGGATTAATCAGATTATCCTGAGTAGTGCATTCCATAAAATTGGCGCAGCACATGAGAAGTCTTGGAGATGGGAGTGGGAGGTTCTGATTATTGAGGATGTTAACTACTGGTCATTAGCATAATGAAGGGCATGGGTAGGGTGGTAGACTGAGACGAGGGAGGAGATGTAGGGTTGTGCTGAACCGTGGAGCACTTTGTGGGTGAGACTGATAAGTTTATATTGAATTCTGGAATGGATGGGTAACAGTGCAATGACTGGCACAAGGTAGATATTGTAGAACAACCTTATGCACTCTAAAAGACGAAAGCATATATATTATATATCTCCAATCAATGATGAAACTTTATTCTGGGAATTCACAGCCATGAAAATGATATATTATATATTATATTCCCAACGTTTCTGCAAAGAGGCCTTTTTCAAGGGTTCATTCTGTAACCGTGAGCAGCGTCAGATACGGCAATTTTTTTTCCCCTGAGATTTGCCGTACATGACGCTGCTCACAGTTACAGAATGAACCCTTGAAAAAGGCCTCTTTGGCCGAAACATTGGGAATAAATTTCTTCTGTTATATAATTTTCATGGCTGTGAATTCCCAGAATAAAGTTTCATCATTGATTCAAGATATATGATATATGCTTTCATTTTTTAGAGTGCTTGAGGTTGTTCTACAATATTGACTTATTTTTTTCCTCTAAAAGCACCAATTTATTGGAGTGTGCAGACTGACCTTGACCTTTCTACATTGGCACAAGGTAGAGGCATCAGTGTAGTGGTTGGTGAGGAATATGATTCTGGCTGCAGCATTCAAGACAAATTGAAGAGGAGAAAGTTTGGTAAGAGGGAGACCGATTTAGTAGAGAATTGCAATAGCCCAGACGAAAATGAATAAGGGTAACAGTAAGGGTTTTTGCAGAATTGAAAGTAAGAAAATATCTAATTCTAGAAATGTTTTTGAGGTGCAGATAACAAGAGCAAGCCAGTGATTGGATGTGGGGGGGGGGGGGGGTGAATGAAAGCTCTGAATCAAGTATAACACCAACACAGCATGCCTTGCTGGATATTGCAGCAATACAGCTTCCTGTGACTACCTCAACTGCAGCTCAGTACGTACAATCTTCTACAAGCTCTTCAGTGCTTTTAATTCTCTCCTCCGTCCCCCAGCTCCCATTTCCTCTCCTCTCATCTCAGCTGAAGACTTTGCCTCATTCTTCAAGCAGAATATTGAGCATGAAAGGCAAAGATTCTGTTTAAAGTCCTCACAGCCCCAAGGCTGTCCTCACAGGAACTCAACTCTCCTCCTCCAAAACCAACTTCACCATCACGGAAGATCAACTTTTCTCTTTACTCTCCAAATCATGTCTCACAACTTGTGAATTTGACCCAATAACATCCCACCTCATTCCAAACCTTACCACAGTCTTCATCCCAAGTTTAACCCATCTTTTCAATCTTTTCAACTTGTCACTAACTACTGGGGTCTTCCCCTCCTGATTCAATCATACCTAGATCACACCTATCCTCAAAAAGCTCGACTTTGACTATCGCCTCATCCATCTTAGTTCTCACCTATGCCTCCAAACTACTTGAAAAACAAGTCAATTTTGAACTGTCCTCCAACTTTTCTTCTTGTTCCCTCTTTGACTGCTAACAATCTGGTTTCCGACTGCGCCATTCCACTGAAACTGGCCAGACTAAAGTCACCAATGACCTACTAACCGCCAAATCAAAGCAACGCTAGCTTGTTGTCCTCCTCCTGAACCTGGCATCTGACTTTGACACAGTGGACCATTCCTCTTACTACAGACTTTCTGATCTCTTGGCATTATAGACTTGGCCCTTTTTTGGATCTCCTTTTACCTAACAGACAGGACATTCAGTGTCTCCCACTCATACACCACCTCTTCATCTTGCCCCTGTGTCAGTGTCCCTTAACATTCACTTGTAGGCCAATGCACTATGATTAGGGCACACACGCGCTCCCTCCCTCTCAAAGGGACCGTGCATGTTGCCCTAAGGTGTTCCCAGCCAACTTCTATTTAAGGCTCCTCCTCCATTATGGAGGTGCCTGAGCAATGTTGTTAGTTTGCCTTGCATGCTTGCTAGTTGCCAGGTTCCCCCAGACCCGCCCCTCTGCTTGTCTACTCTGTAGCCTTCTGCACGTACCTGTCTGTGCACATCTGTGCATCAGCTGGTCCAGCCTGCACCTTCCAGGCTCCTCTGTCTAACACCTGGTCCAGCCCGCACCTGCCAGGGCATATCTGAATTACACCCAGTCCAGCCCGCACCTGCCAGTGCCCTTCTGTCTAACACCTGGTCCAGTGCGCACCTGCCAGGGCATATCTGAAAAACACCCAGTCCAACCCGCACCTGCCAGTGCCCATCTGTGTAACACCTGGTCCAGCCCGCACTTGCCAGTTCCCATCTGTGTAACACCCGTATCAGCCCACACTTGCCAGTGCTCATCTGTTTAACTACCAGTCCAGATCACACCTGTCAATTCCCATCTGTCTAATACCCGGTCCAGCCTGCACCTGCCAGTTCCTATCTGTGTAACACCTGTACCAGCTTGCACCTGCCAGTGTCCATTTGTGTAACACCCATACCAGCCCACACCTGCCAGTGCTCTCTGTTTAACTGCTAGTACAGATCGCACCTGTCAGTGCCCATCTTTGTAACTCCTAGTCCCACCCACACCTGTCAATGCCCATCTGTGTAACAACTGTACCAGCCCAAACATACCAGTGGACATCTGTTTAACACCTGGTCCAGTCCGCACTTGTCATTGCCGTTCTGTGTAACCCCCGTCCAGTCCGCACCTGCCAATGCTGTCCTGTTCCTCAGCCAGTCCAGCCTGCACCAGCCAGTGCTCATCTGTTTAACTGCTGGTCCAGATTGCACCTGCCAGTGCCCATCTGTCTAACACCCTGTCCAGCCCGCACCTGCCAGTGCCCAACTGTATGACACCTGGTCTAGTTCGCACCTGCCAGTGCCCATCTGTGTAACACCCGATCCAGCCCGCACCTGCCAGTGCTTTTCTGTTCCTCGGCCAGTCTCATCTGCACCTGTGGTTCCAGTGTCCCTATAGTGCTTGACTGCACTCTTCATTCCTCCTTCAGGCCATACCAGCCTACCCACTCTAGGGGGTCAGCTGACACTCTCTGTAGATCAGTCCTGGAGTAGCACCTGGTGCCACCTCCTTGTCACTCCTTGGTCACGGTGCTGCTTATCGGAGGTTGGATTTGGTAGGCCACCTAGTTATGCCCCTCCAGGTTTTCCGTGGGCTACGGCACTGTGTTTCCACAACCTTGCCCATTACAGTCTCCATCTGCTGGGTTGGCTGTTGTGGAAGAGATGTCGGTCCCCATTATACTAACTCTTCTCTGCTGAAATTGATGCCACTTTGGTAGTGTCTGCCACTAATTTTTGGAAATGTGTTTGAGTCTTCTTCATGTGTGTTACCTGTAGCAGTAGGCCTCCGAGACCGGCAGGCCTCCACTTCCTTTGAATCAACTATTCATGTTACTATCCTTAAATCTTTCTGACAATACACCAAGTTCCAAATTATTATGCAAATTGGATTTAAGTGTCATAATGATTTAATTGTTTTGTTTTTCAAATAAACTCATGGATGGTATTGTGTCTCAGGGTTCAATGGATCACTGAAATCAATCTTAAACACATGTGATAATTAGTTTTCCAGGTGATTCTAATTAAAGGAAAACTACTTACAGTAAAAACGATGTTCCACATTATTAACCCTAGAACGCATGCTTACAATGCTTACATTTTTGCTATTATCTGCAAAATTACTTTAGTTAGAATTTTGAAACTCCAGGTATTCCTCAAGTATGTCGTTGTTGATAATGTCCAGTTGTTCATATAATTTTTTTCATACGCATTATGGTGTAACAATGCTTGTTTGGTGAAAACTACATCTGTACGAATTGGGGGCCTTTTAGGCCCCCGCTATTTTTATCATGTTCTCAGTAGTGTTTATGTCTCAAGTTACTTTATTTGTACTCAGTAATGCTGGTGGAGGGGCCAGGGTGTGGATAATAACATGTAAGGATGTCATGTGATTTTTGGAGGGAGTGATAAGGCCATGATCACCTCAGGTCCTTTGGAACACAATAATGAGCTGTCTGGGGTCTGAAGTAGTGGGATCTGGGATCTTGGGTCTGAAATAGTCAAAACTCTTGCTGTTCCAATAATCAATTCAGGTAGAAACATTACCATGGACAATTATTTCACCAATGTTGAACTAGGCAATTTTCTGCTTGCAAAAGCTATTATACTTGTTGGTACTATAAAGCAAAACAGACGAGAAATTCCAGCAGCACTCAAACACAATCGTCAGCGAGCACTTTATGAGAGTGTCTTTGGATTCAATAACAAAGCGACTTTGGTATCTTACAAGGCGAAGAAGGAGAAATCTGTAATTTTACTCAGTACCATGCATCACGATTGCAGTGTTGACAGCAATGACAAAAAATTGAAACCAGAAATCATCCTGCATTACAATACAACAAAAGGAGGTGTAGATAAAATGGATGAGATGGTGGGAGAATATTCGTGTAAGAGGCAAACAAAACGATGGCCTGTAGTACTATTTTCAAATATGCTTGATGTAGCAGCCCTAAATTAATTCATTATTTATACAGAAACTCATCCGGAATTTCATGCACAGAGGAAGGACAGGAGACGCATATTCTTGAAGGACCTTTGTCATGAACTTGTAATGCCTCACATGATAGAGCAAAGCGACTTGAAATGCTTGCCAAAGCAAGCTAAAGAAGCAATGAAACGGTGTGGCGTACAGTTTCAGATTATTCCAGAGCCAGGAGAAAGAAAACGAAAGCGTTGTTTCATGTGTCCAAGAAACATAGAGAGGAAAACTGAGTGATATTGTTCCACTTGTAAGGAAACTGTTTGAAAAGAACACACTTCTGAAAAAATAACATGTCAGAATTGTTTGGAAGACTAGTATAATAGAAAAAAAATTTAGAATAAAAATGTAGCTGCAGCTAGTTTGCTATAGATTTCTATGCGTTTTTGTGTGTTTTCATGTCTTTGTGTGAAATTTGGGAAAAAATATATTTTTTGGTGTTTTCTGTGAAAAATTATAATTAAAATTTTGTCCACTATTCATATTTTATTGAGCAATTTTGAAATAAACTTGTGAAAGTTACTTAAGTGTGTTTTTCTACATTATGTGCATGGGGGCCTAAAAGGTCCCCAATACGTTAATATGTATATTTTTAACGTCATGCGTTCTAGGGTTAAGCAGGCCACAGTTTTCAAGAAACATGGTAAAGAAAAAGGATCTCTCTGCTGCCAAAAAGCCTCAAATACTGCAATGTCTTGGTCAAGGGATGAAACATTAGATATTTCCCGGAAATTTAAGTGTGATCATCGAAGTGTTAAGAGATTTGTGGCTGATTCTGAGCACAGATGTGTTCGCGCTGATAAAGGCAGAAAGAGGAAGGTTTCTGCCAGGTAAGTTCATCGGATTAAGTGAGCAGCTGCTAAAAAGCCATTACAAACCAGCAAACAGATATTTAAAGCTGCTGGTGCCTCTGGAGTCCCTCGAACCTCAAGGTGTAGGATCCTTCAAAGGCTTGTTGTGGTTCATAAACCTACTATTCGGCCACCCATAAACAGTGTTCACAAGCAGAAACGGTTTCAGTGGGCCCAGAAATACTTGAGGACTAATTTTCAAACAGTCTTGTTTCCCGATGAGTGTCGAGCAACCCTGGATGGTCCAGATGGATGGAGTAGTGGATGGTTGGTGGCTGGCCAACATGTCCCAACAAGGCTGCGACATCAGCAAGGAGGTGAAGGAGTCATGTTTTGGGCCGGAATCATGGGGAAAAAGCTAGTAGGGCCCTTTAAGGTTCCTGAAGGTGTGAAAATGACTTCTGCAAAATATATAGAGTTTCTGGCTGACAACTTTCTTCCATGGTATAAAAAGCATAAACGGGCCTTCAGGAGCAAAATCATCTTCATTCATGACAATGCACCATCTCATGCTGCAAAGAATACCTCTGAGTCATTGGCTGCTATGGTGAATATATTGTTGCACAGCTGAAAAGTGGTGCACAAGTGGGAGCCCAACCCGTGAATAATATAAATATATAACTTGGCACTCAACTTTTGTTTAATTTGAAGATTTTTAATGCAGTCCAGCAAATATAAACGTTTTGGTCCTCACCGGACCTTCATCAGGAACATTGCTATGGTGGGAATAACCACTGTGTACTTGCGAGTACTATAGTGGGTCCGTGACCGTGTATAGAGCCGAAAACTCCCAGGTAAGGCAAGAGGTCACCGTATTACTGTAATACTATTGTAGGAACTCAAGGATTCTGATAGCATAGGGCAATGAACAGACAGAGACGGGTTTCTTTAGTGCAAATAGTGTATTTGTACAACAACAATAACACCCAAAACAATATACTGATAACCCACAGTGTCCTGGAATGAAAAGAGTCCTTGAAACATATACAGCAAATTGGCAGAGTTCTTAAGGCAGAGTCCTCAGCAAGGTGATCAGAAGGTGAGTGTGACAGGTGACGTGGTGCAGATCCAAACACTGTCGGTACAGAAAGAGTCAAATCCAGGTATGAAGTAAACACAGGGAAGTCCAGAAAAAGTCCACAAGTTCATCCCAAGTGTGACATGAACACGGGTAAGTCCAGAAACTAGTTCACAAGTTGATCCCAGTTGTGGTATAAACACGGGTAAGTTCAGAAACAGGTTCACATTAAAGTATTATACTGGTGTTGCTTCCAACAGCTCCCACCAGGGGAGTAAATGAAGGATTAAGTAGCAACACACAGTCCAAAAACAAAGGTTAAGTTCCAAGTCAGCAGACTAATGATAACATAGAGAGTGTAGCTTACATATGCAGGAAATGTCCAAACCAGAGGTAGAGCCACACTCAGAACCAGCAGCTGAGCTGAAGGAGAACAGAATCAGAATACTCCATCAAAAGAGGCTGACACCTGACCCAGGTTTTAAACAAACAAACAGGAAGTAGGGCAGACAAAAACAGCAAACTCCATCTTAACAAAGGGCAAAATCATTCACAAGGTGACTTAGAAAACCCGGAATACTGACAATTACTTTATAATGTGTCCCGAGGAACTGGTAGAGATCTGGTGCCAGGGTGAAGGCGCTCCCTCCGTGTGTAATAGTGGGTACACTCCCACCAGCCATCTGTTAGGGAGTATAGATGTACGATATAAGGCCCCAAGATTTCTCTATGTAACGGGTTCACCCAGTGGTGATTCAGTGGGCGGCCTGACGATCTCTCCAATGTGGCATCCACCGCTTTTTGTGTCATACAACAAGTGGTGGATGGTTGGAGTGTACCCACTATTACACACGGAGGGAGCGCCTTCACCCAGGCACCAGATCTCTACCAGTTCCTCGGGACACATTATAAAGTAATTTGGTGACCTTGTGCCTTACATGGGAGTTTTCGGCTCTATACACGGTCACGGCCCCACTATAGTACTCGCAAGTACACATTGGTTATTCCCACCATAGCAACGTTCCTGAAGAAGGTCCAGTGTTGTGAATTTGGATTCTGGGCTCCCCCGGTGGCTACTGGTGGAATTGAACTGGTGTCTTCATCTTCTCTGTTCACCTGTTCCCATCAAGATGTGGGAGTCGCTATATAACCTTGCTGCTCTGTTAGTTGCTTGCCGGTCAACAATGTTATCAGAAGCCTCTCTGTGCTTGTTCCTGCTCCTAGACAACTACTAGATAAGTTGGACTCTTGTCCATGTTTGTTTTTGCATTTTTGTTCCAGTTCACAGCTGTAGTTTCGTTACTGTGTCTGGAAAGCTCTTGTGAACAGGAATTGCCACTCTGGTGTTATGAGTTAATGCCAGAGTTTTAAAGTAATTTCTGGATGGTGTTTTGATAGGGTTTTCAGCTGACCATGAAAGTGTCCTTTCTGTCTTCTGCTATGTAGTAAGTGGACCTCAAATTTGCTAAACCTATTTTCATACTACGTTTGTTATTTCATCTTGATTCACCGCCAATACATGTGGGGGGCCTCTGTCTCCTTTCGGGGTATTTCTCTAGAGGTGAGCTAGGACTAATATTTTCCTCTGCTAGCTTTATTTAGTCCTCCGGCTGGTGCTGGGCATCTAGAATCAACGTAGGCATGCTACCCGGCCACTGCTAGTTGTGCGTTAGGTTTAGTTCATGGTCAGCTCAGTTTCCATCTTCCAAGAGCTAGTTCCTATATATGCTGATGCTATGATCTCTTGCCATTGAGATCATGACAGTTTGACCGGCCCACTAAAGGGTTAAAATCCTTGGCTGAGAAAGGAGAGAAATAAGTAGTCTGCTGAAATTTTTTTTTTTTTTTTTTTTGGCTCTGTGTCCACCTGTTTGCAATGGATCTTCAGAGTGTAACTGCAGGTTTGAATAATCTCGCCACGAAGGTACAAAATTTGCAAGATTTTGTTTGTCATGCACCTGTATCTGAGCCGAGAATTCCTTTGCCGGAATTTTTCTCGGGGAATAGATCTGGGTTTCAGAATTTTCGAAATAATTGCAAATTATTTTTGTCCCTGAAATCTCGCTCTGCCGGAGATCCTGCACAGCAGGTCAGGATTGTGATTTCCATGCTCCGGGGCGACCCTCAAGACTGGGCTTTTTCATTGACACCAGGGGATCCTGCGTTGCTCAATGTGGATGCGTTTTTTCTGGCCTTGGGGTTGCTTTATGACGAACCTCATTTGGAGCTTCAGGCAGAAAAAACTTTGATGTCCCTATCTCAGGGGCAAGATGAAGCGGAAATTTACTGCCAAAGATTCCGTAAATGGTCTGTGCTTACTCAGTGGAATGAGTGCGCCCTGGCGGCGACTTTCAGAGAGGGTCTCTCTGATGCCATTAAAGATGTTATGGTGGGGTTCCCTGTGCCTGCGGGTCTGAATGAGTCCATGACAATGGCTATTCAGATCGATAGGCGTTTGCGGGAGCGCAAACCAGTGCACCATCTGGCGGTGTCCACTGAGAAATCGCCAGAGAGTATGCAGTGTGATAGAATTCTGTCCCGAAGCGAGCGGCAGAATTTTAGACGGAAAAATGGGTTGTGTTTCTATTGTGGTGATTCTACTCATGTTATATCAGCATGCTCTAAGCGCACTAAAAAGCTTGGTAAATCTGTTTCCATTTGCACCTTACCGTCTAAGTTTATTCTATCTGTGACCCTGATTTGCTCTTTGTCATCTATTACCACGGACGCCTATGTCGACTCTGGCGCCGCTTTGAGTCTTATGGATTGGTCCTTTGCCAAACGCTGTGGGTATGATTTAGAGCCTTTGGAGGCTCCTATTCCTCTGAAGGGGATTGACTCCACCCCATTGGCTAATAATAAACCACAATACTGGACACAAGTGACTATGCGTATTAATCCGGATCACCAGGAGATTATTCGCTTTCTGGTGCTGTATAATCTACATGATGATTTGGTGCTAGGATTGCCTTGGCTGCAATCTCACAACCCAGTCCTCGACTGGAAAGCTATGTCTGTGTTGAGCTGGGGATGTAAGGGGGCTCATGGGGATGTACCTGTGGTTTCCATTTCATCATCTATTCCCTCTGAAATTCCTGAGTTCCTGTCTGACTATCGTGACGTCTTTGAAGAATCCAAGCTTGGTTCATTACCTCCGCACCGAGAGTGCGATTGTGCCATAGATTTAATTCCGGGTAGTAAATACCCAAAGGGTCGTTTATTTAATCTGTCTGTGCCTGAACATGCTGCTATGCGTGAATATATAAAGGAGTCCTTGGAAAAGGGACATATTCGTCCATCGTCATCTCCCTTAGGAGCCGGTTTTTTCTTTGTGTCAAAAAAAGACGGCTCTTTGAGACCATGTATTGATTATCGGCTTTTGAATAAAATCACTGTTAAATATCAATACCCATTGCCGTTGCTGACTGATTTGTTTGCTCGCATAAAGGGGGCCAAGTGGTTCTCTAAGATTGACCTTCGTGGGGCGTATAATTTGGTGCGAATCAGGCAGGGGGATGAGTGGAAAACCGCATTTAATACGCCCGAGGGCCACTTTGAGTATTTAGTGATGCCTTTTGGTCTTTCAAATGCTCCGTCAGTTTTCCAGTCCTTTATGCATGATATTTTTCGCGATTATTTGGATAAATTTATGATTGTGTATCTGGATGATATTCTGATTTTTTCGGATGACTGGGACTCTCATGTCCAGCAAGTCAGGAGGGTTTTTCAGGTTTTGCGGTCTAATTCTTTGTGTGTGAAGGGTTCTAAGTGTGTTTTTGGGGTACAGAGGATTTCCTTTTTGGGATATATTTTTTCCCCCTCTTCCATTGAAATGGATCCTGTCAAGGTTCAAGCTATTTGTGATTGGACGCAGCCCTCTTCTCTTAAGAGTCTTCAGAAATTTTTGGGCTTTGCTAACTTTTATCGTCGATTTATTGCTGGTTTTTCGGATATTGCTAAGCCATTGACCGATTTGACTAAGAAGGGTGCTGATGTGGCTGATTGGTCCCCTGATGCTGTGGAGGCCTTTCGGGAGCTTAAGCGCCGTTTTTCCTCTGCCCCTGTGTTGCGTCAGCCTGATGTTGCTCTACCTTTTCAGGTTGAGGTCGACGCTTCTGAGATCGGAGCTGGGGCAGTGTTGTCGCAGAAAAGTTCTGACTGCTCCGTGATGAGGCCTTGTGCCTTCTTTTCCCGTAAATTTTCGCCCGCTGAGCGGAATTATGATGTTGGGAATCGGGAGCTTTTGGCCATGAAGTGGGCTTTTGAGGAGTGGCGCCATTGGCTTGAGGGGGCCAGACATCAGGTGGTGGTATTGACTGACCACAAAAATTTGATTTATCTTGAGACCGCCAGGCGCCTGAATCCTAGACAGGCGCGCTGGTCATTATTTTTCTCTCGGTTTAATTTTGTGGTGTCATACCTACCGGGTTCTAAGAATGTTAAGGCGGATGCCCTTTCTAGGAGTTTTGAGCCTGACTCGCCTGGTAACTCTGAGCCCACAGGTATCCTTAAGGGTGGAGTGGTATTGTCAGCCGTTTCTCCAGACCTGCGGCGGGCCTTGCAGGAGTTTCAGGCGGATAGACCTGATCGTTGCCCACCTGATAAACTGTTTGTTCCTGATGATTGGACCAGTAGAGTCATCTCTGAGGTTCATTCTTCTGCGTTGGCAGGTCATCCTGGCATTTTTGGTACCAGGGATTTGGTGGCAAGGTCCTTCTGGTGGCCTTCCCTGTCACGAGATGTGCGAGGCTTTGTGCAGTCTTGTGACGTTTGTGCTCGGGCCAAGCCTTGTTGTTCTCGGGCTAGTGGATTGTTGTTGCCCTTGCCTATTCCTAAGAGGCCTTGGACGCACATCTCGATGGATTTTATTTCAGATCTGCCTGTTTCTCAGAAGATGTCTGTCATCTGGGTGGTGTGTGACCGTTTCTCTAAGATGGTCCATTTGGTTCCTCTGCCCAAGTTGCCTTCTTCTTCCGAGTTGGTTCCTCTGTTTTTTCAAAATGTTGTTCGTTTGCATGGTATTCCTGAGAATATCGTTTCTGACAGAGGGACCCAATTCGTGTCTAGATTTTGGCGGGCATTCTGTGCTAGGATGGGCATAGATTTATCTTTTTCATCCGCTTTCCATCCTCAGACGAATGGCCAGACCGAGCGGATTAATCAGACCCTGGAGACATATCTGAGGTGTTTTGTGTCTGCTGACCAGGATGATTGGGTTGCTTTTTTGCCATTGGCGGAGTTCGCTCTCAATAATCGGGCCAGCTCTGCCACTTTGGTGTCCCCGTTTTTCTGTAATTCGGGGTTTCATCCTCGATTTTCCTCTGGTCAGGTGGAATCTTCGGATTGTCCTGGAGTGGATGCTGTGGTGGAGAGATTGCATCAGATCTGGGGGCAGGTGGTGGACAATTTGAGGTTGTCCCAGGAGAAGACTCAGCTTTTTGCTAACCGCCGTCGTCGTGTTGGTCCTCGTCTTCTTGTTGGGGACTTGGTGTGGTTGTCTTCTCGTTTTGTCCCTATGAGGGTCTCTTCTCCTAAGTTTAAGCCTCGGTTCATCGGCCCGTATAAGATATTGGAGATTCTTAACCCTGTTTCCTTCCGTTTGGACCTCCCTGCATCCTTTTCATAACGTTTTTCATCGGTCATTATTGCGCAGGTATGAGGTACCGGTTGTGCCTTCCGTTGAGCCTCCTGCTCCGGTGTTGGTTGAGGGTGAGCTGGAGTACATTGTGGAGAAAATCTTAGACTCTCGTGTTTCCAGACGGAGACTCCAGTATCTGGTCAAGTGGAAGGGATACGGCCAGGAGGATAATTCTTGGGTTAATGCATCTGATGTTCATGCCTCTGATCTGGTTCGTGCCTTTCATAGGGCCCATCCTGATCGCCCTGGTGGTTCTGGTGAGGGTTCGGTGCCCCCTCCTTGAGGGGGGGGTACTGTTGTGAATTTGGATTCTGGGCTCCCCCGGTGGCTACTGGTGGAATTGAACTGGTGTCTTCATCTTCTCTGTTCACCTGTTCCCATCAAGATGTGGGAGTCGCTATATAACCTTGCTGCTCTGTTAGTTGCTTGCCGGTCAACAATGTTATCAGAAGCCTCTCTGTGCTTGTTCCTGCTCCTAGACAACTACTAGATAAGTTGGACTCTTGTCCATGTTTGTTTTTGCATTTTTGTTCCAGTTCACAGCTGTAGTTTCGTTACTGTGTCTGGAAAGCTCTTGTGAACAGGAATTGCCACTCTGGTGTTATGAGTTAATGCCAGAGTTTTAAAGTAATTTCTGGATGGTGTTTTGATAGGGTTTTCAGCTGACCATGAAAGTGTCCTTTCTGTCTTCTGCTATGTAGTAAGTGGACCTCAAATTTGCTAAACCTATTTTCATACTACGTTTGTTATTTCATCTTGATTCACCGCCAATACATGTGGGGGGCCTCTGTCTCCTTTCGGGGTATTTCTCTAGAGGTGAGCTAGGACTAATATTTTCCTCTGCTAGCTTTATTTAGTCCTCCGGCTGGTGCTGGGCATCTAGAATCAACGTAGGCATGCTACCCGGCCACTGCTAGTTGTGCGTTAGGTTTAGTTCATGGTCAGCTCAGTTTCCATCTTCCAAGAGCTGGTTCCTATATATGCTGATGCTATGATCTCTTGCCATTGAGATCATGACAGTCCAGTGAGGACTGAAACTTTGTTTATTTTTGCTGGACTGCATTAAAAATCTTCAAATTAAAAAAAAGTTGAGTGTCAAGTTATATATTTATATTGGCTGCTATTGGCATAAAAGGAGATAAACTCATGGTGTGGCCACCATCTTCCCCTGACCTCAGCCCTATAGAAAACCTTTGGAGTATCATCAAGCAAAAGATCTATGAGGGTGGGAGGCAGATCACATCAAAACATCACCTGTGGGAGGCTATTCTGTCTTTGTGCAAAGAAATACAAGCAGAAACTCTCCAAAAACTCACAAGTTCAATGGATGCAAGTATTGTGAAGGTGATATCAAAGAAGAATTCCTATGTTAACATGTAACTTGGCCTATTAGGATGTTTTGGAGTTAAAAAGATTTATTGTTCAGTGAATGTGACCTCCTAATGCTGCAAATTCAACAAATGAGCATTTTCATTTCTGTAAAACATATCAAATGTTTAGAAATTCTACTGTGCCTAATAATTTGGACCAGTGCATTCTGAGTTTGTATTCATTTTGGAGATTATACTGTTATCATTGGGAGGTTTCTTCAATAAAATTTGATGTATACTCTAATGGGTGATGACTTTTATTAAACTGACTGTCATTTGCACCAACCATTTAGGAAAATCCGAGAAAAATATAATTTGCATAATAATTTGGAACATAGTGTAGTAGTCTGCGAAACTGATATTGGTTGATCATAAAAGCAGGTTGAGCTGTTGCATGTGGTATCAGGGCTCCCAGCACAGAAGGCCTACACCGATGCCTCACCCACCTCATCTTAATTTGAAGTTCAATTCAAAGTTGTAAATGCTGGCCCAGACCCTGATACCTGATGCATTGCTGATTGCTGCAGTGCCATTCTAAAATTTGTACTGTTGGTGAATTGAGGCCACTTTCCTGGTGCATGTCCCTAAGTTGATGTGTTTTGGCAGCTTTTGGGATCATTTGAAGGTGTTGTGTATGTTTGTTTTTGCCTCCCATTGACTTCAATGGCGTTCGGCTATGTTCATAGAATATTTGATGAAAAAATCGGCAAATATTGCATAATCAACAATTGTAATCCGAACCAAACATTGAAAGAGTCACTCATCTCTATTCAGAAGTGGTGTCCCATGTCTCCCTGCAAAGCTGGACAGGAAGCTGTGTCGTGGATGGGCATGCTGCTTGTGTTCCAAAAAAAAAACCCAGTCGCACTTGCTCCACATCCTCGCAGCTTGTGTGCACCATCATCAGCACTTCCATTTTCCTGTCCCTTACCACAAGCCTTACACATTTTCTAATTGCTAGGTTTCTGGAAACTAAATTTCCTTGAAACCAATAATTTTTTTAAAATAAAATAAAGAATTTGGACACTTGAAGAAGGCCAAGCAGTTTTTTAGGCTTACAGCCACTGTAATTTCATACAAAGCATATTAAACTATATGGATGAATAGTCAATTTTCGTACCAAAAAATTCAGTCAACTGTAGTAGACCAAGCAGTTTTATTAAATTTCAAACCATCATAATGTCACACAAAGCAAGTTAAACTGTATAGATGACAGTAGTAAATTTTTGGCATAATGTGGTCACTTGTAGCAGGCCAAGCATTTTTTTTATTTTCAAACTACCCTAATTTCATGCAAAGCAGGTTAGTCCATATGGATGACAATAGTGAAGTTTTGGAACAAATAAATTTGGTCATCTGTAGCAGGCCAACAGTTTTTTTTACACTTTAACCCCTTCACCCCCAAGGGTGGTTTGCACGTTAATGACCGGGCCAATTTTTACAATTCTGACCACTGTCCCTTTATGAGGTTATAACTCTGGAATGCTTCAACGGATCTTGGCAATTCTGACACTGTTTTCTCGTGAAATATTGTACTTCATGATAGTGATAAAATTTATTCGATATAATTTGCGTTTATTTGTGAAAAAAATGAATATTTGGCGAAAATTTTAAAAATTTTGCAATTTTCCAACTTTGAATTTTTATGCCCTTAAATCACAGACATATGTCACGCAAAATACTTAATAAGTAACATTTCCCACATGTCTACTTTACATCAGCACAATTTTGGAACCAAAATTTTTTTTTGTGACGGAGTTATAAGGGTTAAAAGTTGACCAGCAATTTCTCATTTTTACAACACCATTTTTTTTTAGGGACCACATCTCATTTGAAGTCATTTTGAGGGGTCTATATGATAGAAAATACCCAAGTGTGACACCATTCTAAAAACTGCACCCCTCAAGGTACTAAAAACCACTTTCAAGAAGTTTATTAACCCTTCAGGTGTTTCACAGAAATTTTTGGAATGTTTAAATAAAAATTAACATTTAACTTTTTTTCACAAAAAAATTATTTCAGCTCCAATTTGTTTTATTTTACCAAGGGTAACAGGAGAAAATAGACCCCAAAATTTGTTGTACAATTTGTCCTGAGTACGCTGATACCCCATATGTCGGGGTAAACCACTGTTTGGGCGCATGGCAGAGCTCGGAAGGAAAGGAGCGCCATTTGACTTTTCAATGCAAAATTGACTGGAATTGAGATGGGACGCCATGTTGCATTTGGAGAGCCCCTGATGTGCCTAAACATTGAAACCCCCCACAAGTGACACCATTTTGGAAAGTAGACCCCCTAAGGATCTTATCTAGATGTGTGGTGAGCACTTTGACCCAACAAGTGCTTCACAGAAGTTTATAATGCAGAGCCGTAAAAATAAAAAATCATATTTTTTCACAAAAATGATTTTTCGCCCCCATTTTTTTATTTCCCCAAGGGTAAGAGAAGAAATTAGACCACAAAAGTTGTTGTGCAATTTGTCCTGAGTACGACGATACCCCATATGTGGGGGTAAACCACTGTTTGGGCGCATAGCAGAGCTCGGAAGGGAAGGAGCGCTATTTTACTTTTCAATGCAAAATTGACTGGAATTAAGATGGGATGCCATGTTGCATTTGGAGAGCCCCTGATGTGCCTAAACATTAAAACCCCCCACAAGTGACACCATTTTGGAAAGTAGACCCCCTAAGGAACTTATCTAGATGTGTTTTGAGAGCTTTGAACCCCCAAGTGTTTCACTACAGTTTATAACGCAGAGCCATGAAAATAAAAATTCTTTTTTTGTTCACAAAAATGATTTTTTAGCCCCCAGTTTTGTATTTTCACAAGGGTATCAGGATAAATTGGACCCCTAAAGTTGTTGTCCAATTTGTCCTGAGTACGCTGATACCCCATATGTGGGGGGGAACCACTGTTTGGGCGCATGACAGAGCTCGGAAGAGAAGGAGCGCCATTTGGAATGCAGACTTAAATGGATTGGTCTGCAGGCGTCACGTTGCATTTGCAGAGCCCCTGATGTACCCAAACAGTACAAACCCCCCACAAGTGACCCCATATTGGAAACTAGACCCCCCAAGGAACTTATCTAGATGTGTTGTGAGAACTTTGAACCCCCAAGTGTTTCACTACAGTTTATAACGCAGAGCCGTGAAAATAAAAATTCTTTTTTTTTTTCACAAAAATGATATTTTAGCCCCCAGTTTTGTATTTTCACAAGGGTATCAGGATAAAATGGACCCCAAAAGTTGTTGTCCAATTTGTCCTGAGTACGCTGATACCCCATATGTGGGGGGGAACCACTGTTTGGGCGCATGACAGAGCTCGGAAGAGAAGGAGCGCCATTTGGAATGCAGACTTAAATGGATTGGTCTGCAGGCGTCACGTTGCATTTGCAGAGACCCTGATGTACCCAAACAGTACAAACCCCCCACAAGTGACCCCATAATGGAAACTAGACCCCCCAAGGAACTTATCTAGATGTGTTGTGAGAACTTTGAACCCCCAAGTGTTTCACTACAGTTTACAACGCAGAGCCGTGAAAATAAAAAATCTTTTTTTTCCCACAAAACTTATTTTTTGGCCCCCAGTTTTGGATTTTCCCAAGGGTAGCAGGAGAAATTGGACCCCAAAAGATGATGTCCAATTTGTCCTGAGTACGCTGATACCCCATATGTTGGGGTAAACCCCTGTTTGGGCACACGGGAGAGCTCTGAAAGGAAGGAGCACTGTTTTCCTTTTTCAACGCAGAATTGGCTGGAATTCAGATCGGATGCCATGTCCCGTTTGGAGAGCCCCTGATGTGCCTAAACAGTGGAAACCCCCCAATTATAACTGAAACCCTAATCCAAACACACCCCTTACCCTAATCCCAACAGTAACCCTAACCACTCCTCTAACCCAGACACACCAACCCTATTCCCAACCATAAATGTAATCCAAACCCTAACCCTATCTTTAGCCCCAACCCTAACTGTAGCCCCAACCCTAGCCCCAACCCTAGCCCTAACCCTAGCAATAACCCTAGCCCTATCACTAGCCCTAACACTAGCCATAACACTAGCCCTAACCCTAGCCCTAACCCTAACCCTAGCCCTAACCCTAGCCCCAACCTAGCCCTAACCCTAGCCCTAACCCTAACCCTAGCCCCAACCCTAGCCCTAACCCTAGCCCTAACCCTAGCCCCAACCCTAGCCCTAACCCTAGCCCTAACCCCAGCCCTAACCCTAACCCTAGCCCTAACCCTTGCCCTAACCCTAACCCTAACCCTAGCCCTAACTCTAGTCCTAGCTCTAGCCCTAACCCTAAAGGCCCCGTCTCACTTAGCGACGCTAAAGTGATCCCGACAACGATACGACCTGTCAGGGATCGTTGCTGCGTCGCTATGTGGTCGCTGGTGAGATGTCAAACAGTGAGATCTTCCAACGATCGCTGCTGCGATCTCGCTGTTTGACATCTCAACAGCGACCTGTAGCGACCTGTACAACGATGTCACATGGGAGCTATTATGACGATTCAGTGTCTGAGTCGTCAACGAGGTCGTTGGTAAGGTGTCAAACACAGCGATGTGTGCTACCCAGCGGGACCTCAATGATCAAAAAAAGGTCCAGGCCATTTCGACACGACCAGCGATCTCACAGCAGGGGCCTGGTCGCTGCTACGTGTCACACATAGCGAGATCGCTACTGAGGTCGCTGTTGCATCACAAAACTTGTGACTCAGCAGCGATCTCGCTAGCGATCTCGCTTAGTGAGACGGGGGCTTAACCCTAACCCTAATGGGAAAATGGAAATAAATACATTTTTTTATTTTTTTATTTTTCCCTAACTAAGGGGGTGATGAAGGGGGGTTTGATTTACTTTTATAGCGGGTTTTTTAGCGGATTTTTATGATTGGCAGCCGTCACACACTGAAAGACGCTTTTCATTGCAAAAAATATTTTTTGCGTTACCACATTTTGAGAGCTGTAATTTTTCCATATTTGAGTCCACAGAGTCATGTGAGATCTTGTTTTTTGCGGGACGAGTTGACGTTTTTATTGGTTACATTTTCGGACATGTGACATTTTTTGATCGCTTTTTATTCCGATTTTTGTGAGGTAGAGTGATCAAAAACCAGCTATTCATGAATTTCTTTTGAGGGAGGCGTTTATACCATTCCGCGTTTGGTAAAATTGATAAAGCAGTTTTATTCTTCGGGTCAGTACGATTACAGCGATACCTCATTTATATCATTTTTTTATGTTTTGGCGCTTTTATACGATAAAAACTATTTTATAGAAAAAATAATTATTTTGGTATCGCTTTATTCTCAGGACTATAACTTTTTTATTTTTTTGCTGATGATTCTGTATGGTGGCTTGTTTTTTGCGGAACAAGATGGCGTTTTCAGCGGTACCATGGTTATTTATATCAGTCTTTTTGATCGCGTGTTATTCCACTTTTTGTTCAGCGGTATGGTAATAAAGCGCTGTTTTTTGCCTCGTTTTTTTTTTTTTTTTCTTACGGTGTTTACTGAAGGGGTTAACTAGTGGGGCAGTTTTATAGGTTGGGTCGTTACGGACGCAGCGATACTAAATATGTGTACTTTTATTTTATTTTTTTTTTATTTAGCTAAAGAAATGTATTTATGGGAATAATATATATATTTTTTTTCTTTATTTAGGATATTTTTTTTATTTTTTTTTTACACACGTGGGGAATTTTTTTTTAACTTTTTTACTTTGTCCCAGGGGGGGACATTACAGATCATTGATCTGACAGTGTGCACAGCACTCTGCCAGATGTGCGATCTGCTGTGCAGGGCTGCAGGCTTACTAAGTGACTGCTCTGAGCAGACACTCGGTAAGCCACCTCCCTCCCTGCAGGACCCGGATGCCGCGGCCATCTTGGATCCGGGACCTGCGGCGAGGAGGGAGGTAGGAGACGATCGCGTTGCTCCGGGGGTCTCAGGGAAGCCCGCAGGGAGCCCCCTCCCTGCGCGATGCTTCCCTATACCGCCGGTACACCGCGATCATGTTTGATCGCGGTGTGCCGGGGGTTAATGTGCCGGGGGCGGTCCGTGACCGCTCCTGGCACATAGTGCCAGATGCCAGCTGCGATAGTCAGCTGACACCCGGCCGCGATCGGCCGCGCTCCCCCCGTGAGCGCGGCCGATCGGCTATGACGTACTATCCCGTCGAGGGTCAGATAGGCCCAGGTCACCTCGACGGGATAGTACGTCTAAGGTCACAGAGGGGTTAAACCACTGTCATTTCACACAAACAATGTTAAACAGTATGGATGACAATAGTCAACATTTGGAACAAAAAATGTGGACACTTGTAGCAGGCTAAGAAGTTTTTTCAAATTTCAAACCACCATAATTTTGCACAAAGTGTGTTAAACTGTATGTATTACAATAGTCAATTTTGTAACAAAAAATGTGGTCACCTGTAGCAGTCGAAGTGGTTTTGTTAAATTTCAAACCACTGTAATTTCACACAGAGCACTTTAAACTATATGGATGACAGCAGTCAATTTTTGGAACAAAAAAATGTGGACAATTGTAACTGGCTAAGAAGTTTTTAAAATTTCAATCCATCGTAGTTTCACACAAGGGACATTAAACTGTGTAAATGACAATAGTGAATTTTTGTAGGCAAAAAATTTGGTCACCTGTAGCAGGCCAAGCGTTTTTAGATTTCAATCCACCATAATTTCACACATAGCACGCTAAATTGTCTGTATGACCATAGTCGAGTTTTGGAACAAAAAAATGTCGTCACCTGTAGCAGGCCAAGTGGCTTTGTTAAATTTCAAACTATCATTTCACTCAAACAGGTTAAACAGTATGGATAACAAAAGTCAATTTTTTTAACAAAAAATTTTGGTCACCTGTAGCAGGCCAAGAGTTTCTCTTTATGCTAAAACACTGTGATTTCACACAAAGCAGGTTAAACTGTATGTACAGTCAATTTTTTTTACCCCAAAAATATAACGTGGTCACCTCCAGCAGCTATTAATTTATCAATCATCTGTAAAGCCCTATGCCCTGTCTAGAGGCTGTATTCAGCCACTCTACCTGATTTAGCAGCTGTACCTAGGCTAAATTCAGAATGTATTGCATAGAAACAGCAAAGTACAAGATTATAGATAAGATGTACTTTTAGTATGGTGGTTCAGCAAAGGACTCTGGAGGACTCTGATTCCTAAAACTGTGCACACAGGCCTGGACAACTGCTCTCTCCCTTTAATCAGAATGGTCCCTGAGTTGTGCAGTGGTGTCGGTGTGTCAAGTGTAGCGACACCGATCCTTTCATAACATCTGATGAGGTAATTCAGTCAGCCAATTAGAGTTATACCACTAACTGTCATGGTTATAATATCACATTGTCTGATTTCTCCTACTACTGCACTGATTCATATTAAACAGTGTAAATTTATTTTAGCAGTGCAGGGGTTAATTGGCTCAGTTTAAAACTCATGGAAGCTTTCCTGCATTTATGCTTTCATCTGTGCACTGATAACCACTCCCATCTCCTATTTAAATGAAGTCCTGGCCAGCACTCATTGTCAGAGTAGCTCATGCTGCATAGCTGGAGGTTGTTGGTGGTTACTATAGGAGAAGGCGTTTGATAGATTTATCTGTGACTGCAACCAGGTTTTGAGTGTATGATAATTCCCTTTCTTCTCCTTCTTTGGATTAACCCCATACTCCACACCCCGGTCCACTCCTCTATTGTATGTGTGAGTACATTTGTATGTTTGGTATTTTTCCTTACCCCTATTTGTATTACCTTGTTAGTCTGGTTGGTGTATTACGGTACACTACTACTCCCCTTTTATCTGCGTGGGGGGAAGGGTACAGGTTGAGGGTGAATTCAGGAGCTAAAGCAATGTATATGGTCTCGACATCTTCACCATCAGAAGTAATCTGGGGTACAGGATGAGTTAGGCCACCCCTATCATTAGTGACAGGGAAGGAGCCTATGGTCCCGGGACACCTGACAACAGAGTCGTGACACTAACAAGATGGCTATGGCATTACAGTGACTGGCAAACAATTCCCACATGTTTATTGGCTGTGTAACAGGCTCCAAGCGTGCAAGGCAGTGACTAGCATTAAATCCAAGCAGGAGCCGATACTCGACACGTGCGAGCACATCCGGGCACTCTGATGCACGAATGATATCCGAGTATCTTCGAGCAAGTTCGCTCATCACTACTCTTTGACAATCGCTACTTTTATCTCAGTAGAAAGATTTCGGCATGTCACTCCCATGTCACTCTATCCTGCAGTCCACTAGCATGCTTCCTCAGGGGCTTCATAGGCCCAGACCACATTTTAGTTTTACAGCAGGCCTCTTTGTCTCTTTTGTTATTGTTTCAAATATCCTGTCCAAAAGGTCCAGAATAACTAAACTTCTTGGACAGTCTTCAAACTCCACTTGTAGGAGTTACAGTGCAGTTCTCCATGCATAACAATGTCCACCCTGAGTCAGGTGAAATGTGCAAGGAAAAGGTTACCCCACCTGTACCTAACCAGCATGAGAGTACAATGACTCATCAGGTTATACTCTGGTCTTTATTAGTATAATGGCATATATGACACAATATAGTTTCAAGTCACAGCAACATTTTTCTCCACAGTATTTTTCTCCACATCCTTCCAAAGAACACTATAAACAGATGTGATTAGATGTTACATCTAATCTCAAGCATACAGTTTGCAAATCTTTGTCATAGATTTAGCAGTAAACTCTAGAATAAAACTCTTAATACATTGAAATTGGAAGTTAGTCATGACTTTAGATGCTAGTTTCTTCAGTAGTACAAAATAGGGAAGGTATGGCATGCAGCACTCTTCTTTAAAGAGATGCAAAGTCTGGTAAGACGAAGGAACCCTATTGGAAACTATATCTAGCCATAGAATATCAGACAGCATCCAATCAGGTGATATTCCAGCCAAAATCTTGTTTTATCCTGCCATGTATGACAGAATAAAACAAGATTTTGGCTGGATTATCACCTGCTTGGACACTGTCTGATATTTTATGGAGCCAGTTTTGACAGTGTCAGTTACATGTTTTCTATAGACTTATTTTTCAGTGCTCACTTTTCTTTTTTATAGAGAATTAAGTTCAATAAAGTGAATTTAGCAATGTTTTCCTCATAATATTCCACTAGTTGATTTATGAATGTAGTAAATAAATGTCCTTGCTTTTCAATACACATCTTTAACCATTTGCGACAAATAAATGGTGAGCAAGACCAGACTGGCATTGTAGCAATTATGACAAATACAAAATTGGATGAGTCTAGCTGACAGCAGAACATAGAGCCATCATATCTCTGCGGTGCCTCTCACTTTTGTATGCCTCAGGCATGCCAGAATTCAGAAGACTATGGGAAGCATCAGGCAGCAAGATGATATCACTTCTTTATGCAACGTGCACTGAGTTGCAGATTGCAAGAGGCCACCACTGATCATCAAGACAGTGGGGTGAGGAGAATTATATTTATTTTAATTTTCTTTGCCAGACCCTGGGAGAATTTTAATGGAGGAATTATTATTGCATGGGGCACAGGGGGACATTATTAACCCCTTCACAACATGCTCCGTACATGTAGAGCACATGTCATGTCCCTCCCTTTGATGTGGTCTCTGGCGCTGAGCCCACATCTTTCCCAGCAGATGTCAGCTGTTTTGAACAGCTGACATGTGCCCCTAACAGCTGTGGGTGGAATTTCGATCCACCCACGGCTGTTAACCTGTTAAATGCCGCTGTCAATCTCTGAGAGCGTCATTTAATGTGATTGCGCTGGAAGCGCATCACTAATCCCGCCAGTCAGTGACCTCTTCACATGATCGCAGTGATCGGTGACCTTTATGGTTGTCATAGCCAGATTGCTGTGAGCTCCGCCCGGTGGTTGGCGCTCATAGACAGGTGGGCATTTCTGCTACACACAGGCGATCTGGTCATCGGCTGTGTGTAGCAGAGGCGATTGGGTTATCACAGCTTCTAGTCTCCCACGGAGAGTATTGAAACAAGTGAAAAGTTAATAAACATTTTTAAAAATATTAGAAAATTAAAAAATATGAAAGTTCAAATAACCTCCAATTCTCCCCATTCAAAATAAAACAATAAGAATATATATATATACTGTGTATATATATATATATATATATATATATATATATATATATATATATATATATATATATACTAGATGGTGGCCCGATTCTAATGTATTGGGTATTCTAGAATATGTATGTCCCCGTAGTATGTTGCCCAGCCCACATAGTATATTGCCCAGCCCACGTAGTGTATTGCCCAGCCACGTAGTATATTGCCCAGTGACGTAGTATATTGCCCAGTGACGTAGTATATTGCCCAGTGATGTAGTATATTGCCCAGTAACATAGTATATTGCCCAGTGACGTAGTATATTGCCCAGCCACGTAGTATATTGCCCAGTAACGTAGTATATTGCCCAGTGACATAGTATACAGCACAGAGCCACGTAGTATATTGCCCAGCCATGTAGCATATTGGCCAGTCACGTAGTATATTGCCCAACCATGTAGTATATTGCACAGCGACATAGTATATTGCCCAGTGATGTAGTATATTGCCCAGTCATGTAGTATATTGCCCAGCCATGTAGTATATTGCCCAGTTACTTAGTATATTGCCCAGTGATGTGTATACAGCACAGAGCCACGTAGTATATTGCACAGCGACATAGTATACAGCACAGAGCCACGTAGTATATTGGCCAGTCATGTAGTATATTGCCCAGCTACGTAGTATATTGCCCAGCCACGTACAGTATGTCACAGGTTAAAAAATAAAAAATAAACATATACTCACCTTTCAGGGACCCTTGTAGTCCTGTCGCCTCCTTCTCGCGCAGGCGTGCAGGACCTGTGATGACGTCAGGGTCACATGACCGTGCCGCGGTCACGTCATGGCAGGTCCTTGTCGCAGACCATCCTTAGCATCGGAACCTGCCGCTTGCATGGAGCGGTCACCGGAGCGTCGCCAGGAGTGGGAAAGGTGAGTATATAATGATTTTTTATTTTTTTATTATTTTTAAACATTAGATGTTTTTACTATTGACGCTGCATAGGCAGCATCAATAGTAAAAACTTGGTCACACAGGGTTAATAGAGGCGGTAACGGAGTGAGTTACCCGCGGCATAACGCGGTCCATTACCGCCAGCATTAACCCTGTGTGAGCTGTGACTGGAGGGGAGTGTGGAGCGGGCACCGGGTACTGACTGCAGGGGAGTAGGGAGGGACTAATCGGACTGTGGCCATTGCTGATTGGTCGCGGCAGCCATGACAGGCAGCTGGCGAGACCAATCAGCGACTTGGATTCCATGACAGACAGAGGCCGCGAACAGTGAATATCCGTGATAGACAGACAGAAAGACAGACAGAAAGACGGAAGTGACCCTTAGACAATTATATAGTAGATGCGCCTCCTTCCCCATATTTTCTTCCTGCGGCAAGTTTATTGGCTCTCCACTTTTGCTTTGGTCACTATGTTGTACATGCAGCAATGCTTAGATGACTAATGCAGACAATCACTAGGTTCAGCTGACCTACTGAGTTCAGCGATTAACTGTAGTGGTGATGTGGGCTCTGCAGACATAATACAGACACAAGAGTAGTGGAGAACCAGCCCTGGACCTGGTGTAAGAGAGTTCCATATGGCTTTTTTTTAATTTTACATGATTGCAAATGTTTTGTGTTCACTTTGCTGAAAGTGGAATATTCTGTTAAGCTTAAGGGTATGTGCACACATCCGGATTTCTTGCAGAAATTTCCTGAAGAAAACCGGAAATTTTCTGCAAGAAATCCGCATTTTTTTTTTTCGGTTTTTTTCCGTTTTTTTCGCGTTTTTTTTAGCATTCTGCAAGCGTAATTAGCTTGCAGAATGCTAAAGTTTTCCAAGCGATCTGTAGCATCGCTTGGAAAACTGACTGACAGGTTGGTCACACTTGTCAAACATACTGTTTGACAAGTGTGACCAACTTTTTACTATAGATGCAGCTTATGCAGCATCAATAGTAAAAGATAGAATGTTTAAAAATAATTAAAAAAATAAAAAAAATGGTTATACTCACCCAGACGATCTCCTCAGCGGCATCCGTTCCTCTTCCTATAGCTGGTGTGTGCGCGCAAGGACCTTCCATGACGTCGCGGTCATGTGAGCGGTCACATGAGCGGTCACATGACCGCTCACGACCAATCACAAGACAGTGACGTCATCACAGGTCCTTCACCGCACACCAGCTATAGGAACCGAAGCGGCAGCATGCAGCGGTGAGGCGGGAACACTGCGGGGGACATCGAAGGTGAGTATAGGACTATTTTTTATTTTAATTCTTTTATTTTTGACCAATTATATGGTGCCCAGTTCGTGGAGGAGAGTCTCCTCTCCTCCACCCTGGGTACCAACTGCACATAATCTGCTTACTTCCCGCATGGTGTGCACAGCCCCGTGCGGGAAGTAAGCAGATCAATGGACTCCTAGGTGTGCGGAATCCCCGCAATTCCGCATATTTAACCCCTTCACCCCCAAGGGTGGTTTGCACGTTAATGACCGGGCCAATTTTTACAATTCTGACCACTGTCCCTTTATGAGGTTATAACTCTGGAACGCTTCAACGGATCCCGGTGATTCTGACACTGTTTTCTCGAGACATATTGTACTTCATGATAGTGGTAAAATTTCTTTGATATTACCTGCGTTTATTTGCAGAAAAAATGGAAATTTGGCGAAAATTTTGAAAATTTTGCAATTTTCCAACTTTGAATTTTTATGCCCTTAAATCACAGAGATATGTCATGCAAAATACTTAATAAGTAACATTTCCCACATGTCTACTTTACATCAGCACAATTTTGGAACCAAAATTTTTTTTTGTTAGGGAGTTATAAGGGTTAAAAGTTGACCAGCAATTTCTCATTTTTACAACACCATTTTTTTTTAGGGACCACATCTCATTTGAAGTCATTTTGAGGGGTCTATATGATAGAAAATACCCATGTGTGACACCATTCTAAAAACTGCACCCCTCAAGGTGCTCAAAACCACATTCAAGAAGTTTATTAACCCTTCTGGTGCTTCACAGGAATTTTTGGAATGTTTAAATAAAAATGAACATTTAACTTTTTTTCACAAAAAATTTACTTCAGCTCCAATTTGTTTTATTTTACCAAGGGTAACAGGAGAAAATGGACCCCAAAAGTTGTTGTACAATTTGTCCTGAGTACGCCGATACCCCATATGTGGGGGTAAACCACTGTTTGGGCGCATGACAGAGCTCGGAAGCGAAGGAGCGCCATTTGACTTTTCAATGCAAAATTGACTGGAATTGAGATGGGACGCCATGTTGCGTTTGGGGAGCCCCTGATGTGCCTAAACATTGAAACCCCCCACAAGTGACACCATTTTGGAAAGTAGACCCCCTAAGGAACTTATCTAGAGGTGTGGTGAGCACTTTGACCCACCAAGTACTTCACAGAAGTTTATAATGCAGAACCGTAAAAATAAAAAATCATATTTTTTCACAAAAATTATTTTTCGCCCCCAATTTTTTATTTTCCCAAGGGTAAGAGAAGAAATTGGACCCCAACAGTTGTTGTACAATTTGTCCTGAGTACGCTGATACCCCATATGTGGCGATAAACCACTGTTTGGGCGCATGGGAGAGCTCGGAAGGGAAGTAGCACCGTTTGACTTTTCAATGCAAAATTGACAGGAATTGAGATGGGACGCCATGTTGCGTTTGGAGAGCCACTGATGTGCCTAAACATTGAAACCCCCCACAAGTGACACCATTTTGGAAAGTAGACCCCCTAAGGAACTTATCTAGATGTGTTTTGAGCGCTTTGACCCACCAAGGGCTTCACAGAAGTTAATAATGCAGAGCCGTAAAAATAAAACAAAAATTTTTTCCCACAAAAATTATTTTTTTAGCCCCCAGTTTTGTATTTTCCCGAGGGTAGCAGGAGAAATTGGACCCCAAAATCTGTTGTCCAAGTTGTCCTGAGTGCGATGATATACCATATGTGGGGAGAACCACTGTTTGGGCGCATGGGAGGGCTCGGAAAGGAAGGAGCGCCATTTGGAATGCAGACTTAGATGGAATGGTCTGCAGGCGTCACATTGCGTTTGCAGAGCCCCTAATGTACCTAAACAGTAGAAACCCCCCACAAGTGACACCATGTTGGAAAGTAGACCCCCTAAGGAACTTATCTAGATGTGTGGTGAGCGCTTTGACCCACCAAGGGCTTCACAGAAGTTTATAATGCAGAGCCGTAAAAATGAAACAAAAATTTTTTCCCACAAAAATTATTTTTCAGCCCCCAGTTTTGTATTTTCCCGAGGGTAACAGGAGAAATTGGACCCCAAAAGTTGTTGTCCAATTTGTCCTGAGTGCGCTGATACCCCATATGTGGGGGGAAACCACCGTTTGGACGCATGGAAGGGCTCGGAAGTGAAGGAGCGCCATTTGGAATGCAGACTTAGATGGAATGGTCTGCAGGCGTCACATTGCGTTTGCAGAGCCCCTAATGTACTTAAACAGTAGAAACCCCCCACAAGTGACACCATGTTGGAAAGTAGACCCCCTAAGGAACTTATCTAGATGTGTGGTGAGCGCTTTGACCCACCAAGGGCTTCACAGAAGTTTATAATGCAGAGCCGTAAAAATAAAACAAAAATTTTTTCCCACAAAAATTATTTTTCAGCCCCCAGTTTTGTATTTTCCCGAGGGTAACAGGAGAAATTGGACCCCAAAAGTTATTGTCCAATTTGTCCTGAGTGCGCTGATACCCCATATGTGGGGGGAAACCACCGTTTGGACGCATGGAAGGGCTCGGAAGTGAAGGAGCGCCATTTGGAATGCAGACTTAGATGGAATGGTCTGCAGGCGTCACATTGCGTTTGCAGAGCCCCTAATGTACCTAAACAGTAGAAGCCCCGCACAAGTGACCCCATTTTGGAAACTAGACCCCCCAAGGAACTTATCTAGATGTGTTGTAAGAACTTTGAACCCCCAAGTGTTTCACTACAGTTTATAACGCAGAGCCGTGAAAATAAAAAATCTTTTTTTTCCCACAAAAATTATTTTTTAGCCCCCAGTTTTGTATTTTCCTAGGGGTAACAGGAGAAATTGGACCCCAATGGTTGTTGTTCTATTTGTCCTGAGTACGCTGATACCCCATATGTTGGGGTAAACCCCTGTTTGGGCACACGGGAGAGCTCGGAAGGGAAGGAGCACTGTTTTACTTTTTCAACGCAGAATTGGCTGGAATTGAGATCGGACGCCATGTCGCGTTTGGAGAGCCCCTGATGTGCCGAAACAGTGGAAACCCCCCAATTATAACTGAAACCCTAATCCAAGCACACCCCTAACCCTAATCCCAACAGTAACCCTAACCACACCTCTAACCCTGACACACCCCTAACCCTAATCCCAACCCTATTCCCAACCGTAAATGTAATCTAAACCCTAACCGTAACTTTAGCCCCAACCCTAACCCTAACTTTAGCCCCAACCTTAACTGTAGCCTTAACCCTAGCCCCAACCCTAGCCCTAACCCTAGCCCTAATGGGAAAATGGAAATAAATACATTTTTTTTATTTTTCCCTAACTAAGGGGGTGATGAAGGGGGGTTTGATTTACTTTTATAGCGAGTTTTTTAGCGGATTTTTATGATTGGCAGCCGTCACACACTGAAAGACGCTTTTTATTGCAAAAAATATTTTTTGCGTTACCACATTTTGAGAGCTATAAATTTTCCATATTTTAGTCCACAGAGTCATGTGAGGTCTTGTTTTTTGCGGGACGAGTTGACGTTTTTATTGGTAACATTTTTGGGCACGTCACATTTTTTGATCGCTTTTTATTCCGATTTTTGTGAGGCAGAATGACCAAAAACCAGCTATTCATGAATTTCTTTTGGGGGAGGCGTTTATACCGTTCCGCGTTTGATAAAATTGATAAAGCAGTTTTATTCTTCGGGTCAGTACGATTACAGCGATATCTCATTTATATTATTTTTTTTATGTTTTGGCGCTTTTATACGATAAAAACTATTTTATGGAAAAAATAATTATTTTTGCATCGCTTTATTCTCAGGACTATAACTTTTTTATTTTTCTGCTGATGATGCTGTATGGTGGCTCGTTATTTGCGGGACAAGATGACGCTTTCAGCGGTACCATGGTTATTTATATCTGTCTTTTTGATCGCGTGTTATTCCACTTTTTGTTCGGCGGTATGATAATAAAGCGTTGTTTTTTGCCTCGTTTTTTTTTTTTTTTTCTTACGGTGTTTACTGAAGGGGTTAACTAGTGGGCCAGTTTTATAGGTCGGGTCGTTACGGACGCGGTGATACTAAATATGTGTACTTTTATTGTTTTTTTTTTTTTATTTAGGTAAAGAAATGTATTTATGGGAATAATATATATATATTTTTTTCATTATTTTGGAATATTTTTTTTTATTTTTTTTTACACATTTGGAAAAATTTTTTTTAACTTTTTTACTTTGCCCCAGGGGGGACAATACAGATTGGTGATCTGCCAGTTTGCATAGCACTCTGACAGATCACCGATCTGAGAGAAGTGCAGGCTGCTTCACAGTGCCTGCTCTGAGCAGGCTTCTGTGAAGCCACCTCCCTCCCTGCAGGACCCGGATCCGCGGCCATCTTGGATCCGGGTCTGGAGCAGGCAGGGAGGGAGGTAAGACCCTCGCAGCAACGCGATCACATCGCGTTGCTGCGGGGGGCTCAGGGAAGCCCGCAGGGAGCCCTCTCCCTGCGCGATGCTTCCCTGCATCGCCGGCACATCGCGATCATGTTTGATCCCGGTGTGCCGGGGGTTAATGTGCCGGGGGCGGTCCGTGACCGCTCCTGGCACATAGTGCCGGATGTCAGCTGCGATAGTCAGCTGACACCCGGCCGCGATCGGCCGCGCTCCCCCCGTGAGCGCGGCCGATTGGCTATGACGTACTATCCCGTCAAGGGTCAGATAGGCCCAGGTCACCTCGACGGGATAGTACGTCAAAGGTCACAGAGGGGTTAATGAACATGTTGCTTTTTTTTCCGCGATGCGATTTTTTCGTGGAAAAAATCGCAACATTTGCACAAAAAATGTGGAATACAATGTAAATAATAGGAGGCATAGGTTAGCTTTTTTTCGCGTTTTTATCACGTTTTTATAGCGAAAAAACGCGAAAAAACGCTAAAAATCCTGAACGTGTGCACATGGCCTAAAGGTTTATTCTCAAGTTATATCTTAAGCTGAACAAAATTGTTTGCTGGGGATTGATGTATTCATGCACTTATCTTTGAATGAAAGTTCTGGTCAGTTTTCTTCTGCTGAGCTTATGCTACTGTACACATTAATGGTCTGTCAGTTTTTGTTCTGTAGTATACAATGTTATCACTGTATTTGCATATAGAGATAGTGCTTTTGAACAAGAGTGCATTGATTAGAAGAACTTCTCTGGAAAAGATGGATGCTGAGAACTGGTGATATTGCAGGACTGATAACAGCAGCTGATCAAAAACTGAGAGGAATTAAGATGGAGGTGAGCAGATAATTGCTGTGTAGAAAGCGAAGGAGAGAGAGCTGGTTAGCATCTCATGAGTGACCTCCTCAGACTGGAATGTAACTACTGAGCATTGATGTCCAGGTTTTGGTTATGGATCTCAATGTCAACAACCTGTACACTCTCTAAGATAGTAGCTCTAATTGTAGAAGATACACAGCAGATAGAAATCACATGTCAATTTCAAACTAGCTTATCTTCAGACTGTCTAAATAACTAAAGCAATTTAAAAACTTAATACCTCTTTAAGTGAACTTAGTGTATTAGTCTATAAAGCAATATGTATGTCATTTTTGTCAATATTCTTTATTCTTATTTTATACTTTTCTGATTTGTATAATTTGTACTTATTTCATTTGGAATGTCAGCTGTACTGTAATTTACATTTTATTGCTTTTGCTTGCAGTTCTATTTTTTATCTAAAGTTTAATGATAATTTGATATATTACGACAAAATAATTACAAATATACTGAATAAAGCTAAAAGAAATACATTATATAAAAAACGCATTGCATCATAAGTCCACTAGATGGCCCTGTACTATCATGAATGTATGAAAAGTAAGCTGCCGCATAGCAACGTACGGGTCAAATTGACACATGCAGTACAAAATCATAGACATTTCCATCTTAAACAAACTTGAAGATCATTTACATTTAATTTTCCTGAAATACAAGTATATAAACCAAATGCAATTATTATTTGATTATAGTATGCAGTTTTTGTAAGATTACACCTACTGGACAATCACACAGTGATACATTCTAGTAAGTAATGATTTATACACCTATCACACAGTGATTGAAAACCCTATTATTATAAATACCTTGTTCGTAGTTTAATAGAGATGAATGAAACAATCTACAGACAGACAGTATATCAGAGGCATTTACATTGAAATATAACCTCAAGAATAGGATAAGACCTTTTAATTTACTACTTATGTTTTCAGAGAGTGGGCTAGATATATTAGTATTATGGATCCAAATGATGTAGGGAGGAAAGCAATTATATACTCCTGTAAGTAATAGTGATACCTACTGCATATTTGCTAGAGTAAGAAAATATAAACTTCAGAAATACAATCAGCAATATTTCAAAACTCAATTTAAGAAACCATTATGTGAGACGTACAGTAGAATAGTGACTTTTTACCTGCATATCACTTTACAGCACCCCTTGCTTTTACTTACTATACTTACTATACATGGGAAATCAAATATTACTGTCACAAAGATACAAATTTAGAGGCTTCTCTATAGTGACAGCTACGAGCATTGTTAAACTGCTAAAGAATCACGCAACACTTACACCTTAATGTGACACTAATTGCCCATTAAATAGCATACTGTACCATTCACTATACTGAATGTAACCTTTGTAGGGTCACTTACCTAAAATATTTCCAATCAGAGCAATAATGAATACTGCAATGTACCCTGCAATAAGCACCCATTCATATTCCTTAGGGTGCAAATATTCCCTCCAGAGATAGCGCAGAAACTCATCATCATAATCAGAAGATGGGTTCAGAAGTGGCTCCTGGGTCACGTTTATTTCTTGAACAGACCAATTCCTATAGAGAAATCCATCAAGTTTTGTTCCTGGCATGCTTTTCCAGTTCTAAGTGTGTGTCCTTTATCCGTGATGATAAAATACATGAAGCACAGATGAATTGCTGCGGACTGCCCAACTTATATAGGTGCAAACTAAAGCATCCAGTTATAGCTGTCACAATCTACCCCAGAGACGGCTCGCGAAGCGATTTTCCGATAGAAGTTAAAGACACAGTAACTTTTGCCCTTAAGCCAGCTGTGCACTTGCCATTAATTTGCTGAACATTGTATCCTGTTTGCTTGTAGGAAATGAAAAGAAATGATCACAGCTGGGAAAAGAGAAAAGCTCGCTCCTTTGTCAGTGTTTCACTGGCTCCATCTCGCCCCTCCAGCCCATCCCCTTCCATACAATGGAAATGTTATAGTAGCTGTCGGAAGGGGTCGTCCCCGAACATTTCAGACATTGCTAAATGCATTTTCTTGCTCTCTGCATGATAACTGAGCAGGGAATTAATAATTTCCTATTGATGTGTTGCTAGACTTAGCTATTTATTAGTGGTTATTAGCACAGGACCACAGTCATTTTTTTTCCTCTTTTGTTTAATTCCTATATCTTGCAGGGGGTGAAGAATAATAATTAATAGCATAATTTAAGACTGAAAACTGCAGCACATGGTTAAATGCTTCCAAGCAGAGAAACAAAATCAGGTACCCATAGAAGACATTTAAAATCCATGTTAACAATATGGGAACAGAAAACATTTCCCCCTGTCTTTATATCTATTGAAGACAACAAGGCAACATGAAGCACATATGCACAGATCATTAATGGTATTTTTTCACTAGCTTTGGCATCTAGAAGCAGCAGTATGCTTATATCTGGAATAAATAATGTTTAAATTGCATCAATGTAAACCAAGGACGTGATCACACTCTGTACTAGTGTACTGCACATGTTATAGGACTGAATATAATCTCTCATTCTAGGGGGCAATGTTCCACAGGTTAAAAACATCGGCTGTCTATTATACAACTCTTGAAGCTTGTATTTATTGTTGCTTTTCAGTTTATGCTTTATTTTGTCATTGATATATTTCTGTGCCCTTCACCAATGTGAAAGTGTCATTTACTGTTGGTTTTCTGCAAGACTCCTGGATGGCTTACACTCTATTCATTGCTACCATGGCATAAGTGGTCTATCTTGATAGTGATATGTGTGACATAGGATAAAGAAGTTCACTTGCTTTTTGGAGTGTTCTTTCTTTTTCATATTTGTATATACTCTTGGGTGGATTTGACTTATAGCACACGGTACTGGCACCCAAATTCATGCATTTAAATAAGAGAAAAACTTGACCACAAATGTGGATAACTCTATCTGAAGGGAACTAGCATTATAATGTGAAGTTCCATCTAAATTCATAGAGGGAATGCTGCTATGAACAATCTTCAATTTATGTTAATCAAATTAAACAGCACAAAAATGTCTATTTACTCTATATGATGGGGTAGTCATTAGTGATGGGCGAACCTGTGGATGTTCTGGTCCAGGGGGTTTGGCCGAACATCTGAAAAAAAGTTTGGTTTGGGAACCAGAACAGTACCTGAGGCCAAACACGGAACTCATTCAGATGAATGGGGGCTCGAACATCTGTTGTGCGCCACGCTGTCATCTGCCTGACAGCATGGTAAACACGGGCTTTGATCGGCGGTAAGATCATTACCGCCAGTCAGAAAGCTGCGGTTCCCACACTGTCAGATGACAGCATGAGCCAGCAGCTGTGGCCAGCAATAAATAGGTTACTTTTGGTCATAAGCATCAGCTACTGACAGAGTATTACTCTTATAAGCCTACTTCTGGCATCACTGATAACAGTTTTATTATGGCTGGTTGTCAAGAATAGAGGGGTCCTAAAACATTTTAAAATTATTTAAATAAATAATTAAGCAAAACAGCGTGGGATTCCCCCCATTTCTGAAAAACCAGCAAAGCTAAAGCAAACAGTTGGGGGCTAGTATTTTCAGACTGGTAAGCGACCATGGATATTGCCCCACCCAGCCTAAAAGTAGCAGCCCGCATTCGCCCCAGAAAAGTCGCATATATTTGATGTGCCATTTCTGGTGCTGTGCCCGGCTCTTCCCACTTACCATGGTATGGTGGCAAGTGAGGTAATAGTTGTGAGGTTGATGTCAGCTGCTTTATGGCTGCTGACATCAAGCCCACAGGTTAGTAAGAAGAGGCATCTATAAGATGCCCTCATTACTAACCCCATAGTTAGATTATAAGATTATAAAAAAACTAAGCCAGAATCAAATCCTTTAATTGAAATAATGACAGATTCCTTTTTTTAAATAAAAATCAAAAATCAAAGTCATACTCACCTTTATGCCTAATCCATTGAAGCCCATGTCACCTGGAAAAAATAAAAATAATAAATTAATATATTTCTCACCTGTCCAATATGAAGATAATCCATACTTTCCCATTAAGATCCAGATGATTTGGATAGTGGTAACAGTAGCGATTATATTAACCTTGCCTTTGTGGTAAGGTCTATGTGGGGCTAACCACAAGTGAACTAAATGTACGAGTGAGGGAACACATGAGGAACATTGAAAAGTGTATCTTGATAAAAGACGAAAGTACCCTCAAAACACTACCTAAACACTTCCAGCTATACCATGCATAGAAGCAACCCATCTGGCCTTAAAATTAAAGCTATAGACCAAATTAATATCGGTGTGAGGTGGTTGACCTTGGGAGAATACTGGCCCAGACAGAGAGCAGGTTGATCTACAGGCTAAGAACCCTTGCCCCACAGGGCGTTAATGTAAATGTGGGTTTTAGTGCCTTTCTGTGAAGTTATGAATCCCCATACTTCTCTCATTTAGCATTACATCCTAAAAAAAAATTGTGTTTTAACTCCATTTTTTTTGCTTCTAACTTTATATTTTTGATTGTTCTCTTATAGATCTGCATACTGTTATACCTGCTTTTTGTGTGCTTTTCTGGTATTATAATGTCCATGTTATGAGGCCTGTTTGGTGTCTTACTCCTCTTCAGGATCCTGAAGAATGGAAGAACAATGCATGTGTGTATTCCCAGTGTTTTTCTAAACTTAGACTATGCTGATATCTGGCCTTCCTTTCTTGGAAACCCATAATGAAGAGAGAAAAATAAAGAACCCACACGGTCCATAACAACCCCCCCCCCAAAAAAAAGTACATTCTGGTTTTTCTATAGGATTCATAAATCTGCATTCCTTGAATATCCTGGATCTGACATTTGGATATGTTCTGTCCCCCCTCCGTGGAGTCTGAGGTTATGGAGAAAAAAAACATGTGTTTTTTTCCTTTGTCCCTCAACCATTCACAATTCAAAATCCTGTTATCAGATTTTGCTCGCCTTGAAAATTAGTAAGAAATTAGAAAAACAGCAGAAGAAGTACCAATATACATGGTTGATAACAGACTGACTCTTTCTAACGGCCTTATAAAAGCTGACCTTTTTTGATATTTAGTCTAACATTATTGTTTATATTGCTCTGTACACAGTTACTCTAATTAAAATTTGTAATGCAATCAGTGCACGTGCTATGACATTTGATATTTGTAACATGCTGAGTGGGGGAACCACTGTGCTGTGGACCAAGGAAAGCCTGGAGGGGCAGAACTAGGAACCTCACCTTACCCGACCTCAGATACTCAGCGACATACGAGAGACGAAGGAGGTAGACCAGGTACTACAAAAGGACTTATCTTGGGTAGATGGAAGATGACCCCCTAGAGATGGGTAGCTTAGACAGCCCAAAGGAAGGTATGGTAGATGCAGGCAGGCACTGAAGGAATACGGAAACTACGGATGCAGATAGGCCCAGCTGACACACAGATGAGAACTGGCAAGTGCAGCAGGAGTGGCTGACATAGAGATGAGCACTGGCAGGTGCAGTGGGACCAGCTGAGGTAGCGTTGAGCCTGGCAGGTGCAACGGGCCCGACAGTTGTAGAGAGGAGCCCTGGTAGATGCAGCAGGTTGAGTAGATAGACAAGCAGGCGGGCAGGGGTGATAAATAGGTTGGCAACCACGACTGATAAACAGGCAAGTATACAGGATATGAGCACTATGATGTGATAACTAACAAGATTGTTAAGAAACAATCTTATAATGTTGCACAGGTACCTCCCATGAGGTGGAGGTACTTTAAATAATAAGTGCTTTAGGACGGCGCACGCTGTCCATTGAAGAAGCTGAGACCACACATGAGCCCTAAGCACTGTGCCTGGAAATCTGCGAGCAGTACGCAGACCCAGGGCAGCGCAGGAGGATGAGGTCAAGGTGTGGGAGTGCGGTGGTGAATGTCTCGATGTCTCTGCTGGGGGTGGGGGGTAGAGAGCACAGACACTGGAGGCATGGCAGGAATGGCAGAAGGAGGAGAGGAAGGTGTGGGCCTGCGGCTTTGATAGCATCCTTGTCTCTGCGGGGATAGAGGATGCAGAGATGCTGGCATTACAGTACACCCCTACACCCCCCTTTATACCCCTTCTTCTCCAGGAGGAGAGGGGCATGGATGTTCTCCCTGGGCTCCCAGGACCTCTCCTCAGGACCAAGCCACTTCCAATTAACAGGAAAAAAGATTTGACCTTTTACTCTTTTGGTAGCCAGAATGTTTTCAACCTCAAAAACTTCCTCAGAGCTGACTGAACCAGGTGTAGTAGCAGGATCGTTAAAGAAAGGACTGAGGACAACAGGTTTGAGGAGAGACAAATGAAAAGAATTGGAAATCCGTAAATAGCTTGGCAGTTTGAGCATGTTGGCCACATGATTGATCTGTATCAAAATCTCAAATGGACTGCTGAAGACAGCACCCATATATGGGAGGGTACCTTGAGACATACTTAGATGAAAACTCAAACAGAAAAACCCATTCAACAAAAGTAGTACATATTAGGCAATAGCTCAAAAACTAACACCAATCAAGACAATTAAGACTATATTTAGCAAATAAAACACATATTTTGTTAATCTATTATTAAAACGGAGAGTTGATCAGAAAGTCACTTAGATGAACAAACATTAAAGCAGTGGCTGTAGTCCTAGGCAGAGACATTGAACACATACACTTTGTTGGTAGTAATTCATGAGGATATTATTGGTTTGAGTACCTTTGTCTACTCTAATATCTTTTTGATCCTTCAAGTAATTAACTTGACTGGTAAATATATGGTAGGTGCTTATAAGAGAAAATAGACTTACATGAATCAGACAACCGCTGTATCTGTTCTGTCTCAACCGCTCCAACACACATTTCGATGTAATTTTCATCAGGTGGGCTACCATTGGCTAGGGATACTTTAGGACAGTGCTTCCTGTCCCTTTAAAAAGTTGAGAATACACACAAACCCCGGCATTTCTTCTGGGGGAGGGATGCAGAGGGCACAGATGCCAGAGACATGGCAGGGACGGTAGAAGGAGGAAAGGGGGGTGGGGGGCAGTGGTGAAAGCATCAGCATCTCTGCTGAGGAAGAAGATGCAGAGATACCAGCATTACAACTTTTCTACCGTTAAAGTACTTTTAGCCCAATTATTCTCAATTGTATACACAGGCAGTTCTGAATATTACATTGTTTTGGGGGCTTTGGTGTTTACAGATGTTTTTTATCCTCATCTTCTATTCTATGATACAAATATTATTTTCTACATCAATTTATTAGTTTGTTCTTATTATTTGGTCTTGTCTAACACTGTTTGTTTTACTTTTTGAGTTTATTTACTCAACACTTTTGATATTGCTTTTATACAATCTTGATATTCCATAGTCTTTTACTCTCAATGTCAGTCAATGTAGGGAGCACTCTCTTCCACATTTCACCCTCATCTTTCATTATACATTTTGCACAGGTGCATTCTTCTTATACTTGTTACCAATAGCACACCCTTGTATCTATTTATAGCACATTTAAATATTTTGTGTTTTCCATTGCTTGCATTGCTTACATTTACATATGTATGTGAATACACATTCTGTACACAATTTTTATTTGCACTACCCTATATGCTGACAGTTTTAATTGGTCACTTATAATAGCCCACTATTCATTCAGTAGCCTGTCACTTTATAACATTTCATTCAACAGCTTCATACTCAACAACGTCTCTTTCAGACTTTTTTATTTTCTTTCATCATACCTTTTTTCTTGCATCCCCATCATAGTAAAATAGTTATTAAGGTTGAAGGAAGACTTTAAGTCCATATAGTTCAACCCATAGCCTAACCTAACATGCTCTAACATGGTGATCCAGAGGAAGGCAAAAAAGAACCATGTGACAAACAGTAAGCTCCACATTGGTGAAAAAAATTCCTTCCCGACTCCACATACGGCAATCAGACTAGTTCCCTGGATCAATGCCCTATCAAGGAATCTAGTGTATATACCCTGTAACATTATACTTTTCAAGAAAGGCGGTCCCCTCTTAAATTTAATTAATGAATCACTCATTACAACATCATACGGCAGAGAGTTCCATAGTCTCACTGCTCTTACAGTAAAGAATCCGAGTCTGTTATTATGCTTAAACCTTCTTTCCTCGAGACGTAGAGGATGCCCCCTTGTCACTGTCTCAGGTCTATGATTAAAAAAATCATCTGAAAGGTCTTTGTACTGTCCCCTCATATATTTATACATTAAAATAAGATCACCCCTTAGCCTTCGTTTTTCCAAACTAAATAGCCCCAAGTGTAATAACCTATCTTGGTATTGCAGACCCCCCAGTCCTCTAATAACCTTGGTCGCTCTTCTCTGCACCCGCTCTAGTTCAGCTATGTCTTTCTTATACACCGGAGACCAGAACTGTGCACAGTATTCTAAGTGTGGTCGAACTAGTGACTTGTATAGAGGTAAAATTATGTTCTCATCATGAGCATCTATGCCTCTTTTAATGCATCCCATTATTTTACTTGCCTTTGTAGCAGCTGCATGACACTGGCCACTAAATGTGAGTTTGTCATCCACCCATACACCCAGGTCTTTTTCATTGACGGTTTTGCCCAGAGTTTTATAATTAAGCACATAGTTATTCATCTTATTACTTCTACCCAAGTACATGACCTTACATTTATCCCCATTAAAGCTCATTTGCCATTTATCAGCCCAAGCTTCTAGTTTACATAAATCATCCTGTAATATAAAATTGTCCTCCTCTGTATGGATTACCCTGCAGAGTTTAGTATCATCTGCAAATATTGAAATTCTGCTCTGTATGCCCCTTACAAGGTCATTAATAAATATGTTAAAAAGAAGAGGGCCTAATACTGACCCCTGTGGCACCCCACTGCTAACTGCGACCTAGTTCGAGTATGCTCCATTAATTACCATCCTTTGTTTCCTATCCCTGAGCCAGCTCTTAACCCACCTACACATATTTTCCCCTATCCCCATTATTCTCATTTTATGTATCAACCTTTTGTGTGGCACCGTATCAAAAGCTTTTGAAAAGTCCATATACACTACATCCACTGCGTTCCCTTGGTCCAGTCCGGAACTTACCTCTTCATAGAAGCTGATCAGATTAGCCTGACATGAACGGTCCCTAGTAAACCCATGTTAATATTGGGTCATGAGGTTATTCCTCTTCAGATAGTCCAGTATAGCATCCCTTAGAATGCCCTCCAGGATTTTACCCACAGTAGAGGTTAAGCTTACTGGCCTATAATTTCCGAGTTCAGTTTTTGTCCCCTTTTTGAATATTGGCACCACATTTGCTATACGCCAGTCCTGTGGTACAGACCCTGTTAATATGTAGTCTTTAAAGATTAAAAATAATGGTCTATCAATGACTGTACTTAGTTCCTGCAGTACTCGGGGGTGTATCCCATCCGGGCCCGGAGATTTGTCAATTTTAGTGATTTTTACATGTCACCGTACTTCCTGCTGGGTTAAGCAGGTGACATTTAATGGGAATTTTTGTTATCACTGATCATATTGTCTGCCATGGGATTTTCTTGTGTAAATACTGATGAAAAAAAGTCATTTAGCAGATTGGCTTTTTCCTCATCCTCATCCTCATCCATCATTTCACCCAGACTATTTTTAAGGGGGCCTACACTATCATTTTTTTAGTTTCTTACTATTTTTGTAGTTAAAGGATATTTTGGGATTATTTTTACTCTCTCTGGCAATGAGTCTCTCTGTCTCAATTTTTTCTGCCTTGATTTGCTTTTTACAGAATTTATTTAATTTTCTGTATTTATTTAATGCCTCCTCACTACCTACTTCCTTTAATTCTCTAAATGCTTTCTTTTTGTCCCTTATTGCGCCCCTTACAGCTTTATTTAGCCATATTGGTTTCCTCCTATTTCTAGTATGTTTATTCCCATACGGTATATACTGTGCACAGATCCTATCCAGGATGCTAATAAACGTCTCCCATTTTCTTTGTGTATTTTTATGTCTCAGGATATTTGCCCTCCTGAAGTTTAGTGTCCTTGTCACCCCTCTACTGCACATCTTATTGAAGGATGCATGAAAACTTATTATTTTGTTATCACTATTCCCCAAGTGACCCCCAACCCTTATATTTGATATGCAGTCTGGCCTGTTGGTTAATATTAGGTCTAGCAGTGCCCCCCTTCTTGTTGGGTCCTGAACCAGTTGTGAAAGGTAATTGTCTCTCATAGTTGTCAAAAACCGATTACCTTTGCTGGAACTGCAGGTTTCTGTTCCCCAATCTATTTCAGGGTAGTTGAAGTCCCCCATAATAATGACTTCTCCTTGAGTCGCAGCTTCATCTATTTGCTTTATGAGGATATTCTCCGTTGCTTCCATTATTTTTGGAAACTTATAGCAAACCCCTATCAGTAATTTATTATTTTTTCCCCTCCCCTTATCTCCACCCACAGGGACTCTACATTTTCATTAGATTCACCTATATTATCACACATGATGGGTTTTAAGGATGATTTTACATATAGACACACACCTCCCCCTCAATCAATTCTCCTTCACATTTCCCTTCACATTTCCTTTGACATTTCCTTTTATACACATATCCTGTTGTATATTTTATTTGGTTTCTTTAAATAGTTGCTTTGTAAGGACCAGCACACTTTCATACATGTCCTTTTCATACATCGGTACATATATCGGAGCCGCACATAATGCTGTTAAGTGACTATGGTATCTAGGGAGAGCGCATGCGTGATTCGCGGTTTTCATTTACTTCCAGCCCTGCGCACTCGGCACGATAAGTGTTTCACGCTTGAATTCCATGTGTAGTGGAACAGGAAGTCGCTTTACTTGCAAGAACTCGGCGAGAACGGCATGCACCTACATACAAATGATACACTGATGTCACGAACAGCTGATTTATTAAAAATGGACATTTAAAGAGCACATACCCACCACATAGTTAATGCCCCCTGTGGACGAAGCTTAGGCAAAATGGCATCTTTGGGGTAGTAGCCCTAATAAATACCGGTGTGGCACATAATTATCTGAAAGGCTAAATGCTGAGCACTTTCCAAAACCTATGTACCACAACCAATGTTTATCTTTGATGAACCTAATAGATCTATACCATTGTTAGACTAACATTCCATCCTACATCCTAATTAAATCACAGGATATTAGTAATAATACAAAATCACTTGCACTTTAACATATTGATGGATTTACATATTCCTGTCATGAATGCTTTCCTTCCTCATTACTTATTATTGTGATTTGGATGTTATAATATCTATATTGGGACATTGTAAAGAAATACACCCGCGCTACCTCACAGAGAATAGAAACACCTCAGCTGCAAGGAAACAAAACAGGGTGGTGCCACCACTGTAAATAAAAAACAGGAAATGTAAAAACACTTGAATCCGCGCTGGAGGAGTAATGGAGCCAATGACACAATTAGACGATACTGGAGCCCCCACACATGGAGAGAGTATGCTAGATCCCCCAGGGGGTGTTGTGTGCCGTGCTCACCAAACCACCGTAAATACACTGCGACTAGTACCACGTTACTAGTACCACGTTACAATAAGTCCTAAACCAATAACTACAATGATGTTGACAATGACAAGCAGGAACTCACCAGTGGAGAGTTGCGGCAACACGTGTCGTGATGGATGCAGTCCTAAGCGGAGAAAGGTGGTCCGGCTTGTAGAGGTATTACCAGAGCGGCGGGTGGGCAGAGGGGATCAACCGCACCACAGCGAGGCGATACGGAAGCTGCGTAGAGCCAGGGAAAGCCCCGGCCGGTAGCGTCCCTGGATACGAGCAGGGAAGAGGGAGTGGCTGGCCCAAGGCTCAGCGTGTGACATCACAACAATAGTACGGGGCAACACAGGGACCAAAAACCGACACGTTTCGAAGGATAAGCGTCCTTCTTCATCAGAGTTGCCGGTCACTGGATGCACCCAGACATATGTACCCCAACCGTTGTCAATCAAAAATATCCGCCTGCCCGTTTAACCCACTGCAATAGCTACTATCATAGTGATACCTGGGTAGAACACCCCAAACATACACCCGCCGTAGACTCCAATGGTGGAGTATAGAGATGCAAAAGATCATTACCAGTCAAATCTCCAGAATATCATAACAACACTCACGCTAAAAACATGTAGCACTATATATAAAAATATGTATGTGTTTACTAATTTAAAAAGGGGCAACACAATTTAGAACTAACTAACCTAAAGAATAAAACGCAAACCTTTATTACACAAAAAATATATAAGAGCATAATAAGTTATACATAATAAGAACAAACATGATAAAAACTGCGAGAGAATAAAAACATATGGCCTATGTTTACCAGGCTACCTCTAACCAGGATATGCAAAATTGTACTAGGGCCTTATTATATAAGTGTGAAGAAGTAAAAAAAGGGAGAAAAACAGGGGACTGCACTATTAGGCCATCCCTGCAAGAAAACCTTGATAGTAAATTAAAAACAGTGATGCAGATGAAAAATGACTAAAAAGCGTATATTTCTAGCCCATGGTTGAGGCCTTTGGGGGCAAGGCTATCCAGAGAAAAAATCCACTGGGACTCAGACCTGGACATGGCTTTTATTAAATTGCCCCCTCTTAAACTTTGCCTAACCCTTTGAATTCCCAGAAAAGTGACTCCCTTGGAAGATTTATTATGCCTTTCACAAAAATGACGTGAAAGTGGATGGCCAAGGAAGCCTTTTTGGATGTTCATAAAGTGTTCTTTAATCTGGACCATAAGTGGCCTCTTGGTGCGCCCTACATATAGCTTTTTACATGGACATTCAATTAGATATATAACTTTGGTTGTGGCACAGGTAATAGTGTCTCTGATGGTGAATACATTCGCAGCATCAGAGTCGGTAAAGGTGGAGCGGAATACTTTTTCAGAGGATGTGTTTCGACATCCAAAGCAAAACCCACAAGGAGAAAAACCTGCCCGGATAGTGCCAGGGACACCAGCCAGATGTTTATAATTCGAAGCTTGTTTGATAGTGGGAGCTATGATGCTGCCCAAAGATTGGGCCTTCCTAAACACAAATCTCGGTACATGTGGTAAAAGTGCCCCTATGCTTTTGTCCCTTTGTCACAGGCCAGTGTCTCTGGATAATGGACCTGAATTTGGTATGCCCTGTATGGAATTGGGTAACGAACGGCAACTGTCGGATTTGGTCATGAATAGTATTGGGTTGATTGGTGGATTTCACTCTGTGTATCAGAGAATCTCTGGGTAGCTCCATAACATCCTTCTTTGCTCGTTCTAGCAGTGAACAAGGATATCTTTTGTCTAGAAATTGTTGGGTCAGGATAGCCAAATCTTTATTATAATCCTCCAAGGTGGTACAATTTCGTCTGATTCTCGTGTACTGGCCCTTAGGAATGTTTGTAAGCCAGACCGGAAGATGGCAGCTGGAGATGTCGATAAAACTATTCGAATCCACCTCTTTCCGATAACACTTGGTTAGAAGCTGGCCATTCTCTATGTATATATTCAGGTCCAGAAAGTTAACATTCGTCATGCTAGTTGTGGGTGTGAATTCAAGGCCAAAACTGTTGTTGTTTAGATTTGATATAAATTAATCCAACTCACTTTTGGGGCCATTCCAGACAAACAACACATCGTCAATGAAGCGATGCCATAAAGCCAGACCTGTGCGTAAATTCCCTGAGGAGAAAATACAGGACTCTTCCCATTTGGTCACAAACAGGTTGGCATAGCTAGGGGCAAACCGTGTGCCCATGGCATAATAAATCTACCAAGGGAGTCACTTTTCTGGGAATTCAAAGGATTAGGCAAAGTTTAAGAGGGGGCAATTTAATAAAAGCCATGTCCAGGTCTGAGTCCCAGTGGATTTTTTCTCTGGATAGCCTTGCCCCCAAAGGCCTCAACCATGGGCTAGAAATATACGCTTTTTAGTCGTTTTTCATCTGCATCACTGTTTTTAATTTACTATCAAGGTTTTCTTGCAGGGATGGCCTAATAGTGCAGTCCCCTGTTTTTCTCCCTTTTTTTACTTCTTCACACTTATATAATAAGGCCCTAGTACAATTTTGCATATCCTGGCTAGAGGTAGCCTGGTAAACATAGGCCATATGTTTTTATTCTCTCGCAGTTTTTATCATGTTTGTTCTTATTATGTATAACTTATTATGCTCTTATATATATATTTTTTGTGTAATAAAGGTTTGCGTTTTATTCTTTAGGTTAGTTAGTTCTAAATTGTGTTGCCCCTTTTTAAATTAGTAAACACATACATATTTTTATATATAGTGCTACATGTTTTTAGCGTGAGTGTTGTTATGATATTCTGGAGATTTGACTGGTAATGATCTTTTGCATCTCTATACTCCACCATTGGAGTCTACGGCGGGTGTATGTTTAGGGTGTTCTACCCAGGTATCACTATGATAGTAGCTATTGCAGTGGGTTAAACGGGCGGGCGGATATTTTTGATTGACAACGGTTGGGGTACATATGTCTGGGTGCATCCAGTGACCGGCAACTCTGATGAAGAAGGACGCTTATCCTTCGAAACGCGTCGGTTTTTGGTCCCTGTGTTGCCCCGTACTATTGTTGTGACGTCACACGCTGAGCCTTGGGCCAGCCACTCCCCCTTCCCTGCTCGTATCCAGGGACGCTACCGGCCGGGGCTTTCCCTGGCTCTACGCAGCTTCCGTATTGCCTTGCTGCGGTGCGGTTGATCCCCTCTGCCCGCCCGCCGCTCTGGTAATACCTCTACAAGCCGGACCACCTTTCTCCGCTTAGGACTGCATCCATCACGACACGTGTTGCCGCAACTCTCCACTGGTGAGTTCCTGCTTGTCATTGTCAACATCATTGTAGTTATTGGTTTAGGACTTATTGTAACGTGGTACTAGTAACGTGGTACTAGTCGCAGTGTATTTACGGTGGTTTGGTGAGCACGGCACACAACACCCCCTGGGGGATCTAGCATACTCTCTCCATGTGTGGGGGCTCCAGTATCATCTAATTGTGTCATTGGCTCCATTACTCCTCCAGCGCGGATTCAAGTGTTTTTACATTTCCTGGTTTATATTGGGACATTGCTTTTGTGATCTTCTTATTAAGTTTATACCTTTGCCATGATCTGGTTTCTATCAACTTGCTACAGATGGAAATCTGATTATAATCCTATCTTTTAATAGAATTTTCTAATAAAAATTGAACTTTTTAATTTTACTTACATGTCTTCTTATCCCTAGACTCTATCTCCTGGGTTGGGCTGATGTCTGATATTCTGGAGGTTTATGTATTTACGTGTTTGACAGATCGTGCCGATTAATTTAATGTTGCTGTTGCCTTTGAAACAGGTTGTCTTTGAAATTTAGCATGGACTTAAAGGCCAGAGAGACTTCTTATTGGTCCAAAGCCACAGACTTAGTCAAGCAAGGTACTCCAAGTAGTTCTCCTAAAAGAAAAAGAAAATAGTGATTAGGCTCCTTTCTCAGTGTGAGCCAGCTTGCGGGGAGGGTGGTCACTAATGTGACTGCTTTCCAAATCATCAGGATTGTCAGGGGACAGTAAGGATAATCTTCACTTTGTACAGGTGGGGGATATGGTTGTTTATTATTTTTCTTCTTTTACAGATGACAAAGGGCTTCAGTGGATTAGGCGAAAAAGTGAAATGGTTGTCTATTATATTCAGCTTTTTCCAGGGACATGGGCTTCATTGGATTAGGTATAAAGGTGAGTATAATTGTGCTTATTAATTTTTATTTGAAATAATGGACTCTGTGTCATTATTTCAATTAACCCCTTTCTGACATCAGATGTACTATCCCGTGGTGACCCGGACACGTATAATCATCTACGGGATAGTACGTCATACGCAATCAAGGGGGGGGTGGGCCAATCGTGGATGTGTGTCAGCTGATTATCACAACTGACATCTGGCACTATGTGTCAGAAGTGGTCACAGACTGCTCCCGGCACTTTAACCCCTGGAACACAGTGCCCCAGTGGCTCTCCCTGCATGCTTTCCTGAGACCATCAGAATAACGCAATGTGATTGTGCTGTTCCGATGGCCACCTCCATGTAGGCCCCAGTTCCAAGATGGCTGCGGGGTTCTTCCAGGTCCTCCATGGAGATGGCTTATCAGTGCCTGCTGAGAGCAGGCACCAGCAGGCCTCCTGCACTGCCTGTCAGATCGCTGATCTGACACAGTGCTGTTCAAAGTGTCAGATCAGCAATCTGACTTTATATAGTGATTTCCCACTCTGGGACAAAGTAAAAAAAAATGTAATTTGTGTAAAAATATTTTTTTTAATTCCTAAATAAAGTAAAAAATATATTGTTCCAATAAATACATTTCTTTATGTAAATAAAAAAAAAACAATTACAAGTACACATATTTGGTATCCCCATTTCCATAACAACCCAACCTATAAAACTGTCAAACTAGTTAACCCCTTCAGTGAACACCATAAATTAAAGCAAAAAAACAATGCTTTATCATCATACAAAACAAACAAAAAGTGGAATAACACGCAATCAAAAAGACAGATATAAATAAACATGGTACCACTGAAAATGTCATCTTGTCCCACAAAAATGAGCCTTCATACAGCACCATCAGCAAAAAAATAAACAAGTTATAGCTCTTAGAATAAAGCAATGCAAAAACAATTATTTGTTACACAAAATAGCTTTTATTGTTAAAAAGCGCCAAAACATAAAAAAAATATAAATGAGGAATCATTGTAATCGTACTGACCTGAAGAATAAAAATGCCTTATCAATTTTAACACATGTGGAATGGTATAAATGCCCCAACCAAAAGAAATTCACGAATTGCTGGTTTTTGTTCATTCTGCCTCCCAAAACTCGTAATAAAAAGCGATCAAAAAAGTCACATGCCGAAAACGGTATTTATAAAAACGTCAACTAGTCCTGCCAAAATTATATAGGGGTTAGGAGTATGTTGGGATTAGGGGTTTGGTTGGGTTAGGGATGTGGATAGGGTTTGAATTAGGATTAGAGGTGTGTTCGGGTAAGAGGTGTGGTTATGGTTAGGGTTGGGATTAGGGTTAGTGGTGTGTTAGAATTGGGGGTTTCCACTGTTTAGGAACATCAGGAGCTCTCCAAATGCGACATCTCAAATGCGATCTCAATTCCAGCCAATTCTGTGTTGAAAAAGTCAAAATGTGCTCCTCCCCTCTGAACTCTGCCGTGCGCCCAAACAGTGGTTTACCCCCACATATGGGGTATCAGCGTACTCAGGAAAAAATGGAATACAACTTTTGCAGTACAATTTCTCCTGTTACCCTTGGGAGAATAAAAATTTGGGGGCTAAAAAATAATTTTTGTGAGGAAAAAAATATTTTTTTTATTTTCACGGCTCTGCGTTATAAAGTTTAATGAAGCACTTGGGGGTTCAAAGTTCTCACAACACATCTAGATAAGATCCTAGGGGATGCAGTTTCCAAAATAATGTCACTTGTGGTTTTTGTGGTTTTTTTACTGTTTAGGCACATCAGCAACTCTGCAAACAGAACATGATGCCCGCAGACCATTCCATCAAAGTCTGCATTCCAAAACATCACTACTTCCCTTCCGAGTCCTGACATATGCCCAAACAGTAGTTTTCTCCCACATATGGGTTATCATGATCAGGATAAATTGGACAACAACTTTTGGTTTCCTATGTCACCTATTACTCTTGGAAAAATACAAAACTGGGGGCTAAAAAATCATTTTTGTGGAAAAAATTTTTTTTTCTTTTCATGGCTCTGCATTATAAACTTTAGTGAAACACTTGGGGGTTCAAAGATCTCACAACACATCTAGATAAGTTCCTTGTGGGGTCTAGTTTCCAATATGGGGTCACTTGTGGGGGTTTCTACTGTTTAGGTAAATCAGGGGCTCTGCAAGCGCAACGTGATGCCCACAGACCATTCCATCAAAGTGGACATTCCAAATCAGGGCTCCTTTAGGAGTTTTTTTTAGGGTCCAATTTCTTCTGTTACCCTTGGGAAAATAAACATTTGGGGGCAATAAATCATTTTTGTGAAAAATTAATGTTTTTTTATTTTTACGGCTCTACATTATAAACTTCTGTGAAGCACTTGGGGCTTCAAAATGCTTACCACACACCTAGATAAGTTCCTTAGGGGGTCTACGTTCCAAAATGGTGTCACTTGTGGGGGGTTTCCACTGTTTAGGCACATCAGGGGCTCTCCAAACACGACAATTCCAGCCAATTTTGCACTGAAAAGTCAAACGGCGCTCCTTCCCTTCCAAGCTCTGCCATACGCCCAAACAGTGCTTTACCCCCATATATGGGGTATCGGTGTACTCAGGACAAAATGTAAAATAAACTTTGGTGTTCAATTTCTCCTGTTACCCTTAGGAAAATAAAACAAATTATATCTGAAATACATTTTTGTGAAAAAAAGTTAAATGTTCATTTTTTTTAAAACATTCCAAAAATTCCTATGAAGCACCTGAAGGGTTAATAGACTTCCTGACTGTGGTTGTGAGCACCTTGAGGGGTGCAGTTTTTAGATTGGTGTCACTTTTGGGTATTTTCTATCACATAGATAGACCCTTCAAAGTGACTTCAAATGTAATGTGGTTCCTAAATGTTGTTGTAAAAATGAGAAATCGCCTGTCAAATTTTAACCCTTATAACTCCCTAACAAAAGTAAGTGTCGATTCCAAAATTGTGCTGTTGTAAAGTAGACATGTGGAAATGTTACTTATTGTGTATTTTGTTTGACATATCTGTGTGATTTAAGGGCATGAAAAGTTGGAAAATTGCGAAATTTTCACCAAATTTCAGTTTTTTTTCACAAATAAACGCAAGTTATATGAAAGAAATATTACTACTCTCATGAAGAGCAATATGTCATGAGAAAACAATGTCAGAATCACCAAGATCCATTGAACAATTCCAGAGTTATAACCTCATAAAGAGACAGTGGTCAGGATAGTAAAAATTGGTCTGGTCATTAACGTGCAAACAACCCTTGGGGGTAAAGGCGTTAATGGATTTTATTCTGGCTGCTTTTTTTGTTTTTTTTACAATCTAAATATGGGGTTAGTAATGGGGAAGTCTTATAGATGCCTCTTTATTACTAACCTGTGGGCTTGATGTCAGCTACTTTAAAACAAATAACTCAACCTCACAACTACTGCACCACTTGCCACCACACTAGTGTGGCGCCCCAGGGTCCTGGCTGTCACAGTGGTATTGCTTTCCTCTCGGGGAGAGTGATGCTTCGATTGGAGGCAAGAAAGGATAGCTGCATCCAGGTATCACAAACATGCAACACATTTCATACTCCAGGCCACCAGGGGGAGCTTTTGCTCCTATTTATTAGGTCACTCCCCACATATATATAACTGGTAGTCTGCATGGAAAGTTAGTCAGTTCCAGACAGAAGTTAGTTGCTGGCTGAGCTCAGCTCAGCCGGTTCCAGACAGTGGTCTGAGGAGGACAGAGGGTCAATGGAGCTGTGCATGCCCTCAGAGCTGCAGCTCCCAGAAAGAGACTTTGAAAGGCCGAATTGTATTGCAGTGAGCGTGAAGGGAGTTGAAGCAAAGGAGAGGATACCGGAAGGCGCAAAATCCCGGTAGCCAGAACACCGAGGGAGTAAGGACCTCTACACCTTATTTCAGAGACTGGCAGGACAGCTAATTGCAGGTTACCTGTCCGCACCTACACCCAGGAGGCATGGTGACACCTACAGAGCCGGGTTATCTAAGAGACCCTATAAACAGGCTCAAGTCACCAGGTGTTTTGTCCTTACCTATATGGGGGACAGAGAGAGCGAAACACCACATCTGTGAGACCCTTATGTGAAGCCATTGGCAGTAAGGGACTACTACACCGCAGCAGCACAAGGGAAGGCTACTGATTTCCACCTGGACAAGGGAACTCTGGACTTGCCTTCCAACCGACCGGACTCTGCCTGCCCTGTGATCTGGTGCCCTGGACTGTGGATGCTGAAGCCTTCAGTAAAGGTAAAGAGACTGCAACCTTTTGTCCTCGTTCTTCTCTGCGCTTCTCACCATACCACCATCAACACACCGGGAAGCCCTGGGGACATACTTCAACTGTGGGAAGGTATACCATCTAGCTGCCATAACATCACCCCAGCAGACCCCTTATAGCAGCGTCGGTCACCCTGACCAAATACCACAGGTGGCGTCACGAACATAAACTCTATCCCTTTTGAAGACCTTTCCCTTTTGCATTGGCACCCTGGGCCACGGACCGGGTTGCAGCCACCGTGACATCCCCCTGTGAACTGCAGGACCCGGCACCGAGTACCCCTTTCCCGCAGGGAGACTCACTAGGGCAAGTGAGAAGAGCTCGGCAAAGCTCCAAAATTGATGCATCTAATAGATGCTCCTTTTCTAGGGTGACTGCAGGCTGCTATTTTTGGGCTGGGTGGAGGCAATATCCATGGCCCTTTATCAGTCTGAGAATACCAGCCCCCAACTGTTTTCTTTAGCTTGGCAGGTTGTGAAAAACGGGGGGACCCCACGCTGTTTTATAAATAATTTATTTAAATAATTTTAAAAACTTGTGGGACCTCTCTATTCTTGATAGCCAGCCATGATAAAGCTGAGAACTGAGGGTTGCAACCTTCAGCTGTCAGTTTTGTCTGCGCTGGCTATCAAAAATAGAATATACCCCAAGTAATTTTTATTTATTTATTAATTTATAGCACAGGCACCAGCTGATGAATACTACCATCTCAGGCACCTGCTCTTGTTGTTATCAGCGACAGCAGGCGTAGGCTGATGAAAGTAGTACTCTTTCATCCGACTATGCCTGCGACCGGTGGTACCCTTTTTACTGCCGGTCACAGTTACTGGCTTATGCTTTTATTTGACAGCATGGGAATCGCTGCCCTCTGAGCAGCGGTAATGATTTTACCACCAACCGGAGCCGCTGGTATATCACATGCTGTCACACAGATGACAGTGTGGTAAACAGCCAGTGTTCAAAGAGCCAAACCTGAACAGTAACACGGACTTCCTGGAGAAGTCTGCGTTCAGGGTTCATACGGAGACTACGAATTCAGTATGCACCCCAAACTTTGATGTTCGGGTTCGCTCATCTCCAGTGATCATCAATCTCTGAGATCTTACTGCTTATAACTAGTTTAGATGAATGAAGTGCATTAACAATTTTAATATTAATATAAGAAAGTAGAGGAGTTAATGAGACATTATGTGTGACAAAAAACATTAGTGTCATAAGAGACAAATCTGGGTTTTCCTGGACTTTGAGTAAAATTTCAGTTTGGTGACCCCTCCTTTGCACAGATTATGTAGTTTGAGTAATTGTTATGTGACCGCTCATATGCGGTTTGCAAACTTATAGTCACATGCTAAATAGTTTCTCTTCCTAAGTCTCTCAATGTACAATGAAAACTTGCTTCTTTTAGATAGGAAAGAAGAGAAGCTAGTTGACATTTGAGTGTAAGTATGGCACCCGAGAGGTAACGTTTCTCCTTACAGAAAGTGACATGTCAAGCATGCGGAGATGAGAAGAGTTTTAATCTGCAATGTTCCTCTGGGAAAGAGAAGAGACAATGATCATAAGTATGAAAGCATGAACATTGCATGACTGGTCATGCGAAGTCTGTTTTCGTTTGCAAGTTAAGCCAAATTCTGACAGTGAGTATATTACAGTCTTTTGGGATTTAGCATGCTACACTGCTTTATTTTATAATGAATGGTCCTAACAAAAATATAGAAGTAATCTTTAACTTATCAGATGGCACAATACTTTATTTAGATAACCATGTATAATGTTATCTGACAAGTTATGGATTGAGTTACCAGTTGGCCAAAACTATTAAGGACTCTCCCACATAATTAACCACAAAATTCTACAAACACATGGGAGAACAAGTCATGTATAAAAATTCCAATCTTTATTAAGTAATCACAACACATATAAAAACATTAAAAAGGAGAGTGTCAGACATAGGAAAAGCATACACAGGGCCTGTAAACACAATTATCAATATTCACCAGCATTAGTAGTAATCTTTACATTCACATGCAGTACAGGAATATATTACCAAAGCCACCAGCTTTACAACCACCACCTGTACAGGAATACATCACCAAAGGCACAATTGGTACATGAATACTTCATCATAATCACCATCATTACATGAATACATCACCAACTTTGAAATAAGAATCAATTGCAATGTCAAGTCAGCATCATATACAAATGTGTCGCATTAAATTACAACTCCCAGTATGTCCTTAATAATGGTAAGGAGATGTTGGTGTTGTTAATTGCCATCACCAGACTCCAGACCATACAGGAACCTAAGTACTGATGATATCTTGACATTATGACCAATAAACATTTACTTCCAGATATCTTATAGGTGACATCTTCTGTGATTGTAGTCATTCTCTTGATTTTGTTCTCCATCTCGTCCAGACATCATGATGACTTTTCACATCCAGCTTGTTTCTCTAGACTTTCATCTTCTCTGGTCATCTACAGCACAGTGCCCTTTAACCCCTAACTGACATCGGACGTACTAATACGCCAATGTCAGTATCCCTCATTTTGATGTGGGCGCTGGCGGTGAGCCCACCTCAAAGCCGGGACATGTCAGCTGTTTTGAACAGCTGACATGTGCCTGCAATAGTTGCGGGTGGAATTGCGATCCGCCCGCTGCTATTAACCAGTTAAATCCCACTGTCAAACTTTCACAGCTGCATTTAAATTGCACTTTCTGCCATCAGGCCAGAAATACGCGCACCAGTTACCCCCGTCAACTGATTGGGATCATTGGTGCATTAGCATGACAACCAAAGGTCTCTTTGAGACCTCTATGGTTGTCAGTGCAGGATTTCTATGAGCACCACCCAGCTCAAATCAACTCAGCAATTCAGCTACATAGAAGTGAACATTGCCTCTATGTAGCTGGGCTGATCAAGTTGTGCCAGCGTCTAGTCTCCTATGGAGACTATTGAAGCATGACAAAAGTAAAAAAAAATGTTTATAAAAAATAAATACAAAAATAAACATATTTGGTATTGTCACTTTCAGAATCGCCTGATCTATCAACAAAAAAAGATTAACCTGATCGCTAAATGGCGTAACGATAAAAAAGTCAAAACACCAGAATTATGTTTTTTGGTTGCTGTGATGCAAAAACGGGCGATCAAAAGAATGTATCTGCACCAAAATGATATCATTAAAAATGTTATCTCAGCATGCAAAAAATAAGCCCTCACCCAACCAGAGAGCACGAAAAATGGAGACTTTACAAGTATTGGAAAATTGCATAAATTTTTTTTTTTTTAACCAAAGTTAGAAATTTTTTTTACCACTTAGATAAAAAAGAACCTAGACATGTTTGGTGTCTATGAACTCATAATGACCTGGAGAATCATATTGGCAGGTCAGTTTTAGCATTTAGTGAACCTAACAAAAAGAGCCAAACAAAAAACAAGTGTAGAATTGCACTTTTTTTGCAATTTCGTCACATTTGGAATTTTTTTCCCGTTTTCTAGTACATAACATGGTAAAATCCAATAGAGTTGTTCAAAAGTACAACTCGTCCTGCAAAAAATAAGCTCTCAAATGGCCATATTGACAAAAAAATAAAAAAGTTATGGCTCTGGTAAGGAGGGGAGAGAAAAACGAAAACACAAAACCGAAAAAAGCTCCGGTCATGAAGGGGTTAAATTGCAGAGTCATAATGTTCCTGAATAAAAATATCTGCCCTACATACTTGCAGCTGAATAAACAATTGCTCCTCCCTTTGCTCCCTACACAAAGTGTGACTTCCACATTGTCCCCATTGTAGCCTAAACACTGTCTTCTATAAAATATTGCCTTCACACCATCCCCCTTATGAACTATAAGACAACATCCATGCTTGTGAACTGTAACTGCCACACGTTCTCATTAGTTATAACCCCCACACTGTCTGCCTTCATTAGCTATAACCTGATTAGCTTTAACTGCCACATATTCCACCCTAATTAGCTATAACTGTCAAGCTGTTCCTACGATGTGTTTCCCCTCCACAGTTCCCTCTTTCCAGCATGAAATGGACACACATCTCCTCTTCAAATGGTCCCCTTAAACTTTATTCTCCCTGTACTCCCAGTCTCTATGTTGTGCACCCTCCTTACATTTCCCCTTCTGCATACTGTTCTACAAACTGTGCCCTCACACTGTCTCCAATGCTGCCTCCTCTCTATTTTGTGTCCTATAATGTCCCCTCACTCTGTACCCCACCATTTTTTTGAGTCTCCATATTGTTCCCCTTTCTAACCTCACAGCATATATTCCCCATCATACTGTGCCTCTACACTGACCCATACTGTTCCCCCATACTTCTCAGTCCCTATACTATGCTACCTTCTCGCACTTTTTTACATATACTGTGGCCTCACAGTATCCTAACGTGCAGTTCCCCAAAACTGCGCTCTCACACTTCCTCCCCCATATTTTCCAATCATCGTATTCCCCTCCTCCCAAAAACTTCAGTTTTTCTCAAGTTCCAGTAGCATTCTTGCCTTCTCTCTATCTTTTATTATTATGTGATGGAAGAGTGACATCAGTAGTGTCATCATGTGACATCATGGTGCTACTGGGCATCTCCTTGAACCTGGACCAGATGTCAAAACTTCAATTGTACTCACATCTGACTAACCCATAATATGTATATTTATATTGTATATGATTGGCATATACACTCACTGGCCACTTTAATAGGTACACCTGTCCAACTTCTTGTTAACACTTAATTTCTAATCAGCCAATCACATGGCGGCAACTCAGTGCATTTAGGCATGTAGACATGGTCAAGACAATCTCCTGCAGTTCAAACCGAGCATCAGTATGGGGAAGAAAGGTGATTTGAGTGCCTTTGAACGTGGCATGGTTGTTGGTGCCAGAAGGGCTGGTCTGAGTATTTCAGAAACTGCTGATCTACTGGGATTTTCACGCACAACCATCTCTAGGGTTTACAGAGAATGGTCCGAAAAAGAAAAAAAATCCAGTGAGCGGCAGTTCTGTGGGCGGAAATGCCTTGTTGATGCCAGAGGTCAGAGGAGAATGGGCAGACTGGTTCGAGCTGATAGAAAGGCAACAGTGACTCAAATCGCCACCCGTTACAACCAAGGTAGGCCTAAGAGCATCTCTGAACGCACAGTGCGTCGAACTTTGAGGCAGATGGGCTACAGCAGCAGAATACCACACCGGGTACCACTCCTTTCAGCTAAGAACAGGAAACTGAGGCTACAATTTTTACAAGCTCATCGAAATTGGACAGTAGAAGATTGGAAAAACGTTGCTTGGTCTGATGAGTCTCGATTTCTGCTGCGACATTCGGATGGTAGGGTCAGAATTTGGCGTGAACAACATGAAAGCATGGATCCATCCTGCCTTGTATGGAGCATCTTTGGGATGTGCAGCCGACAAATCTGCGGCAACTGTGTGATGCCATCATGTCAATATGGACCAAAATCTCTGAGGAATGCTTCCAGCACCTTGTTGAATCTATGCCACGAAGAATTGAGGCAGTTCTGAAGGCAAAAGGGGGTCCAACCCGTTACTAGCATGGTGTACCTAATAAAGTGGCCGGTGAGTGTATATAGTATATATAAAAATATGTGCCCTGTGCCATACAATACAGAGTAACTGAGGATCACAAATAAAGAGGCAGCCCTTATAATTGAAGGCCATACTTGACATTTACAGGCACAGGAGAATTTGATGGGCCAATTTGTGCTAAGGTTTATGCAGCCAGTAGCAATCTCTACTGTGGGGAATGCGTTTGTTTTAGATGGCAGCTTGATTACAGTTATTGGACGGACACTCTACTGCTTGGAATAATTGTGGAATAATTGTAATTAAATTTGAACAGTGCACAGAGATCTCTCTCATTGCAACACTTTTGGGTCTTATTTGTACTTTCATAGGATGATTTATAATATATAAACATAATACCACTAAATGATGATTGATTGATTGATTGTATGCAGTAGTCCTATTTAGTTAGTTGGTTATCGATAGAATATTATTGGGTCACGTGACTTAACCTCTTCATGTACAATGCATGTCGGAAGTGGGTGTGCAGAGCAGGCTCATGTAGTGAGCCCAACCCATACCTGCCAAGTGATGGCTGTGTACATATTACAGCCAAGACCTGCCACTAACAATCATGATTATTAACCTGTTAAATGCCTCTATCATTCAATACATGCTGGAATGGATGCGCATCATTCTCTCCACCTATCGACGAACACCGTGACATGATCGAGGGTTGTCAATGGGTAGCCATGACTGCCAGGGGGCAGTTAATAACCCTGTGCCTATCATTATGGACCTCCTTTGAAACCCTGTTTGCGACTGGCTTCAAAGGAGACCATGATTTCTTTTATATTGTTATGTTAGGGCACACAAAATGTGTGTGTTCTTTCGCTAGTTGTCTGCTGCCAAATTGTATCTTGGAGTTTTACGGCCGGAGAAATCAAAGGACATGGAAAATGAGTCATGTCTCAAATGAATTCTGGTTTATTGGATGAAATGTATAGTATTTTATAGCGAGAAATATGGGGTTTTCCCACACATTAACTCACTGTCTTATCTCATAATTATTGCTAATCATTGTTGATTTCTGTCACCAACATGTCATTATCTATATTACTCTAACTGTTAATCAATTAGGTCAAGCTGACATCTTGTATTGCACATAGCATACTGATCTTTGATCACCATGAGTGGAGTGGAGACCTAGGCACAGCGTGGTATGTGCATATTAGGTCACTTTAACCCCTCTGTGACCTTAGACGTACTATCCCGTCGAGGTGACCTGGGCCTATCTGACCCTCGACGGGATAGTACGTCATAGCCGATCGGCCGCGCTCACGGGGGGAGCGCGGTCGATCGCGGCCGGGTGTCAGCTGACTATCGCAGCTGACATCCGGCACTATGTGCCAGGAGCGGTCACGGACCGCCCCCGGCACATTAACCCCCGGCACACCGCGATCAAACATGATCGCGGTGTACCGGCGGTATAGGGAAGCATCGCGCAGGGAGGGGGCTCCCTGCGTGCTTCCCTGAGACCCCCGGAGCAACGCGATGTGATCGCGTTGCTCTGAGGGTCTCCTACCTCCCTCCTTGCCGCAGGTCCCGGATCCAAGATGGCCGCGGCATCCGGGTCCTGCAGGGAGGGAGGTGGCTTACCGAGTGTCTGCTCAGAGCAGACACTTGGTAAGCCTGCAGCCCTGCACAGCAGATCGCAGATCTGGCAGAGTGCTGTGCACACTGCCAGATCAATGATCTGTGATGTCCCCCCCTGGGACAAAGTAAAAAAGTAAAAAAAAAATTCCCCACATGTGTGTAAAAAAATAATAAAAAAAATATCCTAAATAAAGAAAAAAAAAAAAAAATTATTCCCATAAATACATTTCTTTAGCTAAATAAAATAAAAAAAACAATAAAAGTACACATATTTAGTATCGCCGCGTCCGTAACGACCCAACCTATAAAACTGCCCCACTAGTTAACCCCTTCAGTAAACACCGTAAGAAAAAAAAAAAAAACGAGGCAAAAAACAACGCTTTATTACCATACCGCCGAACAAAAAGTGGAATAACACGCGATCAAAAAGACTGATATAAATAACCATGGTACCGCTGAAAACGTCATCTTGTCCCGCAAAAAACGAGCCGCCATACAGCATCATCAGCAAAAAAATAAAAAAGTTATAGTCCTGAGAATAAAGCGATACCAAAATAATTATTTTTTCTATAAAATAGTTTTTATCGTATAAAAGTGCCAAAACATAAAAAAATGATATAAATGAGATATCGCTGTAATTGTACTGACCCGACGAATAAAACTGCTTTATCAATTTTACCAAACGCGGAACGGTATAAACGCCTCCCCCAAAAGAAATTCATGAATTTTTGATTCGTGATTTTTGATCACTCTGCCTCACAAAAATCGGAATAAAAAGCGATCAAAAAATGTCACGTGTCCGAAAATGTTACCAATAAAAACGTCAACGCGTCCCGCAAAAAACAAGATCTCACATAACTCTGTGGACTCAAATATGGAAAAATTACAGCTCTCAAAATGTGGTAACGCAAAAAATATTTTTTGCAATGAAAAGCGTCTTTCAGTGTGTGACAGCTGCCAATCATAAAAATCCGCTAAATAACCCACTATAAAAGTAAATCAAACCCCCCTTCATCACCCCCTTAGTTAGGGAAAAATAAAAAAATTAAAAAATGTATTTATTTCCATTTTCCCATTAGGGTTAGGGTTAGGGCTAGAGTTAGGACTAGAGTTAGGGCTAGGGTTAGGGTTAGGGCAAGGGTTAGGGCTAGGGTTAGGGTTAGGGCTAGGGTTGGGGCTAGGGTTAGGGCTAGGGTTAGGACTAGAGTTAGGGCTAGGGTTAGGGTTAGGGCAAGGGTTAGGACTAGGGTTAGGGCTAGGGTTGGGGCTAGGGTTAGGGCTAGGGTTAGGGCTAGGGTTGGGGATAGGGTTAGGGTTAGGGCTAGGGTTAGGGCTAGTGTTACGGCTAGTGTTAGGGCTAGTGATAGGGCTAGGGTTATTGCTAGGGTTAGGGCTAGGGTTAGGGTTAGGGTTGGGGCTAGGGTTGGAGCTACAGTTAGGGTTGGGGCTAAAGATAGGGTTAGGGTTTGGATTACATTTACGGTTGGGAATACGGTTGGGTGTGTCTGGGTTAGAGGAGTGGTTAGGGTTACCGTTGGGATTAGGGTTAGAGATGTGTTTGGATTAGGGTTTCAGTTATAATTGGGGGGTTTCCACTGTTTAGGCACATCAGGGGCTCTCCAAACGGGACATGGCATCCGATCTGAATTCCAGCCAATTCTGCGTTGAAAAAGGAAAACAGTGCTCCTTCCCTTCAGAGCTCTCCCGTGTGCCCAAACAGGGGTTTACCCCAACATATGGGGTATCAGCGTACTCAGGACAAATTGGACATCAACTTTTGGGGTCCAATTTCTCCTGCTACCCTTGGGAAAATACAAAACTGGGGGCCAAAAAATAAGTTTTGTGGGAAAAAAAAGATTTTTTATTTTCACGGCTCTGCGTTGTAAACTGTAGTGAAACACTTGGGGGTTCAAAGTTCTCACAACACATCTAGATAAGTTCCTTGGGCGGTCTAGTTTCCGATATGGGGTCACTTGTGGGGGGTTTGTACTGTTTGGGTACATCAGGGGCTCTGCAAATGCAACGTGACGCCTGCAGACCAATCCATTTAAGTCTGCATTCCAAACGACGCTCCTTCCCTTCCGAGCTCTGTCATGCACCCAAACAGTGGTTCCCCCCCACATATGGGGTATCAACGTACTCAGGACAAATTGGACAACAACTTTTGGAGCCCAATTTATCCTGATACCCTTGTGAAAATACAAAACTGGGGGCTAAAAAATCATTTTTGTGAAAAAAAAGGAATTTTTATTTTCACGGCTCTGCGTTATAAACTGTAGTGAAACACTTGGGGGTACAAAGTTCTCACAACACATCTAGATAAGTTCCTTGGGGGGTCTAGTTTCCAATATGGGGTCACTTGTGGGGGGGTTGTACTGTTTGGGTACATCAGGGGCTCTGCAAATGCAACGTGACGCCTGCAGACCAATCCATTTAAGTCTGCATTCCAAACGACGCTCCTTCCCTTCCGAGCTCTGTCATGCACCCAAACAGTGGTTCCCCCCCACATATGGGGTATCAACGTACTCAGGACAAATTGGACAACAACTTTTGGAGCCCAATTTATCCTGATACCCTTGTGAAAATACAAAACTGGGGGCTAAAAAATCATTTTTGTGAAAAAAAAGGAATTTTTATTTTCACGGCTCTGCGTTATAAACTGTAGTGAAACACTTGGGGGTTCAAAGTTCTCACAACACATCTAGATAAGTTCCTTGGGGGGTCTAGTTTCCAATATGGGGTCACTTGTGGGGGGTTTGTACTGTTTGGGTACATCAGGGGCTCTGCAAATGCAACGTGACGCCTGCAGACCAATCCATTTAAGTCTGCATTCCAAATGGCGCTCCTTCCCTTCCGAGCTCTGTCATGCGCCCAAACAGTGGTTCCCCCCCACATATGGGGTATCAGCGTACTCAGGACAAATTGGACAACAAAGTTTGTGGTCCAATTTATCCTGATACCCTTGTGAAAATACAAAACTGGGGGCTAAAAATCATTTTTGTGAAAAAAAAAAGGAATTTTTATTTTCACGGCTCTGCGTTATAAACTGTAGTGAAACACTTGGGGGTTCAAAGCTATCAAAACACATCTAGATAAGTTCCTTAGGGGGTCTACTTTCCAAAATGGTGTCACTTGTGGGGGTTTTTAATGTTTAGGCACATCAGGGGCTCTCCAAACGCAACATGGCATCCCATCTTAATTCCAGTCAATTTTGCATTGAAAAGTAAAATAGCGCTCCTTCCCTTCCGAGCTCTGCTATGCGCCCAAACAGTGGTTTACCCCCACATATGGGGTATCGTCGTACTCAGGACAAATTGCACAACAACTTTTGTGGTCTAATTTCTTCTCTTACCCTTGGGGAAATAAAAAAATGGGGGCGAAAAGATCATTTTTGTGAAAAAATATGATTTTTATTTTTACGGCTCTGCATTATAAACTTCTGTGAAGCACTTGTTGGGTCAAAGTGCTCAACACACATCTAGATAAGTTCCTTAAGGGGTCTACTTTCCAAAATGGTGTCACTTGTGGGGGGTTTCAATGTTTAGGCACATCAGGGGCTCTCCAAACGCAACATGGCGTCCCATCTCAATTCCAGTCAATTTTGCATTGAAAAGTCAAATGGCGCTCCTTCCCTTCCGAGCTCTGCCCTGCGCCCAAACAATGGTTTACACCCACATATGGGGTATCAGCGTACTCAGGACAAATTGCACAACAATTTTTGGCGTCCAATTTCTTCTCTTACCCTTGGGAAAATAAAAAATTGGGGGCGAAAAGATCATTTTTGTGAAAAAATATGATTTTTTATTTTTACGGCTCTGTATTATAAACTTCTGTGAAGCACTTGTTGGGTCAAAGTGCTCACCACACATCTAGATAAGTTCCTTAGGGGGTCTACTTTCCAAAATGGTGTCACTTGTGGGGGTTTTTAATGTTTAGGCACATCAGGGGCTCTCCAAACGCAACATGGCATCCCATCTTAATTCCAGTCAATTTTGCATTGAAAAGTAAAATAGCGCTCCTTCCCTTCCGAGCTCTGCTATGCGCCCAAACAGTGGTTTATCCCCACATATGGGGTATCGTCGTACTCAGGACAAATTGCACAACAACTTTTGTGGTCTAATTTCTTCTCTTACCCTTGGGGAAATAAAAAAATGGGGGCGAAAAGATCATTTTTGTGAAAAAATATGATTTTTATTTTTACGGCTCTGCATTATAAACTTCTGTGAAGCACTTGTTGGGTCAAAGTGCTCAACACACCAGGGGCTCTCCAAATGCAACATGGCGTCCCATCTCAATTCCAGTCAATTTTGCATTGAAAAGTCAAATGGCGCTCCTTTCCTTCCGAGCTCTACCCTGCGCCCAAACAATGGTTTACACCCACATATGGGGTATCAGCGTACTCAGGACGAATTGTACAACAAATTTTGGGGTCTATTTTCTCCTGTTACCCTTGGTAAAATAAAACAAATTGGAGCTGAAACAAATTTTGAGAGAAAAAAAGTTAAATGTTTATTTTTATTTAAACATTCCAAAAATTCCTGTGAAACACCTGAAGGGTTAATAAACTTCTTGAAAGTGGTTTTGAGTACCTTGAGGGGTGCAGTTTTTAGAATGGTGTCACACTTGGGTATTTTCTATCATATAGACCCCTCAAAATGACTTCAAATGAGATGTGGTCCCTAAAAAAAATGGTGTTGTAAAAATGAGAAATTGCTGGTCAACTTTTAACCCTTATAACTCCGTCACCCAAAAAAATTTTGGTTCCAAAATTGTGCTGATGTAAAGTAGACATGTGGGAAATGTTACTTATTAAGTATTTTGCGTGACATATGTCTGTGATTTAAGGGCATAAAAATTCAAAGTTGGAAAATTGCGAAATTTTCAAAATTTTCGCCAAATATTCGTTTTTTTCACAAATAAACGCAAGTTATATCAAAGAAATTTTACCACTATCATGAAGTACAATATGTCACGAGAAAACAATGTCAGAATCACCAAGATCCGTTGAAGCGTTCCAGAGTTATAACCTCATAAAGGGACAGTGGTCAGAATTGTAAAAATTGGCCCGGTCATTAACGTGCAAACCACCCTTGGGGGTGAAGGGGTTAAAATTTAAAAATTGTTCAGTATTATTCATTAGTTCAGTGGATCACACCATCATATCAGAGTCCACTTGAAGGTTGCAAAGCCTGTTGACAGGAATGAATTAGTGCATGTGCACACATCCATTAATATTTGTGATTCTTAAACATATTCAGCAAAGCGTCCATTTTGTCTATAAGCGTCTTTTTTGTATATCTTCATAATCAAACATCAAATACATATCCTTAACATGTGCAGCAATGCTGTGGCATCGTTGTATATAGCACACTTAATCAGAAAATCGCATCTTTAAGTGCTCTAAGGGGGCTACCAAGAACAGTGCAAAATAAAAAACATGAAAAAAGTAATGAAAAAAAGTTCAAATCATCCCCCCTTTACCTAAATTAAAAATAAAGATATTAAAAATATAAAAAATACGCCTATGTGGTATTTCAGCATTCATAAAGTCTGATCTATTAAAAAATAAAAGTAATTAACCCGGTCGTTAAATGCCGTAAAATAAATGAATTCAAGAACTCCAAAATTATGTTTTTTTGGTTGCCGCAGTTCCACAAAAAAATGTTGTAATAAGCAATCAAAAAGTCACATCTATGCAATTAAGGAATTAATAAAAAAAATTTCTTGGCCCGCAAAAAATATGGTATCACACAGCTCCATCATCTAATAAATGAAAATGTTCCCGAAAAATCGCAACACAGCTCAAAAGAAAATGGTTTTGGAAACTTTAGATTTTTATCAACACTACACGTCAATGTAGAGAGAAAAATGTTATGGCTCTGGGAAGAATGGAAGGAAAGAATGGAAACACAAAAATGGAAATTGGCCGTGGTGTTAAAGGGTTAAATTATTCTTGTGATGACCATGCAAACTCAGTGCTTTTAAAATAGGCTCTGCTCTGCTATGGCAATGGGTTAGAAAGGTGTTCTGTATGTAGCTTCAGCTGTTGGCGCCACACTGCCTCCAGTCTTGCTCTGCTGCATACTTCTCTAGACCTGACTTTTGTCCTAACAGCACTCTTGCGGGAGTAATTCTCTCTTTCCACCCATGTCTGTACATGCTGTCTTTCATCTACAGGCCATCTGCCTCTCTACTACACAGGCAACTTTGTCAGTGGCTCTCTAGATAAATAGTAATTGAACTTTATTTTTTTATTTTTTGCAAAGATCAACAATGCAAAGGATAATAAGAAACTTTAATATACTTTTCTAATGAAAAAATATTTTTCCCTTATTATCCGTTACTTCTTTTTCTGCACAGATCATCAAACCACTCAAATATGTCTACATTCTGATTTCAGTGAACAGTCAAATTACAGCTGCTGCCTATGATAGTCTATGGCAGATGTCAGCTATATCAACACAAAGGCATTTAGAGACAAAGAGAAACTGCTGCAGCCTCTAAGGCAGAGTGAAATATTGGTAAAAATGCAAAATACAAGTCACAAAATTATGAAAAATAATGTTATACCTCATGTACGTGCGCATGACAGCAGTCACATGAAGTGTCTAAAAATCGTAGAAATAAAAACATCAATTTAGGACACAAAACGTAAACTCATGCAATTTCATCCACTGAATAAGTACAATTTCTTGGCATTTGGATACATTTTTTATTACTCATTTTGAATTTTTTCGCCACTTAAATAAAAAAAATATTTATAATTTACCAGTTGATACCATCATAATCGTACTGACCTGGAAACTTATATTGCCAGATCATTTTTACCATACAGTGAATGCCATGAAAGCAAAACACCAAAAACTATTGTTCAATTGGGGTTTTTTGGGGGGCAATTTCACTGAATTTTTTTCCCATTTAACTATACATTGAATTGTAAAAATAGTTGTGTAATTCAAAACTACAATTTGTCCTGCAAAAAACTAGACCTCACATGGCTGTGATGAACTTTTCCAGATTTTTTCACATTACATCTGCCAATTTAAATGTTTTTTTTATTTGGATAACTGTACAGGCCAGAAAAAAAAGCCTTACCAACACCATGTCAGATCACAAAATGCACAAGCGGGGCTGCACAGGTGCAAAATACTGATGGAAGCAGCCCCTCACAAACCTACCAATTCATGGAGGGGTGGCTGCCCACTAAAAAATACACACAAATGAGGCTTGAATAGAACGCCAGTCACACAGAGATAAGTGTGATGCACAGTGTCCAGCTTACATCCAATTAATGATGCCCATAATATTATATCAGGCGGGCTGTCCAGCAGTATATGAGTTCACCCACCCAAGGACAAATGTCCCAGTTCAGCCAACTGGGGTGTTTGTTTTTTTTTAATTTATGTCCTTTAGTTTGCTGTTTTTAATTTTAGTGTTTTAGAACTTGCAAGTGTGAGGACAATTGACGTTGGGTTATGAACTTGTGTATTTTGGCCAAAATATCAACCAACACCTCATTTAGTGTATTTGTTGCATACATTATTTTTTAGCAATAATTTTTTATTAATAGGCTGCTAGCCGGACACTGTGCGTCCACATACCTGTGTGACTGGCATTCTATTCAAGCCTCATTTATGTGTATTTTTGAATGGGCATCCACCCCCTCCATGAATTGATAGGTTTGTAAGTGACTGCTTCAATCAGTATTTTACACCTGTGCTGCCTTCGCCTTTATGATGAGAGTCTGTTGCATCCTGCTTCGGCATTTTGTGATCTGATTTGGTGTTGGCTTGTTTTTTTAATTTATGTCCTTTATATAACTGTACAGGATATAGATACTCAGTATAAGTTTGAAAACATAAATTTGAAAATTTTGATATAAAACTGTATTCAGGCACCCTGAATCAATACTTTGTAGGACCAGCTTTCACTGCAATTACTATAGCAAATGCTTTGGAGTATGTCTCTACCAGCCTTGCACATCTATTGGCTAAAATTTTTACCCATTCTTTGCAAGCTAGCTCTAGCTCTCTGAAATTGGATGGGAAGCATCTGTTAAAAGCAATATTCAAATTGTGTAATATTTTTTCAATTTTATCTAGGTCTGGACTTTGACTAGGCCATTTAAACATATGAATATGCTTTGATCACCACCATGTCTGATGGAGGGGATAATATTTTCAAAGTGATGTACAGCGTTAGTTTTTTTCTGACATATAGCGTTTTGCATTGAGCCCAAAAAGTTCTACTTTGGTCTCATCTGACCAGACAACCTTCTTCCACATGCTAACTCTGTCCCCTGCATGGTTTTTTGCAAACGGCAAATGGCACTTCTTATGACTTGCTTTCAAAAATGGCTTTCTTTTTGCCACCCTTTCATGAAGGCCAAATTTGTGGAGTACACAGTTATTAGTATTCCTGTGGACAAATTCTCCCTCCAAAGCCATAAATCTCTCCATCATCTCCATGGGCCCATTAGCTGCTTCTCTAATTAGTGTTCTCCTTGCTAAGAATGTGTCAGTTTAGGTGGATGGCTATGTCTTTGTAGGTTTGCAGTACTGACATACTCCTACCATTTTTGGATGATGGAATTAACATTGATCTATGAGTAGTGTTGAGCATTCCGATACCGCAAGTATCGGGTATCGGCCGATACTTGCGGTATCGGAAGTCCGATACCGAGTTCCGATATTTTTGTGGTATCGGAAATCGGAATCGGAAGTTCCCAGTGTATGGTTCCCAGGGTCTGGAGGAGAGGAGACTCTCCTTCAGGCCCTGGGATCCATATTCATGTAAAAAATAAAGAATTAAAATAAAAAATATGGATATACTCACCTGTCATGATCTCTGCGGGCAGAGATCATAGCAAGCCTATAGAGGGACAAGCTCTCGGAAGATGGAACTATACTGACCATGAACTAAGCCTGCCGCGCAACTAGAAATAGCCAGGTAGCATTTCCTATTTATTGCTAGATGCCCAGCTCTGGCCTAAGACCTAAATAGCTAGCAGAGGGAAATATAAGACCTGGCTCACCTCTAGAGAAATATTCCCAAGAAGACAGTAGCCCCCCACATATAATGACGGTGAGTTCAGATGAAACAACAAACGCAGCAGGAAAATAGACCTAGCAAATTTGAGGTCCGCTTACTAGATAGCAGAAGACAGATAGTATACTTTCATGGTCAGCAGAAAAACACTAACAAAACACCATCCAGAGATTACCTTAAACTCTGGCATTAACTCATAACGCCAGAGTAGCAATCCCTGATCAACGAGAGCTTTCCAGACACAGTAACAAAACTTCAGCTGTGAACTGGAACAAATAGGCAAAATGAAACATGGACAAAAGTCCAACTTATCTAGTAGTTGTCAGAAGCAGGAACAAGCACTGAGAGGCATCAGATAACATTGTTGACCGGCAAGAAACCACCAGAGAAATGAGCTTAAATAGCGACACCCACTACTGATGGAACCAGGTGAAACAGGAAAGAGGATGACAAGTCCAATTCCACAAGCGGCCACCGGGGGAGCCCAGAATCCAAATTCACAACAGTACCCCCCCCTCAAGGAGGGGGCACCGAACCCTCACCAGATCCACCAGGGCGACCAGGATGAGCCCTATGGAAGGCACGAACAAGATCAGAAGCATGAACATCAGATGCATTGACCCAAGAATTATCCTCCTGGCCGTAACCCTTCCAGTTGACCAGATACTGGAGTCTCCGTCTGGAAACACGAGAGTCCAAAATTTTCTCCACAACGTACTCCAACTCACCCTCAACCAACACCGGAGCAGGAGGCTCAACTGAAGGTACAACAGGTACCTCATACCTGCGCAATAACGACCGATGAAAAACGTTATGAATGGAAAAGGACGCAGGGAGGTCCAAACGGAAAGAAACAGGATTAAGAATCTCCAATATTCTATAAGGGCCGATGAACCGAGGTTTAAACTTAGGAGAAGAGACCCTCATAGGGACAAAACGAGAAGACAACCACACCAAATCTCCAACACAAAGCCGAGAACCAACACGACGATGACGGTTGGCAAAACGCTGAGTCTTCTCCTGGGACAACTTCAAATTGTCCATAACCTGCCCCCAGATGTGATGCAATCTCTCCACCACCGCATCCACTCCAGGACAATCCGAGGATTCCACCTGACCGGAGGAAAATCGAGGGTGAAACCCCGAATTACAGAAAAACGGGGACACCAAGGTGGAAGAGCTGGCCCGATTATTGAGGGCGAACTCTGCCAATGGCAAAAAAGCAACCCAATCATCCTGGTCAGCAGAGACAAAACACCTCAGATATGTCTCCAGGGTCTGATTAGTCCGCTCGGTCTGGCCATTAGTCTGAGGGTGAAAAGCAGATGAAAAAGACAAATCTATGCCCATCCTAGCACAGAATGCCCGCCAAAATCTAGACACAAATTGGGTACCTCTGTCAGAAACAATATTCTCAGGAATACCGTGCAATCGGACAACATTCTGAAAAAACAGAGGAACCAACTCAGAAGAAGAAGGCAACTTGGGCAGAGGAACCAAATGGACCATTTTAGAGAAACGGTCACAGACCACCCAGATGACAGACATCTTCTGGGAAACAGGCAGATCTGAAATAAAATCCATCGAGATGTGTGTCCAAGGCCTCTTAGGAATAGGCAAGGGCAACAGCAGTCCGCTAGCCCGAGAACTACAAGACTTGGCCCGAGCACAAATGTCACATGACTGCACAAAGACTCGCACATCTCGTGACAGGGAAGGCCACCAGAAGGATCTTGCCACCAAATCCCTGGTACCAAAAATTCCGGGATGACCTGCCAATGCAGAAGAATGTACCTCAGAGATGACTCTACTGGTCCAATCATCCGGAACAAACAGTCTATCAGGCGGACAACGATCCGGTCTATCCGCCTGAAACTCTTGCAAGGACCGCCGCAGATCAGGAGAAACGGCCGACAAAATTACTCCCTCCCTAAGGATACCTGTGGGTTCAGCATTACCAGGAGAGTCCGGGTCAAAACTCCTAGAAAGGGCATCTGCCTTAACATTCTTAGAACCCGGTAGGTATGACACCACAAAATTAAAGCGAGAAAAAAATAAAGACCAGCGCGCCTGTCTAGGATTCAGGCGCCTGGCAGTCTCAAGATAAATCAAATTTTTGTGGTCAGTCAATACCACCACCTGATGCTTAGCCCCCTCTAGCCAATGGCGCCACTCCTCAAACGCCCACTTCATGGCCAAAAGCTCCCTATTCCCAACATCATAATTCCGCTCTGCGGGCGAAAATTTGCGAGAAAAGAAAGCACAAGGCCTAATGACGGAGCAGTCGGAACCTTTCTGCGACAACACTGCCCCAGCTCCGATCTCCGAAGCGTCAACCTCAACCTGAAAAGGCAGATTCACATCAGGCTGACGTAACACAGGGGCAGAGGCAAAACGGTGCTTAAGCTCCTGAAAGGCCTCTACAGCATGAGGGGACCAATTAGCAACATCAGCGCCATGTCTGGTCAAATCAGTCAGTGGTTTAACGACATCCGAAAAACCAGCAATAAATCGGCGGTAAAAGTTGGCAAAGCCCAAAAATCTCTGAAGACCCTTAAGAGAGGAGGGCTGAGTCCAGTCACAAATAGCTTGCACCTTGACGGGATCCATCTCAATGGAAGAGGGAGAAAAAATATACCCCAAAAAGGAAATTTTCTGGACCCCAAAAACGCACTTAGACCCCTTCACACATAAAGAATTGGACCGCAGAACCTGAAAAACTCTCCTGACCTGCTGGACATGAGAGTCCCAGTCATCAGAAAAAATCAGAATATCATCCAGATATATTATCATAAATTTATCCAGAAAATCGCGGAAAATATCATGCATAAAAGACTGGAAAACTGAAGGGGCATTAGAAAGACCAAAAGGCATGACCAAATACTCAAAGTGGCCCTCGGGCGTATTAAATGCGGTCTTCCACTCATCCCCCTGCCTGATCCGCACCAAATTATACGCCCCACGAAGATCAATTTTGGAGAACCACTTAGCACCCTCTATACGAGCAAACAAATCAGTAAGCAATGGCAATGGGTATTGGTACTTAACAGTGATCTTATTCAGAAGCCGATAATCAATACATGGTCTCAAAGAGCCGTCCTTTTTTGAGACAAAGAAAAACCCAGCTCCCAAGGGAGAAGAAGATGGACGAATATGTCCCTTTTCCAAAGACTCCTTTATATATTCCCGCATAGCAGCATGTTCCGGCACAGACAGATTAAACAAACGACCCTTTGGATATTTGCAACCCGGTATCAAATCTATGGCACAATCGCACTCACGGTGCGGAGGTAACGACCCAAGCTTGGGTTCGTCAAAGACGTCTTGATAATCAGAGAGGAACTCAGGGACTTCAGAGGGAATGGACGACGAAATAGAAACCAAAGGTAAGTCCCCATGAATACCCTTACATCCCCAGCTCAACACAGACATTGCTCTCCAGTCCAAGACTGGATTGTGAGACTGCAACCATGGCAATCCCAGTACCAAATCGTCATGTAAATTATACAGCACCAGGAAACGAATAATCTCCTGGTGATCCGGATTGATACGCATGGTTACTTGTGTCCAGTATTGTGGTTTATTATTAGCCAATGGGGTGGAGTCAATCCCCTTCAGAGGAATAAGAGTCTCCAAAGGCTCTAAATCAAAACCACAACGATTGGCAAAGGACCAATCCATAAGACTCAGAGCGGCGCCAGAGTCAACATAGGCGTCCGTGGCAATGGATGACAAAGAGCAAATCAGGGTTACAGACAAAATAAACTTAGACTGAATGGTGCCAATGGAAACAGACTTATCAAGCTTCTTTGTACGCCTAGAGCATGCTGATATAACATGAGTAGAATCCCCACAATAGAAGCACAATCCATTCTTCCGTCTAAAATTCTGTCGCTCGCTCCTGGACAGAATTCTATCACACTGCATACTTTCTGGCGTCTTTTCCATAGACACCGCCAGATGGTGCACCGGTTTGCGCTCCCGCAGACGCCTATCAATCTGAATAGCCATTGTCATGGACTCATTCAGACCTGCAGGCACAGGGAACCCCACCATAACATCCTTAACGGCATCAGAGAGACCTTCTCTGAAAGTTGCCGCCAAGGCGCACTCATTCCACTGAGTAAGCACAGACCATTTACGGAATTTTTGGCAGTAAACCTCAGCTTCGTCTTGCCCCTGAGATAGTGCCATCAAAGTTTTTTCTGCCTGAAGTTCCAAATGAGGTTCCTCATAAAGCAAGCCCAAGGCCAGAAAAAACGCATCCACATCGCGCAACGCAGGATCCCCTGCTGGCAATGAGAAGGCCCAATCTTGAGGGTCACCCCTGAGCAAGGAAATCACAATCCTAACCTGCTGAGCAGGGTCTCCAGCTGAGCGAGACTTCAGGGACAAATAAAGCTTACAATTATTTCGGAAATTCTGGAAGCTAGCTCTATTCCCTGTGAAGAACTCCGGCAAAGGAATTCTCGGCTCAGATACTGGAGCATGTACCACAAAATCTTGTAAATTTTGTACTTTCGTGATGAGATTATTCAAACCCGCAGTTACACTCTGAAGATCCATTATCGTCAGGTGCACACAGAGCAATACAGAGATTAGGAGGAGAGAGAGAAAAAAGACTGCAGCAAGGCAAACTGGAGGAAAAAAAAAAAAAAAAAAAATTCCAGCAGACTTCTAATAACTCTCCTTTCTCAACCTGGGTCTTTAACACTTTATTGGCCGGTCAAACTGTCATGATCTCTGCGGGCAGAGATCATAGCAAGCCTATAGAGGGACAAGCTCTCGGAAGATGGAACTATACTGACCATGAACTAAGCCTGCCGCGCAACTAGAAATAGCCAGGTAGCATTTCCTATTTATTGCTAGATGCCCAGCTCTGGCCTAAGACCTAAATAGCTAGCAGAGGGAAATATAAGACCTGGCTCACCTCTAGAGAAATATTCCCAAGAAGACAGTAGCCCCCCACATATAATGACGGTGAGTTCAGATGAAACAACAAACGCAGCAGGAAAATAGACCTAGCAAATTTGAGGTCCGCTTACTAGATAGCAGAAGACAGATAGTATACTTTCATGGTCAGCAGAAAAACACTAACAAAACACCATCCAGAGATTACCTTAAACTCTGGCATTAACTCATAACGCCAGAGTAGCAATCCCTGATCAACGAGAGCTTTCCAGACACAGTAACAAAACTTCAGCTGTGAACTGGAACAAATAGGCAAAATGAAACATGGACAAAAGTCCAACTTATCTAGTAGTTGTCAGAAGCAGGAACAAGCACTGAGAGGCATCAGATAACATTGTTGACCGGCAAGAAACCACCAGAGAAATGAGCTTAAATAGCGACACCCACTACTGATGGAACCAGGTGAAACAGGAAAGAGGATGACAAGTCCAATTCCACAAGCGGCCACCGGGGGAGCCCAGAATCCAAATTCACAACACTCACCCGTCCGGCGGCCCCTGGACCTTACCGATTGTAACCGGCAGCCTCCGTTCCTAAGAATGAGGAGTTTAGGACCCTCGATGACGTCGCGGCTTGTGATTGGTCGCGTGCCGGTCATGTGACCGCTCACGCGACCAATCACAAGCCGCGACGTCATCAAGGGTCCTAAACTCCTCATTCTTAGGAACGGAGGCTGCCGGTTACAATCGGTAAGGTCCAGGGGCCGCCGGACGGGTGAGTATATCCAAATTTTTAATTTTAATTCTTTATTTTTTACATGAATATGGATCCCAGGGCCTGAAGGAAAGTTTCCTCTCCTTCAGACCCTGGGAACCATCCAGGATAGCTTCCGATACTTGTGTCCCATTGACTTGTATTGGTATCGGGTATCGGTATCAGCGATATCCGATATTTTTCGGGTATCGGCCAATACTATCCGATACCGATACTTTCAAGTATCGGAAGGTATCGCTCAACACTATCTATGAGATGTTCAGAAATTAGTTTGTTATTATATTCTAACACAGCTTTACTCTCCTCCACAACCTTACTCCTCACTTCTCTAAAGTGTGCCCTAGTTTTGATGATACTGTTTGATCCCTAATGTTCTCAAACAAACCTCTGAGGTTCTCACAAAACAGCTGTAGTTAAAGAGTGAATAAATTACACACAGGTGGACTATTCGATTTACTAATTATGTAACTTTTGAAACCAATTGGTTACTCATGATTTTAATTATGGGTATCAGACAGATTTATATTTATAAAATAATTAGAAAACCATGCATAATTTCCTTTACACTTCATATATAATTGCTACTTTGTGTTGGTATATCACATAAAATACAAATAAAATATATTTAAGTTTGTAGGTGTAACGTGAAAAAATCTAGAAAAGTTTATGTGGTATGAATACTTTTTCAAGGCACTGTAGCACTGTATATACTCTGAACACCCTACTGGAGTGCAAAATCTGTCAAATTGTGCAGTTTAAAACAAGGGTGATATTTCAAAGGGTCATGGATCATTATGCACTAAAAAGGTACAAAAAAGGTGAAGCGCAGAACAATAAGCATTGGTTCCTCAACCAGCATGCACCATTTTGAAGAAATTGTCTTTAAAAACAACAGTAAACACCACTAGAAAAAAAAGAAAAGTTACTCAAAGGAAAATGCAAATAATGAATTTGGGCCTCAGGGCTCAAGTTTTTTGCTCAAGAGTGCTATCCACGTTTGTCTCTTTAATTATAGTCTATGGGGCTGTTCAAACCTCCTTCATTTCTTGACGGACAAAGTGGTCCATGCAGAACCGCGGAGACATGTCTGACATTGAACCGAGTTTTGGATCAAATTTGTCAATGAATGTCTTGGGGTCCATGAATAATTGGACAGCACTCGAATGCTATCTACAGTTATATGAAAAAGTTTGGGCACCCCTAATAATCTTAAGCTTAATGTTTTATAAAAATTGTTTTTTTTTTGCAACAGCTATTTCAGTTTCATATATCTAATAACTGTTGGATACAGTAATGTTTCTGCCTTGAAATGAGGTTTATTGTACTAACAGAAAATGTGCAATCTGCATTCAAACAAAATTTGACAGGTGCATAAGTATGGGCACCCCACCAGAAAAGTGACATTAATATTTAGTAGATCCTCCTTTTGCAAAAATAACAGCCTCTAGTTGCTTCCTGTAGCTTTTAATGAGTTCCTGGATCCTGGATGAAGGTATTTTTGACCATTCCTCTTTACAAAACAATTCCAGTTCAGTTAAGTTTGATGGTTGCCGAGCATAGACAGCCCTCTTCAAATGATCCCACAGATGTTCAATAATATTCAGGTCTGGGGACTGGGATGGCCATTCCAGAACAGTGTAATTGTTCCTCTGCATGAATGCCTGAGTAGATTTGGAGCGGTGTTTTGGATCATTGTCTTGCTGAAAGATCCATCCCCTGCGTAACTTCAACTTTGTCACTGATTCATGAACATTATTGTCAAGAATCTGCTGATACTGAGAGGAATCCATGCGTCTCTCAACTTTAACAAGATTCCCGGTGCCGGCATTGGCCACACAGCCCCAAAGCATGATGGAGCCTCCACCAAATTTTACTGTGGGTAGCAAGTGTTTTTCTTGGAATGCTGTGTTTTTTTGCCGCCATGCATAATGCCTTTTTGTATGACCAAACAACTCAATCTTGGTTTCATCAGTCCACAAGACCTTCTTCCAAAAAGAAATTGGCTTCTCCAAATGTGCTTTTGCATACCTCAGCCGACTCTGCTTGTGGCGCGCTTGCAGAAATGGCTTCTTTCGCATCACTCTCCCATACAGCTTCTCCTTGTGCAAAGTGCGTTGTATAGTTGACCGATGCACAGTGACACCATCTGCAGCAAGTTGATGCTGCAGCTCTCTGGAGGTGGTCTGAGGATTGTCCTTGACTGATCTCACCATTCTTCTTCTCTACCTTTCTGATGTTTTTCTTGGCTTGCCATTTCTGGCCTTAACAAGAACTGTACCTGTGTTCTTCCATTTCCTTACTATGTTCCTCACAGTGGAAATTGACAGGTTAAATCTCTTAGACAGCTTTTTGTATCCTTCCTCTGAACAACTATGTTGAATAATCTTTGTTTTCAGATCATTTGACAGTTGTTTTGAGGAGCCCATGATGCCACTCTTCAGAGGAGATTCAAACAGGAGAACAACTTGCAAGTGGCCACTTTAAGTAGCTTTTCTCATGATTGCATACACCTGGCTATGAAGTTCAAAGCTCAATGAGGTTACAAAACCCAAAAAAGTGCTTTAGTAAGTCAGTAAAAAGTAGGTAGAAGTATTTAAATCAAGAAAATGATAAGGGTGCCCATACTTATGCACCTGTCAAATTTTGTTTGAATGCAGATTGCACATTTTCTGTTAGTACAATAAACCTCATTTCAAGGCAGAAACATTACTGTGTCCAACAGTTATTAGATATAAGAAACTGAAATAGCTGTTGCAAAAAAAAAAAAATTATAAAACATTAAGCTTAAGATTAATAGGGGTGCCCAAACTTTTTCATATAACTGTATGTGGTGTCTATTTTTCAATGACTGATAAATAGGAGAAAATATGGAGAAAGTATTTTTATTCTTTTTAGAAAACTTTCAATGAAGTTCTGATCAAACTCTGATGATATTCTGATAATACTCTAAAGAAAAATCTGATGAAGCTCTGACCAAAACATTGATAATAATAATAATAATAATAATAATAATAATAATAATACTAACAATAATCTTTAGAAAGCACCAGCAAATTCCGCAGCGCAGGGCAAAATAATGATGACCCTGCTCGTAAGATGTTACAATCTACAATGAGGTTGGGGGATACACAAAGTACAGATGTGTATTTACAATTATAGTCCAGCCATCTTGAGGCAGTGGGGATAGATAAAGGCTGCATGAGGTAGTCACCAGCCAGTATTTTGGGTGCGGTGGAGTTTGATTCTCAGTTATTCTCAGATAACTAGTGAATGACACACACACTTTGATTAGGGAATGTGATAGACCGCTCTAAACAGATCTGTTTTGTTGGAGCATCTAAAACTGTATAAGTTGTGTTTAGTCCTCATTTATTGGGGAAGAGCATTCAAGAGTATTGGTGCAACTCAGGAAGAAGTCTTGGAGCCAGGAGTGGGAGGTAAGGCTTTGTGCTGAGATTAGTCAAAAGTACAGTAGCTTGTGAAGCGTAATGAGTGGGTAAGCTTCTAATCAGAAATGATGGAGGAGATGTAAGGGAGTGCCGCACAGTGCAGAGCTTTGTGGGTGAGAACAAGCAGTTTAAATTTGATCCTATAATGAATGGGCAGCCAGTGCAATGTCCGGCAAAGAGCGGATGCGTTTGAGTGCCAATTAGCCAGATAGATGACTTTGGCTGTTGCATTAAGGATGGAATGGAGGGGGAAAAGTTGTGTGAGGGGGAGACCAACTAATAGAGCATTGCAGAAGTCAAGGCAGGAGGGGATCAAGGCAACAGTGAGGATTTTTGTTTTTTACATGGTGAGAAAGGGGTGGATTGTATAGATGTTCTTTAGGTGCAAGCGACAAGAGTGAGCAAGAGATTGTATATGGGAGGTGAAAGAAAGATTGGTGTCAAACATAACACCCAGACAGCACGCCTGCTGCCTAGGCGTAATTATGGTGCCACACATGGAGAGGGAGATGTCAGATTTAGGGAGGTCAGCAGATGGCGGGAGTAGAAGAAGTTCAGTTTTGGAAAGGTTGAGTTTGAGATATACAGCGGACATGATGTTGGAAACTGACAGTCAGTCACTGGTGTTCTGTAGTACAGCAGTAGTAAAGTTGGGAAATGACGTGTAAGTTGTGTGTCATCAGCATAAAGATGATATAGAAAGTAAAGGGGAGAGGAATAGGAGAAGAAAGTGGATCTGAAAAGAGCAGTGGCCTATTGATTGGAGCATAGAGAGTAGGAGATGGTGGTCAACAGTGTTGAAAGCTGCAGAGAGATCGAGAAGAATGAGCAGAGAGTGGTCACCATTACATTTTGCTGTCAGAAGGTCATGTGTCACTTTCATGAGTTCAGTTTCTGTGGAATGTAGAGGGTGGAAGCCAGAGTGTGATGGATCTAGGAGAAAGTGAGTGAAGAGGTAACGTGTAAGGCAGTAATAGACCAGGCGCTCCAAGATTTAGAGATGAAGACGTGATTGGAGGCTGGTCTGTAGTTATTTGTGCAGGATGGGTCGAGTGAGGGGTTTTTTTAATAATGGAGTAATGATAGAGTGTTTGAAGGAGGAGGGGAAAATACTAGAAGAGAGGTAGAGATTGAAGATTTTAGTTAGGTGCGTAGTGACGACTAGAGAGAGAGACTGGAGGAGGTGTGAGGGAATGGGGTCAGTAGTGCATGTAGTAAGACAAGAAGAAGAGAGGAGTTTGGATACTTCTTCTAAAACTAGACCCGAATTTCTTGTACAAGAAAATTACTGACATGTGCACGAGCCCTTAATGAGTGTCAGTTCTATTTGATGGAAATAAATTTCTAATGAGAAATTTCAGAGAAGAATGGCTGAACTGATAAGAAGAGGAAAATTACCCAAGTTTTATTTTTCCAATTACTTACAGAGTGCTATACACAAGATCATCTCTAAATATGCAATACATACATTATCCAATACTGGAATGTAAAAGCTGTAAAAGCAAAAGAGCACACTAGGTTCCAATCCTATCAGGTAAGACATATTTTTTGCATTATATTTTTAATTTAATGCAAATTGTCTTTTTAAAGAAAAAAAAACTCAAATTCTAGTGCCACCTACTGAAAGTAGCAAACCTAAAAATCAATATTGAACATTTATCTTGCCATGCCACATGAGTTAGAATAAAAGCTAGAGCAGCATCTCAACTTGTAGACCCATGTTTTAGGGTGTTGCCACTCCTCAGTGTAAAGCCTGAGATCTGATTTGGCTGTTTGAGAGGCCTCTGACTAGGATCTACCTGGTACCTTTTCTCGTTACAGAGAGTGACATACATGACACGTCAAGGTACGGTAAGTAGTCTCATAGGCTGTACAATGCTCCTCTTGGAAATTAAATATGCTAATTTTCTCTTCAGAGAGGAAGAGGACAACCTCTAGTGCAACTATTGGAAGTAGCAATCCAAAAAGAGATAATTTACATATTTATTTTTCCAGATGAGTATTGCATTTCCTATAAGCCTCCTTATCTGGTATGTGACTCTCCATATGGATCAATGGAGTAATGTTTCTCCTTGTGGAGAATGACAAGCCAGGCCTGGAATGTCACAGTGAGGAGACTTATAAGCCATGTATGCTAATTTGGGAAATTAAATATGCAAATGGCCTTCAGAGAGGAAGAGGACAAAAATTCTATTGTCACATATTGGAAGGTTGCAATCCTAAATGTCAATATTGACCCTTTAATGTGCCTTGCAATGTGACTCAGGATAAAACCCACACCAGAATCTTGATTTGAAGATATGATTTGACTAAGGGTACTGTCACACAGTGAAATTTTCATCGCTACGACGGTACGATTCGTGACGTTCTAGCGATATCGTTACAATATCGCTGTGTCTGACACGCTACTGCGATCAGACATCACGCTGAGAATCGTACGTCGTAGCAGATCGTTTGGAACTTTCTTTCGTCGCTTGATCACCCGCTGACATTGCTGGATCGTTGTGTGTGACACCGATCCAGCGATGTGTTCGCTTGTAACCAGGGTAAACATCGGGTAACTAAGCGCAGGGCCGCGCTTAGTAACCCGATGTTTACCCTGGTTACCAGCGTAAACGTAAAAAAAACAAACAGTACATACTCACATTCCGGTGTCTGTCCTCCGGCGTCTCAGCTTCTCTGCACTGTGAGCGCCTGCCAGCCGGAAAGCGAGCACAGCTGTGACGTCACCGCTCTGCTTTCCGGCCGCTGTGCTGACACAGTGCAGAGAAGCAGAACGCCGGAGGACAGACACCGGAATGTGAGTATGTACTGTTTGTTTTTTTTACGTTTACGCTGGTAACCAGGGTAAACATCGGGTTACTAAGCGCGGCCCTGCGCTTAGTAACCCGATGTTTACCCTGGTTACCCGGGGACCTCGGCATCGCTCCAGCGCCATGATTGCAAAGTGTGACCGCAGTCTACGACGCTGGAGCGATAATCATACTACGCTGCGACGTCACGGATCGTACCGTCGTAGCGATGAAAATGGCACTGTGTGACGGTACCCTAAGTGAGAGGCTTAAGACTGGGATCTAATGGGTAATGTTTCTCCATAAAACTTCAAGGTACATTAAATTTGACTCAAACTCAATTCTTCACAGGACCACCCTATCATTTCTAATTATAAGAGATTGTGATGATGTATGATAGCTGACTGAAAACTGAATTTTTCATCCTTCTCTAAATAAATGTTCAATATCTCTTAGGAAATAAGAAAATGCTCAATATCTCTTAGGAAATACAGCGTTACTGTGAATAGTGAAGGGAAAATATATAGCTGGAGCCAGTCATTGAGAAAAAAAAAGTCAATAGATGGCATTTTTATGGAGAGAATAACCTTGAGTAACTAGGTCCTAAAATATCTCAGCAAAGACAGACTGTCAATCAAATAAATGAAAGTAGTATGCTTTGCAAGCCAATAAAAATAATCATTGTTGAATGTGTGGGCTATCTATAAGATTAGCAATTTCATGTGTATCAGTGTTTAACTTTGTTGAGCTGAGGAGCATCTTAAAGCAAGCCTGAAAATTCAGTTTAAGGTTGAATTAATTTAAATCCCATCATTCGCTTCACATCATGTACTTAAAGATATATGCTAACAATGCATTGCCAAGAATAATATTGAACTTACATCAAGTTTAAACCCTTTTTTGACATATGACATATATGTATAGGACAGGTGTGTGCAGCAATCTCCATGCAAAGCATAGAACATCTTACTGTACATGGTGAATCAGATTAATCTCTGACAATTGCATATAAGTGGTTCAATCCAGAATGATGGTGGTTTTTGATGTACACAGTTTCCTTGTTAAGGTGAATTATTAGGCACTCACGTGAGATATCATGATCTGTAAAGATTACCAGATTACCATAGAGGATGAAATCCGTTCTTCTTCTTTCAAATGACAGCTCCTTTTCATTATACAAACAAGTGTGAGAAATAAGCCTGACAGACAAGTGTGCCAATGGAAGGCAGTCATTGGAAAGTAATTCATGTCAAATGAAAAATTTGCGTCCCAGTGATAGAAGCCAAGACCAGGTCAGAAAACAAAGCAGATAGTAATTGACAATTTTTCATTTTAACTTATGTCATTGACATCTAGAACAACAATGTTCACAGACAATCCACATGCAACAAGTCATTTAGTAAACTGCAGAATAAAATCACTGATCTATGGCTGGGCAATATGTAATGTAATTAAAATTTCGATTTAGGGAAAAATATAGAAAGGGTAATTAGATACAGTAATATCTCTAGTTTAAGGATATACATATCTCAAAGTGATGCATTGTAATTGACAGGAAGACAGTATTCTTTCTAGTCATTCAGAATGAAACGACAGATTAAAGGGAGTCTGTCACCCCCAAAATCGTACCCAAACACCAGTATTGTTCGTCAGGAGGTGATTTCCGAAACGCGCGTCGGGTGTGTGTGCGTTTTCAGGACAGTGAGGCGCCTAAGGTAATGTTCTATTAGTATCTTCCCCTGGATCTTTCCTGAGTCTCTTATTCAGCACATTGCACTTTGTGATTTTGCAGCATTGCACAGATCTCAGGGGATTTCCCTATGCACATGTGAGGATTCCTCCTTGAATCTATTTCCATACTTAAAGAACTTTATTTTTACTTGTTGCAATTTTGGCAGCTTCTGTGTGACCTTTATTCATTGTTATATACGTTGTTTAGATATTGTCTTTTTTCATTTTTTTTCTTGCACAATAGCACATATATATATAATTTTAGGATTGGATTATATTGTTTTGCACTTTTTAGAATAGTTTCAGGGAATTGTCCATATTTCTTAAATTCCGATTCCAGATTCAGAAGATCGCCGACTTCATGGCCGACCCCACACAGGGGTCGGGTTTCTTGAAACCCGACTTTGCCAAAAGTCGGCGACTTCTGAAAATTGCCGACCCGTTTCGCTCAACCCTAGCAATCACTACTATTAATATATATTAATTTTATTAATTTTATTTAAAAATTATTTTACAGTTTTATATTGTTCCAAGGTGATTCAACATTATTTAACCCCCAAAATCGTATACGAGCTGCAGCCACCGGCATCAGGGGCTTATCTACAGCATGCTGTAATACTGTAGATAAGCCCCCGATGTAACCTGAAAGATTAGAAATAAAGGTTATGGGCATGGCGGTCCGGTCCAGCACCTCCTATCTTCATACGATGACGTCCTCTTCATGCATTCTTTCTGCGGCTCCGGCTCTGGCATACTTTATCTGCCCTGATGAGGGCAGAGCAAAGTACTGCAATGCGCAAGCGCTGGGACTATCGGACCTTTCATGGTGCCTGCGCACTGCAGTACTTTGCTCTGCCCTGAACAGGGCAGACAACGTATGCCTGCGCCGGAGCTGCGGAAAGAATGCATGAAGAGGACGTCATCATATGAAGATAGGAGGTGCTGGACCGGACCGCGATGCCCATCGGACCCGGACCGCAGCGGGACCACCTCTGGGTTACATTGGGGGCTTATCTACAGCATTACAGATTGCTGTAGATAAGCCTTTTATTGGAAAATGGGAGCACAATTCTGAACAAACACAGTTCTTTAACAGTAGAAGGAAGCATGTCGCTTAGAACATGACTAGAAAAAGAAACATGCGTATTAGGATTTGTAGTAGAGTGCATGGCAGGAATAGTTTTATGAACTGTCAATTTATAATTAGCTAACAACTTTAGAGGAAAAACGATTTAAAGAGAATCTGTCATCCGGTTTTTGCTAACTCATCTGTGAGCAGCCTGATGTAGCCAAAGAAAAGTTGAATCCAACGATATATCACTTAGCTAAATGGGTGCAACCATTCTGAAATAATCAGAGTTTTTAGATTTAGCAATGCAGCCCACACCAGGCTCTGCTTATACAATGTCTATAGACAGAGAGCTGCCTATCACAGGAGGGATTGTGTCAGACCAGGAGCTACACTGTGTTAGGGCTAGCAGAACGCACCGAGTAAATATAAATGTTTTATTGAAACACATGCGTTCGCAGTCTGGGGTCCACCGTGCAGGAGAACCTGCTGCTAGAAAACGGTGGCACTATATGGCAGTATGAACCAGCTCTGTTAGCTTCACAGAGCAGCCGAGAAAGCAAAGCTCTGTGCCCTGTTAACTTTCACAGAGGCACAGGCTAACTACCCAAATTAGAACAGTAAGTGGTCATGCATGCATACAAAACTCCTCGCCGGAGGTGCCAGCATTCTAGGGGCTTATTTCAGCCGGGTCCCTGAATGCATTCAAACACAATCTCCTCGCCGGAGGTGCCAGCATTCTAGGGGCTTATTTCAGCTGGGTCCCTGAACACATACAACCACATGACCACACTGGCGCAAAGCACATAACTTGAAAAGACACTAGCGCATGGCCATGCAGCCTTAAATAGTTGCAGCACATACAGGACCTACCTAGAAGGACCAATGAGAGGCTGCTACAGAGCCTGCTCACCTACAGGACCTTCCTAGAAGGACCAATAGAATTGACAGCAGTATCTGAACATGTGACCCTCGATCTCCACTGAGGGATCTTACTCTGGGCATGCTCAGAACGAGGAAAGCAGGACTTAGTCCCAGCAGTGTCTGCTCGCTGCTGCCCAACACTGGCCTCAATGGCAGAAGCAGGAAAGGCAGCATCAACTCTTTGCACAGAGTCAGCATGAGCGAGACGCTGGGACCGACGTCTCCGCTGAGCAGGCTCCACTGCGGCAGGAGAAGAATGGGAAACCGCAGCGGAGATGGCCCGAGATTCCCCCTGTGCAGAGGCGGGAACTCGACCCCTAACATTACCCCCCCTTCCTTGGACCTCGCTACACTTGAATGCAGCAATGAGCTGCGGAGCCCGAATGTGCTCAGCAGGCTCCCAAGACCTGCTCTCAGGACCATAACCCTTCCAGTCCACCAAATAAAATTTTTTGCCACGTACCACCTTGTACCCCAAAATAGCGTTCACCTCGTAATCGTCCGTAGACGAACCCAATGTCCCGGCAGATGACTCGGAAAACCGGGACATGTATACGGGCTTCAAGAGGGACACATGAAAGGTGTCGGTGATACCCAGGCGTGGCAGAAGGGCTAAACGATAGACCACATGGTTAACCTGCTCAAGGACCTTGAAAGGACCTAAGTAGCGAGGTGCAAACTTAGTGGACTCAACTCGCAGGCAGCCTGATGTTACGGGCGGAGAGCCACACCAAGTCGCCAGGAGCAAAGGTCGGAGCGGGGCGCCGATGTGCATCGGCGGAGGACCTCTTTCTCTCCTTGGAAGCCCGAATGGCATCCTGAGTGCGGTCCCAAATATCCCATGCCTCCACAGCCCAGTCTGTCACCCTGCAGTCAGCGGAAGACACGGGCATAGGCACAGGTACTCGCAGATGCTGACCATAATTGGGGAGGAATGGGGTTTGTCCAGTAGAGTCGGCTACGGCATTGTTCAGCGCAAACTCTGCCCACGATAGCAAGGATGCCCAGTCATCCTGCCTGACTGAGACAAAATGTTGCAAATATGTGACCAAGGTTTGGTTGTCTCTCTCTACCAACCCATTCGTCTCGGGATGATATGCGGAGGAGAGATTTAACTCAATGCTGAGAAGACGACAAAGCTCCCTACAGAATCGAGACGCAAACTGGGGACCCCGATCACTGACAATTTTGTCCGGCATACCGTGTAGGCGGAAGACATGTTTTATGAACAATGCTGCCAAGGCCCGTCCAGAAGGTAACCGTGGTAGCTGCACCAAATGCACCATTTTCGAGAAATGATCAGTGATGACCCAAATGATGGTACAGCCGCGAGACTTGGGAAAACCCACTACAAAGTCAATCCCGACCATCTCCCAAGGCCTGTCTGCCACCGGCAAGGGATAGAGTAACCCAGCTGGCCGTTGTCGAGGAGACTTATTTTTGGTGCAGGAGACACACGCCTGAATATAATCTCTGACATCTCGAACCATATGTGGCCACCAGTACATCCTCGCCAGCAGTTCAGATGTCCTCTTTGTCCCAAAGTATCCACCCACCTTGGACAAATGAGCCCAAGAGAGAAACTCCGGTCGCAAATTAATGGGCACAAAAGTCTTGCCCGGAGGCACAGACTCTAGCGAAACCGGAGCTACGGTTCTCAGGCTCTCCAAAGGGACAATAAGCCGAGGCTCTCCTTCCTCCTCCTCAGATGACACAACAGAGTGAGGGAGGGCGTCAGCACGAATGTTCTTCTCCCCAGTGAGATAATGGAGGGTAAAGTGGAACCGGGAGAAGAACAAGGACCACCTGGCCTGGCGAGAATTTAGCCGCTGGGCTGTTTGTAAATTTAACAAGTTTTTGTGGTCCGTGAAGACTTGAAAGGGAAAACGAGCCCCCTCCAAGAGATGTCTCCACTCAGAGAAAGCCAACTTCATCACCTGCAACTCCCTGTCCCCGATGGAATAATTCCTCTCCGCAGGTGTGAAGGTCTTGGAAAAGAAGAAGCACGGATGCTTCCGACCTTGAGCATCCTTTTGAAAGAGGACTGCTCCTGCACCAACAGAAGAGGCATCCACCTCCATTATGAATGGCTTATCAACATCAGGACGATGTAGGATGGGAGCGCAAGCAAAATGAGACTTAATAGCAGAAAAGGCCCTGGAGACCTCTTCAGACCACAATTTGGGATTTGCTCCCTTCTTGGTGAGGGCTACCAAGGGAGCTACCAAATTTGAGAAGTGGGGAATGAACTTGCGATAGTAATTTATGAACCCCATAAAGCGCTGCACCGCTTTAAGAGAATGGGGTTCTTGCCAGTCCTTCACAGCCTGTAGTTTGGCAGGGTCCATAGCCAATCCCTGGGCTGAGATGATATAGCCCAGGAAAGGTAAAGACTCCTGCTCAAACATACACTTCTCCAACTTTGCATAAAGAGAATTTGCCCGTAAGAGGTCGAAGACTCTGCCAACATCTCTCCGGTGGGAGTCAATATCTGGAGAGAAGATGAGAATATCATCCAGATAGACTATGACCGAGGTGGAGAGCATATCCCAGAAGATGTCGTTGACAAAGTCTTGGAAGACGGCTGGGGCATTACAGAGCCCAAAGGGCATCACCAGACACTCATAGTGCCCATCTCTGGTGTTAAACGCCGTCTTCCATTCGTCCCCCTCACGGATGAGAAACAGGTTATAAGCACCCTGCAGATCTAGTTTGGTAAATACCCTTGCTCCCCGAAGCCTATCAAAAAGCTCAGAAATCAGGGGCAGCGGGTACTTATTTTTAATGGTGATGGCATTAAGACCCCTGTAATCTATGCAAGGACGTAACTCTCCATTCTTCTTCTGCACAAAGAAGAACCCCGCCCCTGCTGGTGACACTGACTTCCTAATGAACCCTCTTGCCAAATTCTCCTGGATGTATTGGGACATAGCCTCGGTCTCCGGGAGAGAGAGGGGATAGACACGTCCCCGAGGAGGTTCTGCTCCAGGCAAGATATCTATAGGGCAGTCATAGGGACGGTGAGGCGGAAGGGTCTCCGCAGCCTTTTTGGAGAAGATGTCAGCATAGGACCAATAGCATTTGGGAAGAGAAGAGAGATCTGCGGGTATCTCAGTGGTGGAAACCTGAACGCACGCTTTCACACATCTGCCCTTACAAGCATCACTCCAACCCAATATCCTCCCAGAGGTCTACTCAATATGTGGGGAGTGGAAACGGAGCCAGGGTATCCCCAACAGAATCTAATCCATTCCCTCGGGAAGGACAAGAAGGGAAATAATCTCCTGGTGGGATGGGGACATGGCTAAGGTGAAAGGGACAGTCTGATGTGTGATCTGTAATGGAAGTGTTGACCCATTCACCACTCTAACAGTTACTGGTTTGGGTAGCAGTACCAGAGGTATTGTGTGGCACAAAGCAAAAGCAGAGGACATGAAATTCCCCTCTGCTCCTGAATCCACACAAAGCTCAACTGTATCAGTGGAGGAGCCTAAGAGGATTGTCCCTTTAAAGGACAACTTGGAGGAAAATGCTGCTGAGTCTAGTGAACCCCCTCCTATGGTCACTAGACACGATCGTTTCCCTGACCGCCGTGGACATTGATTTACATAATGTCCCAGTTTTTGGCAATTTTTACACACCACGGGTATTCGAGTGGACTGAGACCTACGTCCCGCTCGAGAAACCTCTATGGCCTCATGGGAGTCGGATGCCTGAACAGGAGACTCTAGAGGTTTGGCAAAGGTGGGAGCCAGCCGAAACCTCTGCCTACACTGGGTCCGCTCCAACCTCCGCTCATTAAAATGGAGATCGATGCAGGTAGAAATGGAAATGAGCTCCTCCAGTGTGGCAGGAATCTCCCTGGTGGCTAAGGCGTCCTTTACATGATCTGCGAGTCCTTTCCAGAACACCGGAATAACATCTTTATCTGGCCATTCTAGCTCAGAGGCAAGAGTCCGGTATTGGAAGGCAAACTGGCTGACCATGGACGAACACTGAGTAATTGCCAACAATTAGAGCGCGGTATCGTGGGTAACATGTGGTCCCAAAAGGACCTGCCTCAGAGCATCCAAGAAGAGAGGAGCACTCTGTACCACACGATCATCACGCTCCCAAAGCGGCATTGCCCACTCCAACGCCCTGCCCGACAAAAGAGAAATAATGAATGCCACTTTCGCCCGTTCCGTAGGAAAACGTGTAGCCAGGAGCTCAAGGTGTATAGAGCACTGGCTCACGAATCCCCGACACAGTTTACTATCACCAGCAAACTTGTCTGGAAGTGGGAGATGGGGTATAGTCGGAGCAGGGGTGGCAGCGGACAGACTGGCTGCAGCTACACTTGCAGCCTGAACAGCGACAGCGGTGATGTCCACAGCTGAGGTTGTATGCTCTAGAGCCGCCAACCTACCCTCCAGATGCTGGATGTACCACTGTAGACGCTGATTGTCCGCCATTTTCTAGCCAGACTCTGGCGCTAGTGTACTGTTAGGGCTAGCGGAACGCACTGAGTAAATATAAATGTTTTATTGAAACAGATGCGTTCGCAGCCCGGGGTCCACCGTGCAGGAGAACCTGCTGCTAGGAAATGGCGGCACTATATGGCGGTATGAACCAGCTCTGTTAGCTTCACAGAGCAGCCGAGAAAGCAAAGCTCTGTGCCCTGTTAACTTTCACAGAGGCACAGGCTAACTACCCAAATTAGAGCAGTCAGTGGTCATGCATGCATACAAAACTCCTCGCCGGAGGTGCCAGCATTCTAGGGGCTTATTTCAGCCAGGTCCCTGAATACATTCAAACACAATCTCCTCGCCGGAGGTGCCAGCATTCTAGGGGCTTATTTCAGCCGGGTCACTGAACACATACAACCACATGACCACAATGGCGCAAAGCACATAACTTGAAAAGACACTAGCGCATGGCTGTGCGGCCATGCGAGCCTTAAATAGTTGCAGCATGTACAGGACCTTCCTAGAAGAACCATTGAGAGGCTGCTACAGAGCCTGCGCACCTACAGGACCTTCCTAGAAGGACCAATAGAATTGACAGCAGTATCTGAACATGTGACCCTCGATCTCCACTGAGAGATCTTACTCTGGGCATGCTCAGAAAGAGGAAAGCAGGACTTAGTCCCAGCAGTGTCTGCTCGCTGCTGCCCAACACTGGCCTCAATGGCAGAAGAAGGAAAGGCAGGAGCAACTCTATGCACAGAGTCAGCATGAGTGAGACGCTGGGACCGACGTCTCCACTGAGCAGGCTCCACTGCGGCAGGAGAAGAATGGGAGACCTCAGCGGAGATGGCCCAAGATTCCCCCTGTGCAGAGGCAGGAACTCAACCCCTGACACACTGTTTCAGCAATGATAAACTTGATTAGAGCGGCATGCTAAAATCTGTGTTTTAAGCCCCTACAGCATGTTGTCTTCTGATTACATAGCAAAACCCTGCTGACAGATTCCCTTTAAAAGGATTGTCCTCTTTGACGCAACATTCTGATTTAACAGTAATTTATTACAATATAACAAACTGATCTATATTCAGATTCCCTGGGTCCAAAGGTGTGGCTCTGCAGCTATTCCCTGAGTCTGGCACTGACATCATGTTGACATTATACTGGCAGAACCGCTGAAATTACTGACTGGCTGATGTGCCATCGACATTAAATTAGCACCACTGCCATTGCCAGACATAATGGAGTAAACTCATTAGTAAACAAGGGCAAGGAGGGTACTCAATGATAAAGTACTTATGTCACAGCAAAGTGTGGTGCACGCACTGCTTCTAGATGGGTAACCTCCAAAATGTTACAATCGATATTGTTTGCTACATTTAGGAGGCTAGGAGAGGGAGGGGGCTCCCTCTCTCATCCAATCGCCATACCTGCAATGTCATCATGAGTACCCAATGGTTGTCATAGCAACCAGAGGTCATCATGATGACCTCCCTGTTTGCCAGTGTTGGTGGCCTGCTTAGACCTTGGCAGGAGCATAATCTAAGTGGCTTCTATCAGTGAAGCTCTGACAGGTACAATGCATTGCAATGCATTAGACCAGTGATCAAAGTGATAAAAGTTAAAGTCCCTCAGGGACTGTACATATTAAATATATACCGTATATACTCGAGTATAAGCTGAGATTTTCAGCCCAAATTTTTGGGCTGAAAGTGCCCCTCTCGGCTTATACTCGAGTCATGATCGGTGGTGGGGTCGGCGGGTGAGGACTGTCATATACTCACCTAGTTCCGGCGTTCCTGTCGCTCCCCCTGCCCGTCCCACGGTCTCCGGGTGCCGCAGCTCTTCCCCTGAGCGGTCACGTGGGACCACTCAATAGAGAAATGAATATGGACTCCACCTCCCATAGGGGCGGAGACGCCTATTCATTTCTCTAATGAAGCGGTGCCGGTGACCACTGATAGAGGAAGATGCTGCGGCACCGAAGACCAGCTGTCTGGGGGAAGGAGCGGGACGCCGGGAGCAGGTAAGTATTACATATTTACCTTCCCTCATTCCACACGCCGGGCGCCGCGCCATCTTCCCGGCGTCTCTCCGCACTGACTGTGCAGGTCAGAGGGCGCGATGACGCATATAGTGTGCGCGCCGCCCTCTGCCTGATCAGTCAGTGCGGAGAGACCCCGGGATGGGACGCTGAGGAGCTGCAAGCAAGAGAGGTGAGTATGTGTTTTTTTTTTTATTGCAGCAGCAGCAATGGCACAGCTTTATGTGGAGTATCTATGGGGCAACGGTGCAGAGCATTATATGGCACAGCTATGGGGCAATGGTGCAGAGCACTATATATATGGCACAGCTATGGGGCAACGGTGCAGAGCATTATATATATGGCACAGCTATGGGGCAACGGTGCAGAGCACTATATATATGGCACAGCTATGGGGCAACAGTGCAGAGCATTATATATATGGCACAGCTATGGGGCAACGGTGCAGAGCACTATATGGCACAGCTATGGGGCAACGGTGCAGAGCACTATATGGCACAGCTATGGGGCAATGGTGCAGAGCATTATATATATGGCACAGCTATGGGGCAACGGTGCAGAGCACTATATGGCACAGCTATGGGGCAATGGTGCAGAGCACTATATATATGGCACAGCTATGGGGCAACGGTGCAGAGCATTATATATATGGCACAGCTATGGGGCAACGGTGCAGAGCATTATATATATGGCACAGCTATGGGGCAACGGTGCAGAGCACTATATGGCACAGCTATGGGACAACGGTGCAGAGCATTATATATATGGCACAGCAATGGGGCAACGGTGCAGAGCACTATATATATGGCACAGCTATGGGGCAACGGTGCAGAGCATTATATATATGGCACAGCTATGGGGCAACGGTGCAGAGCACTATATATATGGCACAGCTATGGGGCAACGGTGCAGAGCACTATATATATATGGCACAGCTATGGGGCAACGGTGCAGAGCATTATATATATGGCACAGCTATGGTGCAACGGTGCAGAGCACTATATATATGGCACAGCTATGGGGCAACGGTGCAGAGCACTATATATATATGGCACAGCTATGGGGCAACGGTGCAGAGCACTATATATATGGCACAGCTATGGGGCAACGGTGCAGAGCATTATATATATGGCACAGCTATGGGGCAACGGTGCAGAGCACTATATGGCACAGCTATGGGGCAACGGTGCAGAGCACTATATATATGGCACAGCTATGGGGCAACGGTGCAGAGCATTATATATATGGCACAGCTATGGGGCAACGGTGCAGAGCACTATATGGCACAGCTATGGGGCAACGGTGCTGAGCATTATATATATGGCACAGCTATGGGGCAACGGTGCAGAGCATTGTATATATGGCACAGCTTTATGTGGAGCATCTATGGGGCCATAATGAACGGTGCAGAGCATTACATGTGGCACAGCTTTATGTGGAGCATCTATGGGGCCATAATGAACGGTATGGAGTATCTATTTTTAATTTTGAAATTCACCGGTACCTGCTGCATTTTCCACCCTAGGCTTATACTCGAGTCAATAAGTTTTCCCAGTTTTTTGTGGCAAAATTAGGGGGGTCGGCTTATACTCGGGTCGGCTTATACTCGAGTATATACGGTAACTTCTTAAATAAATATTTATTAAAAAAAACTATAGAAAACAACAACACTTTGGATTTAGGTAGAAAAGTCCTTAATGTGAGTTAGGTGTCAAGTTCCCGCTGCTGCACAGGGGGAACTTCGAACCATTTCCGCTGCGGTCTTTCATTCTCCTCCAGCCGCAGTGAAGCCTGCTCAGTAGAGACGTCGGTCCCAGCATCTGGCTCAAGCTGATACTGTGCGGCTGGTTACTGCTGTCCTTCCAGGCTCAGCCATTGTAACCAGTACTGATCAGTGGAAAGCAGGCGTCTCTGGAACTAAGTCCTGCTTTTCTCTTTCTGAGCATGTCCAAGGGACGACCTCTCATTGGAGGTCGGAGGTCACATGCTCAGGTCCTGCAGCAGCTCCTATTGGACCACTAGGAAGGTCCTGGAGAGCTTCTGCTATAAAGGGTTCGCATGGCCGCACGGCCATGCGCTAGTATAAGCTTATTAATGTATGTGTGTGGATGTATGCCTGTCGATGGATGAAAGCTCCAAATCATTCCCATCCCTAGTGTTGTTGACTGTTCGCAAATGGTGGAAGCTACCTAGTGCCTGACACTGCTATCCCGCACAGCTAGCAAATAATACAGTGTCTGATAGCAGTGACCACCAGTACGGTGCCGTGCGCTAATAGAGCACTTTCCTGGTCCAAGTCTGGGTGGTTGGTGGCATCCGCCAGAGCGGCACTGCACACACTCAATCTCTGATACCACAGTAGCGGTGTCGAGCGCAAGAGGTCTAGAGGAACTCTTTCCCTGAGTCTTGGGACAGAGTTCTGTCACTCTTTGCTTGCGCTCTTTGTGCGGTACCCCGGCCCTGTGACACAACAGGGATCGCTTCCTTCATACCGGGTGAAGCTAACCCCCTGTGTGAATCCACATTATACTGCCATATAGTCTGTTATTACTCAGCAGCAGGTTCCATCTCTGCATGGTGGACCCCTGGCTGCGAACACACCTTATACCATCCTTAAAATTATTTGGTGCATTCCGCTAGCCCTAACAATGTGTTCCAGAATTTTTCAATTCTGGTTTATACTAATTGTATGCGAAATGAAGTTTGAGTATTGTTGCTACTCTGCCATATTACTCAGCGTGTATGTGTGTTTGTGCATGTGTTATTCAATGCTGATGTATTCAAATTTAATAAGGTTCATGCTTAGCCAACCTAACACTTTAGTATTCTATACAGTAATGTGAAAGAGTTTTAGGTGAGTGTGGAAAAAAAGTAAGAATGACTTAAAAAATGGAAGTGTTAAAAATGTGTTTCTATTAATTAGCAAAATGCAAAGAGAATTAACAAAAAAAACCTACATCAAGTGAATATTTGATGTAACCACTCTTTTTCTTCAAATCCACATCTGTCCTTTTAGGTATGCTTCCACAAAGTCAGGAATTTTGTAAGAAGATTGTCAGGCGTATCAGAAATCCATTACACTAAATAGGTGATAATTAGTGATGAGCATGATTGGGTGGTCTCCGAGTATTTAGGCGTGCTCGGAGATTTAGTTTTTGTTGCTTCAGCTACATGATTTGCGACTGCTAGACAGGCTGAATACATGTGGGGATTTCCTAACAACCAGGCAACCCCCACATGTATTCAAGCTGTCTAGCAGTAGCAAATCATGCAGCTGAGGTGACAAAAACTAAATCTTCGAGCACTACAAAATACTCGGAGACCACCCGAGCAACGAGTATACTCGCTCATCACTAGTGATAATAATTATATGCTTCATATGAAGATTGAAACACAGTCATTAATTGAAACAGAAACAGCTTTGTAGGAGGTCCCATAATCACCACCAATACACCTTTTTACTGACCAGAAATATAAGAGAAAAGTATCCCCTGACAGGTGAAAATGCAGCAGCTATCAGTTGTTTACTATAGCTGATATTTTGATGCATCAGACACAATTAGTGTTGACACCGACCGTGGCTGTTTAACCCCCAAGATGCTGCTGTCTATAGTGATAGTGGCATCTAGATGGCTAACAAAGTGTGGAGACTCCCTCTTTATCCCATCAGCACCCCGAGATCATGATTATGTGGTTCTGATGGTAGCTACAATGATCCAAGGCTAAGCAATGGCCGTACAGTCTGCAAACTAAAGTGGCATGTTCAGAAGTTAGCTTCATTTTAGTGGTAAAAAATATAATTTTTCAATACTGTCATTCATTCCTAAAAACAAAATACCAGACAGCACTTTTGAAAATGCTGAGTGGTGCGATTTTCAAGATGTTATCACTTTGGGGAAGTGTTTCGTTATATAGGTCCCCCAAAGTCTCTCTATGTAACACCACAATAGCTGTAGCTTTGGAATCTGCTGCCCCACTTACACATACCAAAGCTCGCAAAATCATCAGACAGCCCTGGCACACCAGCCTGACCAAAGAACTGAGGTGAGCTTCCAGGGCTGCTGAGCGCAGATGGAAAAGATCCCACTCCAACGAGCACTTCATCGCATTCAAACAGTCCCTCACTACTTTCAAGACCACACTCGCCACAGCTAAACAAACCTACTTCTCATCTCTCATATCCTCCCTGTCTCACAACACTAAACAGTTATTCAACACCTTCAATTCTCTCCTCCGTCCCCCAGTACCTCCTCCCTCCCCACTTATCTCAGCTGAAGACTTTGCCTCATTTTTCAAGCAGAAGATTGATAGCATCAGAGACAGTTTTGGTCAACAAGCCTCAGAGCCCTTCCGCCCGACTTCCCAGCCCTCCACCTCCAAAACCAACTTCTCCACCATTACTGAAGATCAACTCTCCACTCTACTCTCAAGATCGCATCTCACCACCTGTGCACTTGACCGGCTCCCATCCCACCTCATCCCAAACCTCACCACAGTCTTCATCCCAACCCTAACCTATCTCTTCAACCTATCACTAACAACTGGTGTTTTCCCCTCAAGCTTTAAACATGCCTCCATCACACCTATCCTCAAAAAGCCATCTCTTGACCCATCCTCTGTATCTAGCTATCGCCCTATATCACTTCTCCCTTATGCCTCCAAACTACTGGAACAACAAGTCTACCTTGAACTGTCCTCCCATCTCTCTTCTTGCTCCCTCTTTGACCATTTACAATCTGGCTTCCAGTCACACCACTCCACTGAAACTGCCCTAACTAAGGTCACCAACGACCTCTTAACCGCCAAGAGCAAGCGACACTACTCTGTTCTCCTCCTCCTCGACCTGTCGGCTGCCTTTGACACAGTGGACCATTCCCTATCATTACAGACCCTCTCATCCCTTGGCATCACAGACTTGGCCCTATCCTGGATCTCATCATACCTAACAGACCGGACATTCAGCGTCTCCCAATCACACACCACCTCCTCACCTCGCACCCTATCTGTCAGAGTCCCACAATTTTCAGTCCTTGGGGCCCTGCTCTTCTCCATTTACACCTTTGGCCTGGGACAGCTCATAGAATCTCATGGCTTCCAGTATCACCTCTATGCTGATGACACACAGATCTACATCTCTGGACCAGATATCACCTCCCTACTAACCAGAATCCCTCAATGTCTGTCTACTATTTCATCCTTCTTCTCCGCTAGATTTCTGAAACTTAACATGGACAAAACAGAATTCATCATCTTTCCCCCATCTCACGTGACCCCCCCCAACGAACCTATCCATTACAGTGCATGGCTGCCCACTCTCCCCAGTCCCACAAGCTCGCTGCCTCGGGGTAATCCTTGACACTGATCTCTCCTTCAAACCAAATATCCAAGCCCTTTCCACTTCCTGCCGACTTCAACTCAAAAATATTTCACGAATCCGTACATTCCTCAACCAAGAATCTGCAAAAATCCTAGTCCATGCCCTCATCATCTCTCGCCTTGACTACTGCAACCTCCTGCTCTGTGGCCTCCCCTCTAACACTCTCGCACCCCTCCAATCTATTCTAAACTCTGCTGCCCGACTAATCCACCTGTCCCCCCGCTATTCCCCAGCTTCTCCCCTCTGTCAATCCCTTCACTGGCTCCCCATTGCCCAGAGACTCCAGTACAAAACCCTAACCATGACATACAAAGCCATCCACAACCTGTCTCCTCCATACATCTGTGACCTCGTCTCCCGGTACTTACCTACACGCAACCTCCGATCCTCACAAGATCTCCTTCTCTACTCCCCTCTTATCTTCTCTTCCCACAATCTTATACAAGATTTCTCTCGCGTATCACCCCTACTATGGAACCCTCTACCACAACAGATCAGACTCTCGCCCACCATCGAAACCTTCAAAAAGAGCCTGAAGACCCACCCCTTCCGACAAGCCTACAACCTGCAGTAACCACCGATCAACCAAACCACTGCATGACCAGCTCTATCCTCACCTACTGTATTCTCACCCATCCCTTGTAGATTTTGAGCATTCGCGGGCAGGGTCCTCTCTCCTCCTGTACTGTACCAGTTATGACTTGTATTGTTTAAGATTATTGTACTTGTTTTTATTATGTATCCCCCTCCTCACATGTAAAGCGCCATGGAATAAATGGTGCTATAACAATAAATAATAATAATAATAATAAGAAGAAGAAGAAGAAGAAGAAGAAGAAGAAAAATTGCTGCTAAATGTTTAAACTTTCTAACATCCTAATAAAATAAAATAACATTTGGCAAATAGTGTTGGTTTAAGTTAGACATAGGGTAAATGTTACTTATTAACTATTTTATGTGGTAGGACTAACTGGATTGACCAATTTAACAGCGAACCTGTTTTCATCTTCCTGACAAGGCCAAATTTTACAATTCTGACCAGTATTAGTTTAGCAGGTAATAGCTCTGTAATACTTCAACTTATCCCAGGGATTCTGAGAGTGTTTTTTCATGACATATTGTATTTTATGTTAGTGGTAAAGTTTAGTTGATATTTTACATGTTTATTTGTGAAAATATCAGAATTTGGGAGAAAATTTAGCAATTTTCAAACTTTATATTTTTATGCCCTTAAACCAGATAGTTATATCACACAAAATAGTTAATAAATAACATTTACCATATGTCTACTTTGCATCAGCGACATCATTTTTTTGTTAGAAAGTTATAAGGGCTAAACATTTATTAGCAATTTCCAATAAAATTTACAAAACCAAATTTTTTAGGGATCACATCACATTTGAAGTGACTTTAAGGGGACTATATGACAGAAAATACCTAAAAGTGACTTCATTTTAACCCCTTTCTGTCATTAGACGTACTATTCCGTCCATGTGGGGTGGGCCCTACTTCCCAAGGACGGAATAGTACGTCATACGCGATCGGCCGCGCTCACGGGGGGAGCGCGGCCGATCGCGGCCGGGTGTCAGCTGACTATCGCAGCTGACATCCGGCACTATGTGCCAGGAGCGGTCACGGACCGCCCCCGGCACATTAACCCCCGGCACACCGCGATCAAACATGATCGCGGTGTGCCGGCGGTATAGGGAAGCATCGCGCAGGGAGGGGGCTCCCTGCGGGCTTCCCTGAGACCCCCGGAGCAACGCGATGTGATCGCGTTGCTCTGAGGGTCTCCTACCTCCCTCCTCGCCGCAGGTCCCGGATCCAAGATGGCCGCGGCATCCGGGTCCTGCAGGGAGGGAGGTGGCTTACCGAGTGTCTGCTCAGAGCAGACACTTGGTAAGCCTGCAGCCCTGCACAGCAGATCGCAGATCTGGCAGAGTGCTGTGCACACTGCCAGATCAATGATCTGTAATGTCCCCCCCTGGGACAAAGTAAAAAAGTTTTAAAAAAATGTCCACATGTGTAAAAAAAAAATAAAAAAAAAATTCCTAAATAAATAAATAAAAAAAAAATATTATTCCCATAAACACATTTCTTTATCTAAATAAAAAAAATCAAACAATAAAAGTACACATATTTAGTATCGCCACGTCCGTAACGACCCCACCTATAAAACTATATCACTAGTTAACCCCTTCAGTGAACACCGTAAAAAAAAAAAAAAAAAAACGAGGCAAAAAACAACGCTTTATTCTCATACCGCCAAACAAAAAGTGGAATAACACGCGATCAAAAAGACGGATATAAATAACCATGGTACCGCTAAAAACGTCATCTTGTCCCGCAAAAAACGAGCCACCATACACCATCATGTGCGAAAAAATAAAAAAGTTATAGTCCTCAGAATAAAGCGATGCCAAAATAATTATTTTTTCTATAAAATAGCTTTTATCGTATAAAAGCGCCAAAATATAAAAAAATTATATAAATGAGGTATCGCTGTAATCGTACTGACCCGAAGAATAAAACTGCTTTATCAATTTTACCAAACGCGGAACGGTATAAACGCCTCCCCCAAAAGAAATTCATGAATAGCTGGTTTTTGGTCATTCTGCCTCACAAAAATCGGAATAAAAAGCGATCAAAAAAATATCCCGTGCCCGAACATGTTACCAATAAAAACGTCAACTCGTCCCACAAAAAACAAGACCTCACATGACTCTGTGGACTCAAATATGGAAAAATTATAGCTCTCAAAATGTGGTAACGCAAAAAATATTTTTTGCAATAAAAAGCGTCTTTCATGTGTGATGGCTGCCAATCATAAAAATCCGCTAAATAACCCGCTATAAAAGTAAATCAAACCCCCCTTCATCACCCGCTTAGTTAGGGAAAAATTAAAAAAATGTAAAAAATGTATTTATTTCCATTTTCCCATTAGGGTTAGGGCTAGGGTTAAGGTTAGGGCTAGAGTTGGGGCTAAAGTTAGGGTTAGGGTTTGGATTACATTTACGGTTGGGATTAGGGTTGGGATTAGGGTTAGGGGTGTGTCTGGGTTAGAGGTGTGGTTAGGGTTACCGTTGGGATTAGGGTTAGGGGTGTGTTTGGATTAGGGTTTCAGTTATAATTGGGGGGTTTCCACTGTTTAGGCACATCAGGGGCTCTCCAAACGTGACATGGCGTCCGATTTCAATTCCAGACAATTCTGCGTTGAAAAAGTAAAACAGTGATTCTTCCCTTCCAAGCTCTCCCGTGCGCCCAAACAGGGGTTTACCCCAACATATGGGGTATCAGCGTACTCGGAACACATTGGAGAACAACTTTTGGGGTCCAATTTCTCCTGTTACCCTTGGGAAAATACAAAACTAGGGGCTAAAAAATAATTTTTGTGGAAAAAAAAAAATTTTTTATTTGCATGGATCTGCGTTATAAACTGTAGTGAAACACTTGGGGGTTCAAAACTCTCACAACACATCTAGATGAGTTCCTTAGCGGTTCTACTTTCCAAAATGGTGTCACTTGTAGGGGGGTTTTACTGTTTAGGTACATTAGGAGCTCTGCAAATGCAATGTGACGCCTGCAGACCATTCCATCTAAGTCTGCATTCCAAATGGCGCTCCTTCCTTTCCGAGCCCTCCCATGCGCCCAAACGGTGGTTCCCCCCCACATATGGGGTATCAGCGTACTCAAGACAAATTGGACCACAACTTTTGCGGTCCAATTTGTCCTGTTACCATTGGGAAAATACAAAACTGGGGGCTAAAAAATAATTTTTTGGGGAAATTTTTTATTTTTTTTATCTTCACGGCTCTGCGTTCTAAACTGTAGTGAAACGCTTGGGGGTTCAAAGTTCTCACAACACAACTAGATAAGTTCCTTGGGGGGTCTAGTTTCCAATATTGGGTCACTTGTGGGGGGTTTATACTGTTTAGGTACATTAGGGGCTCTGCAAACGCAATGTGACGCCTGTAGACCAATCCATCTAAGTCTGCATTGCAAATGATGATCCTTCCCTTCCGAGCTCTGCCATGCGCTCAAACGGTGGTTCACCCCCAGATATCAGGTATCAGCGTACTCAGGACAAATTGGACAACAATATATAGGGTCCAATTTCTTCTGTTACCCTTGGAAAAATACAAAACTGGGGGCTAAAAAACAATTTTTGTGGAAAAAAAATATTTTTTATTTGCACGGCTCTGCGTTATAAACTGTAGTGAAACACTTGGGGGTTCAAAGCTCTCACAACACATCTAGATGAGTTCCTTAGGGGGTCTACTTTCCAAAATGGTGTCACTTGTGGGGGGTTTTACTGTTTAGGTACATTAGGGGCTCTGCAAACGCAATGTGATGCCTGCAGACCATTCCATCTAAGTCTGCATTCCAAATGGCGCTCCATCCCTTCCGAGCCCTCCCATGCGCCCAAACGGTGGTTCCCCCCCACATATGGGGTATCAGCATACTCAGGACAAATTGGACAACAACTATTGGGGTCCAATTTCTCCTGTTACCCTTGGGAAAATACAAAACTGGGGGCTAAAAAATAATTTTTGTGGGAAAAAAATTTTGTTTTATTTTTACGGCTCTGCATTATAAACTTCTGTGAAGCACTTGGTGGGTCAAAGTGCTCACCACAGCTCTAGATAAGTTCCTTAGGGGGTCTACTTTCCAAAATGGTGTCACTTGTGGGGGGGCTTCAATGTTTAGGCACATCAGTGGCTCTCCAAACGCAACATGGCGTCCCATCTCAATTCCTGTCAATTTTGCAGTGAAAAGTCAAACGGCGCTCCTTCCCTTCCGAGCTCTCCCATGCGCCCAAACAGTGGTTTACCCCCACATATGGGGTATCAGCGTACTCATGACAAATTGTACAACAACTTTTGGGGTCCAATTTCTTCTCTTACCCTTGGGAAAATAAAAAATTGGGGGCGAAAAGATCATTTTTGTGAAAAAATATGATTTTTTATTTTTACGGTTCTGCATTATAAACTTCTGTGAAGCACTTGGTGGGTCAAAGTGCTCACCACACATCTAGATAAGTTCCTTAGGGGGTCTACTTTCCAAAATGGTGTCACTTGTGGGGGGTTTCAATGTTTAGGCACATCAGTGGCTCTCCAAACGCAACATGGCGTCCCATCTCAATTCCAGTCAATTTTGCATTGAAAAGTCAAATGGCGCTCCTTCGCTTCCGAGCTCTGTCATGCGCCCAAACAGTGGTTTACCCCTACATATGGAGTATCGGCGTACTCAGGACAAATTGTATAACATCTTTTGGGGTCCATTTTTTCCTGTTACCCTTGGTAAAATAAAACAAATTGGAGCTGAAGTAAATTTTGTGTGAAAAAAAGTTAAATGTTCATTTTTATTTAAACATTCCAAAAATTCCTGTGAAACACCTGAAGGGTTAATAAACTTTTTGAATGTGGTTTTGAGCACCTTGAGGGGTGCAGTTTTTAGAATGGTGTCACACTTGGGTATTTTCTATCATATAGACCCCTCAAAATGACTTCAAATGAGATGTGGTCCCTAAAAAAAAATGGTGTTGTAAAAATGAGAAATTGCTGGTCAACTTTTAACCCTTATAACTCCCTAACAAAAAAAATGTTGGTTCCAAAATGGTGCTGATGTAAAGTAGACATGTGGGAAATGTTACTTATTAAGTATTTTGTGTGACATATCACTGTGATTTAATTGCATAAAAATTCAAATTTGGAAAATTGCAAAATTTTCAAAATTTTCGCCAAATTTCCATTTTTTTCACAAATAAACGCAGGTAATATCAAATAAATTTTACCACTATCATGAAGTACAATATGTCACGAGAAAACAATGTCAGAATCACCAGGATCCGTTGAAGCGTTCCAGAGTTATAACCTCATAAAGGGACAGTGGTCAGAATTGTAAAAATTGGCCCGGTCCATAACGTGCAAACCACCCTTGGGGGTGAAGGGGTTAAAAACACTCCCCTCAAATTGCTCATAACCACATTCAAGAAGTTTATTAACTAGGATCTGTGGGGAGGGAGGGTAGCTGTGCTAATAAGTGGGTAGATAGAGTAGACAGAGAGTGAGACAATAGGGGTCAATACTACATTTAGAAATGACATGAAAGACAAAAAACTTGGTGCGGTGTGTATTGCCATAAAATCCAACTTAAAACCTGTGCTTAATGATGACATTAGGTGGAGCTGCGACAATGTAGAGTCAGTATGGGTTAATGTACATAGGAATGGCAATTGTGGAAAATTGTCAATTGGAGTTTGACAAAAGCCTCCTAACGTAGCTGAACAGGTAGAAGAATAAATGCTGCAACAAATTAAAAAGTATAAACAAAATCTGTAGAACAGAAAACATAGTATCATAAAGTAGACCGTATAATAAGTGGTGCGGAGGGCTAAGGTACCATAGGACACTCTCATGTATATCAAAAACACCAAGGAAAAAAGAGCAACAAGCATCAGACCCTGAGTAGAGACTATGGGTAAGACTCACACTATAATGGTTTAAGTGGCACATACTGTCTGATCACTGATTTTTTTTTCTGTACCTATGATGCTTTACATTGGCCTCTGAGTTACTGCTACTTAGTCTGAGTCATGTTTATACATGCTTATTGTTGAGGCTTAAATGTTTGAGACGTAGTGTAAAAATGAACTACAATCTTATTTTTAATTATATGAAGTACTGGCACTTTCTATGAATTGCTGCTGTCTCCATTGGTCTTTCCATCCACTTTACTACTGTGGGTCTGTTTGCTTTGCACCTTTGTTCCATACTGTCAATTTAGTCATTGTACTATCCTTCATATATTCTTTTTTTTTCAAATTGCTTGTCTAAATACATTTTGTTACCTTCTATCTGGGACTTTTTGTTGCTCTTTTTTCCTTGGTGTTTCTAACAATTTAAAAAGGCAGCTTATAATAATAGAGTCCCTTTTATGGGGGATTTATAGGGGATTTTCACTATCCAGACATTCCATGGGACATAGAATCTTCTGGTTGTGCTAAAAGCTGTAAGTTCTTACCAACAGTTCAGGATAATCACCATGGTCAGCCAGTAGATGAACGAACCAGAGGAGATAATCTGCTGGATCTGGTTCTGTCAAATAGACCAGATACAATTTCAGATCTACAGATCAGCGAGCATTTTGGAAGCAGTGACGATAATATGGTAACTTTCAATGGGGAAATGCAAAAGCCTGGAACTTTAGGAAAGCTTTTTTCAACAAAATAAGGGAAGAGCTTAATCGAGTAGACTGGGACTATGTCATGGCAACTAGAGATACCAAACATAAATGGGGCATTTTTAACCCCTTTACCCCCGGAGCTTTTTCCGTTTTTTTGTTTTCGTTTTTCACTCCCCTCCTTCCCAGAGCCATAACTTTTTTTAATTTTCCGTCAATATGGCCATGTGAGGGCTTATTTTTTGCAGGACGAGATGTACTTTTGAATGATACCATTGGTTTTACCATGCCGTGTAACAGAAAACAGGAAAAAAATTCCAAGTGTGATGAAATTGCAAAAAAAGTGCAATCTCACACTTGCTTTTTGTTTGGCTTTTTTGCTAGGTTTTCTTAAATGCTAAAACTAACCTGCCATTATGATTCTCCAGGTCATTACGAGTTCATAGACACCTAACATGTCTGGGTTATTTTTTATCTAAGTGGTGGAAAAAAATTCCAACGTTTGCAAAAAAAAAAATTGCATTATTTTCCGATACCCGTAGCGTCTCCAATTTTCCTGATCTGGGGTCAGGTGAGGGCTTATTTTTTGTGTGCCAAGCTGGTGTTTTTAATGATACCATTTTGGTGTAGATACGTTCTTTTGATCGCCCGTTATTGCATTTTAATGCAATGTTGCGGCGACCAAAAAGACGTAATTTTGGCGTTTTGATTTTTTTCCTCGCTACGCCACTTAGCGGTCAGGATAATCCTTTGTTTTTATTGATAGACCCGGCGATTCTGAATGCGGCGATACCAAATATGTGTATGTTTGATTTTTTTTATTGTTTTATTTTGATTGGGGCGAAAGGGGGGGTGATTTAAACTTTTATATATTTTTTATTTTTTTATATTTTTAAACACTTTTTTAAATTTTGGCATGCTTCAATAGCCTTCATAGGAGGCTAGAAGCATGCACAACTCGATCAGCTCTGCTACATAGAGGTGAAGTACAGATCACCTCTATGTAGCAGAAATCCAGGTGTACTTTGAACGCCGACCACAGGGTGGCACTCAAAGCAATCAGCCATCAACAACCATAGAAGTCTCAAAGAGACCTCTGGTTGTTATGGCAATGCACCGCTGACCCCCGATCATGTGACGGGGGTCAGCAGTGCGAGCACCTCCGGCCGCGTGGCTGGGAGCGCTAGTTAAATGCCGCTGTCAGCGCTTGACGGCAGCATTTAACTAGTTAATTGGCGCGGGCGGATCGCGATTCCACTCGTGCTCATTGCGCGCACATGTCAGCTGTACAAAACAGCTGACATGTCGCGGCTTTGAGGTGGGCTCACCACCGGAGCCCACATCAAATCAGGGGATCTGCCAGCTGACATACTATTCCGTCAGCTGGCAGAAAGGGGTTAAGGAAATACAAGTAGAATCCTGTAGAAAACATCTACCCTCTGGTAATAAAAGGGCAAGGAATAAAAAGAAACCATTATGGATAAATAAGGCAGTACAAAGTTTAATAAGAGAAAAAAATAAAGGACATTCAAAATATTGAAGGCTGAGAAAATAGAAATAGCATTTCAGGAGTACAAAAATTAAATAAGAAATGTAAAAAAGAAATCAAGCTAGCAAAGTTATCTACAGAGAAACAAATAAAATGAATCTCAAATTTTTTTATAAATACATCAATGCCAAAAAGAAAAAAACAGATGGCATTGGACCCTTAAAAGACAATAATAACAGGATAATTAAAGAGGACAAAGAAAAGGATATTATTAGACATTAAACAGACACTTTTCATCCATGTTCACCCATGACCTGGGATTGTTCCAGTGATTTTTCCACAAGGCAAAAATCAAAGTTGACCACCTGATATAACTAGTTTAACTTGAAAAGAAGCTTGCGTCTGAGCAGATTATACATTAACAAATTTCCCGGCCCAAATGGCATTCATCCATGGATACTGAGGTAATTAAGCTTAGTAATTGACAGACTGCTGTACCTCATATTCTTAGACTCTCTTGTAACAGGGTCAGTGCCACAGGATTGGAGGATGGCTCACATGGTACCGGTATATAAGAAAGGTAAAATGGTGGATTCAGGTAACTAACGTCTGGTAAGTCTGACATCAGTAATGTGCAACATTTTTGAGGGCATCATAAGATATAGCCGGAAGATATACTGTATATTGCAGAGAATAATATAATATATGACAACCAGCATGGATTCATGGAAGATAAGTCGTGTCTAATTAACATGTTTGGTTTCTATGAGGAGGTAAAGTCAAATCTAGATGTTGGTAATGCGGCTGATGTGATTTATCTGGACTTTGCAAAGGCATTTGATACAGTTCCACATAACAGACTTATACTGAAGCTACAGAAGCAAGGACTGGGGGAACTATATGCAGATGGGAAATGGAATTGGCTAAATGACCGGAAACCAAGAGTTGTCATAAATGGTACGTTCTCTAAATGGGATATAGTCAGCAGTGGGGACCGCAGGGATCAATACTAGGACCAATTCTTTTTAGCCTCTTTATTAATGACCTTGTGGATGGGATTGATCGTAAGGTGTCAGTCTTTGCTGATGACAGCAAACTATGTAGGATACTAAAATCTGACCTTGACATTGCAATATTGCAAAATGATCTGGATAAGATGACTGAATGGGCAAATATTTGGCAAATGAGGTTTAATGTAGTTAAATGTAGGGTAATGCACCTAGGAAGGAGTAATCCTATTGCTGCACATGCATTAAATGGGAGTATACTTGGGATTACAGAACAGGAGAAGGACTAGGGTATTGTGGCTACAAGTAAGCTGAGCAGCAGTACTCAATGTCAAGCATCAGCCGCAAAAGCAAACAAGATTTTAGGATGTATAAAAAGAGAGATAAAATCCTGCCATCCCAACATATTGCTACACCTTTATAAATCACTGGTGAGGCCACATCTAGACTATGGGATCCAGTTTTGGTCTCCACATTTTAAAAAGGATATTCAAAATTTATAATCAGTTCAAAGGCGGGCAACTAGATTTTTATGAGGGATGGAAGGCCTCTAATATGATGAGAGGTTGGAAAATTTGGACTTGTTTAGCTTAGAAAAATGACACCTCAGAAGAGATCTCATTTACATGTATATGTGGGGTTAGTGCAAAGGACTGGCATGCAAAAACCAAGCCATCAAATGACTTATTCCAGCTAAACACCATACTAAGGACCAAGAGGCACTCATTACAGGTGGAAGAAAGGTGATTCTGACAGTTAAATACCATAAGAGGCAGTGCTGGCAGACACTTTGACAGCTGGATGATTTCCTCGATACACATAACATTGTGGGTTATAGCTAAATTAGTGACAAAATGTATATTTGTTGGAGAAAGCTTGAACTTGATGGAACTAGGTCTTTTTTTCAATCTATGCAACTATGCAACCCTTCAGGGGCTTTACAGGAATGAAAGCAATATGGAGGAAAATATTAAAATGTTACTTTTTTTACACAAAAATATTG